>NC_072404.2:40571250-40881875 GCF_028858775.2 Pan troglodytes
TATTGAATAAACTTCCAAAACAGAAAGCATCAAGCCCAGATGGGTTCACTGGAGTATTCCACCAAACATTTAGGAAAGAAAACTACACCAAGTCTCTACAGTTGCATTGAAAATATAGAAGCAGAGGCAATATTTTCTAACTCATTGTATAAGGTCAGCATTACACTAATACCAAAAGCAGACAAAAATATTGCAAGGAAAAAAACACGTCAATATATCTGATGAATATAGATGCAATATTTCTCAACAAATATTAGCAAGTCAATCCAACAAATTTATAAAAATAATTATACACTTGAGATAAGCCTGGGCAACATAGCAAGACACTGTACCTACAATAAATACAAAAATTAGCCAAGCATGGTGGTGCATACCTGTACTCCTAGCTACTTGGGAGGTTGAGGCAGGAGGATTATTTGAGCCCAGGGGTTAGAGGCTACAGTGAGCTATGATTGTGCCACTGCACTCCAGCCTGGGTGACAGAGTGAGACCCTATCTCTTAAAAAAAAGAAAAAAGAATTATACACCACAAACAAGTAAGGCTTATCCCAAAAAAGTAAGACTGGTTCAACATTGGATATCAGTTAATGTAACCCATTATATCAATAGGCTAAAGAAGAAAAGTCACAAGATTATAACAACAGATTTTTTTAAAGTGTTTAACAAATTACAACACCTATTATGATTTCAAAAAAAATTCAGTAAACTAGGAATAGAAAGTAATCTTCCTCAACTTGAAAAATAACATCTACAAAACAGCCTTCATCTGACATCATATTTAATAGTGAGAAACTATGAGCTTTCTTGCTAAGATTAGGAAGAAAACAAGGATTTCCCTCTCACATTCCTTTTCATCATTGTACAGTAAGTCCTAGCTAGTGCAATGAGACAAAAAAGGAAATAAAAGACACACTAATTGGAGGAGAGAAATAAAATGTTGCAGGTGACATGATTGTCTATGCAGACAATCCAAAATAATTAACCAAAAAAACTCTCCCAGAACTAATAGGCAATTAAAGCAAGATAACAGAATATGTTAATATACAAAAGTTCATTGCTTTCCTATATAACAGCAATAAACTGTATATAATTTGATATTATAAACAAAGTATAATTTGATATTAAAAAACAATATTATCTGCATTAGCACACCTGAAAATGAAATAATTAGGTATAAATTTAATAAAATATGTACAAGATCTATACAAGGAAAACTACGAAACTTGAATGAAAGTAATCAAAGAAAAACTAAATAAAGAGTTATTCCATGTATACATAGGAAGATTCAATATTGTCAAGGTGTCAGATCTTCTCAACTTACTCTATGTAGATTCAACACAGTCCCAGTCAGTAATCCAGCAACTTATTTTGTGGATATCAACAAACTGATTCTAAATTTTATATGAAAGACAAAACATGCAGAATGGTCAGCATAATATTGAAGGTGAAGAACAAATTTGAAGGACTGATACTTCCCAAAATCAATATTTACTATGAAGCTATAGTAATTAAGACAGTGTGCTATTAGTGAAAGAACAAACAGGTCAATGGAACAGAATAGCAAGCCCAGAAATAGTCTGGCAAAAATATAGTCAACCAATATTTACAAAAAAGCAAAATACAATGGAGAAAAGGTCATAATTTTAACAAATGGTGCTGAAACAAGAAGACATCCACACGCCTAATAATAAATCTAAACACAGATCTTATATCCATGACAAAAACGAACATAAAAGAAAACCTAGATGACCTTGAGTATGGTGATGACTTTTTAGATACAACACCAAAGGCATGATCCATGAAAAAAAGAACTGATAAGCTGGCATTTATTAAAATTAAAATTAAAATTTCTGCTCTGCAAAAGGCAAATGAGAAGCAAACCACAGACTAAAGAGAATATATTTGCAAAAGGCATACCTGATAAAAGATTGTTATTCAAAATATGCAGAAGAGCTCTTAAAGCACAACAAAAAGTAAATGAACAATCTGATTTTAAAATGGTCAAAAAAACAGACACCTCACCAAAAAATTACACAGAAGGCAAATAAGTAAATGAAAAGATGCTCATATACTTATGAATATCTTTGTTATTAGGGAATTGCAAATTAAAACAACGATATAGCACTGCATATTTATTAGAATAATCAAAATCTAAAACATTAACAACACAAAATGCTATTGAGAATGTGAAGCAACAGGAACGTTCACTCATTGCTAGTGGGAATACAAAATAGCACAGCCACTTCAGCGACAGTTTAGTGGTTTATTCCAAAATTACATTCTTACCATGCATTCCAGCAATTGTGCTCCTGGGTATTTACCCAAATAAGTTGAAAACATATATTCCCACAAACACCTGCATACAAATGTTTATATCATGTTTATTCCTATTTTCCAAACTTGGAAGCAACCAAGATGTCCTTTGGTAGGTAAATGGAGAAATAAGCTGTGGTACATCCATACAATGAAATATTATTCAGTGCTAAAAAGAAATGAGCTGTCAAGCTTATTTAAAGGTTACATGTCTCATGCAAAGACATGGAAGAAATTTATGCATATTAGTAAGCAAAAGTGACAGTCTGAGAAGCTACATACTGTAGATTCCAACTTTATGACATTCTGGAAAAGGCAAAACTCTGGAGAAAGTGAAAACATTAGTGGTTGCCAGGGCTTGGGGAGAGGGAGGCAGAGCACAGAGGGGGAACAAAGGGCAGTAGAACTACTCTGTACTATACTATAACAGTGGACACATGTCTATACTTTTGTCAAAATACAATGTATAACACCAAGAGTGAATCCTAATGTAAACTATGAACTTTGGGTGATAATGATGTGTCAATGTAGGTTCATCCACTGTAACAAATATACCACTCTTGCATGGAAGCGTGATGGTGAGTGAGGCTCTGTGTATGGGGGACAGGGGGTTTATGGGAAATCTGTACCTTCTGCTCAATTATGTTATTAATCTAAAACTGCTCTAATAATAAAATCTACTTTTAAACATCTAATAGAATTCCCAAGAACTGTGGGACAATTACACAAAGTGTAGCACACACATATAACAGAAATACCAAAAAAAGAAAAGAGCAGAAGAAGTATTTGAAGCAATAAAAGATGAAAAATTTTCTAAATTAATGACAAACACCAATCCAGAGATCCAGGAAGCTCAGAGAACACCAAAGCAAAATAAATGTCAGAAAAAATGTACCTCTAGGCATATCATATTCAAACTGCAGAAAACCAAAGACAAAGATAAAATCCTGATAGAAGTTGAGGGGGAAACTTACAGATAAATAAACAATAATAAGAATTTCCTCTGACTTATCAGAAATCAGCCAAGTAAGAAGATAGTATAACAAAATATTTAAAGTGGGAAAAGAATACAAATCCCCCTGACCTAGAATTCTCTATCAAGTGAAATTATTCTTCAAAAGTGAAGAAGAAATAAAGACTTTCTCAGACATACAAAAACAGGAAATTTCTCAAAAGTAAACTTTTCTTACAAAAAATGCTAAAAGAAGTTCTTCAGATAAAGGGGAAAATGATAAAATAATAAGCACAAATCAATATAAAGGAAGAGCAATTGAGAAGGAATAAATGAAGGCAAATTAAAGCTACTTTTCTTACTCTTAATTGACCTATAGATAGTTGCTCGACACAAAAATAGCAATAATGCATTGGTAATCATTATTACCACTTATTAGGATAAGTGAACTGAATGACAATATTAAAAGAGATGCAGCCCAGGCACGGGTGGCCCATGCCTGTAATCCCAGAACTTTGGGAGGCCGAGGCAGGTGGATCACTTGAGGTCAGGAGCTTGTGGCCAGCCTGACCAACATGGTGAAACCCCGTGTCTACTAAAAATACAAAAATAGGCCAGATGTGGTGGCACGCACCTGTAATCCCAGCTACTCGGGAGGCTGAAGCAGGAGAATCTCTTGAACCCGGAAGGCAAAGGTTGCAGTGATCCAAGATTGTACCACTACACTCCAGCCTGGGTGACAGAGTGAGACTCTGTCTAAAAAAAAGGGGCGGGGGGTTGAATGCAAAGAGAAATACAATTTAACTAAACAGCTATCAGTTAAAGTGAACTGAACTATTAATTAAATGGATCTAATTGGCATTTATAGAATACTTCATCCAGTAATAGCAGAATATATCTTCTTATCAAACTTATATGGGATTTCCATCAAGAGAAACTTCATATGGACCATAAAACACATTTTAACAATGTAAAAAAATAGAAATTACACAAAGTATGCTCTCAGAACACACAGAATAGAACTAAAAATCAGTAATAGAAGGATAGCTGAAAATTTTCAAACTGTTTGGAGATTGAACAACACACTTCTAAGTAATAAGTGAATTGAAGAAGATATCTCAAGAAATATTTTGAAATAAATGAAAATGTAACATCATAGTTTGTAGGATGCAGTAAAAGCAGTTCTTTGAGGGAAATTTATAACACTGAATGGATATATTAGAAAAGAAAAAAATGTGATATTAATAATCTAATCTTATGCCTTAGGAAACTAGAGAAAGAAAAGAAATGTAGGCCTAAAGAAAGCAGAATAAAAGAAATGATAAAAATTGGAGCATAAATTATTAAATTGAAGTAGAATTTAAATTTTCTCTGCAGAGTAAGTATGTGAGGTAATGAATATGTTAATTAGCTTTACTTAGCCATTCCACATGTATACATAAACACGTTATACAGCATAAACGTATACTATTTTGTTTTTCAATTAAAAATTTAATTAAAATCAGAAAAAAATAATAATTAAATTTAAAACAGGAATTCAATACTGAAAATCAATGAAACCAAAAGCTGTTTCTTTAAAAAGATAATAAAATTGATAAATTTCTAGCCAGGCTAATCAAGAAAAGAAGAGGATTCAACATTCTTAAAGAAAACAATTTTCAACCCAGAATTTCATATCCAGCCAAACTAAGCTTCATAAGTGAAGGAGAAATAAAATACTTTACAGACAAGCAAATGCTGAGAGATTTTTGTCACCACCAGGACTGCCCTAAAAGAGCTCCTGAAGGAAGCACTAAACATGCAAAGGAACAACCAGTACCAGCCACTGCAAAACCAAGACAAAATGTAAAGACCATCGAGAGTAGGAAGAAACTGCATCAACTAACGAGCAAAATAACCAGCTAACATCATAATGACAGGATCAAATTTACACATAAAAATATTAACCTTAAATGTAAATGGGCTAAATGCTCCAATTAAAAGACACAGACTGGCAAATTGGATAAAGAGTCAAGACCCATCAGTGTGCTGTATTCAGGAAACCCATCTCACATGCAGAGACACACATAGGCTCAAAATAAAAGGATGGAGGAAGATCTACCAAGCAAATGGAAAACAAAAAAAGGCAGGGGTTGCAATCCTAGTCTCTGATAAAACAGACTTTAAACCAACAAAGATCAAAAGAGACAAAGAAGGCCATTACATAATGGTAAAGGGATCAATTCAACAAGAAGAGCTAACTATCCTAAATATATATGCACCCAATACACGAGCACCAAGATTCATAAAGCAAGTCCTGAGTGACCTACAAAGAGACTTAGACTCCCACACAATAATAATGGGAGACTTTAACACCCCACTGTCAACATTAGACAGATCAACGAGACAGAAAGTTGACAAGGATACCCAGGAATTGAACTCAGCTCTGCACCAAGTGGACCTAATAGACATCTACAGAACTCTCCACCCCAAATCAACAGAATATACATTTTCTTCAGCACCACACCACACCTATTCCAAAACTGACCACATACTTGGAAGTAAAGCTCTCCTCAGCAAATGTAAAAGAACAGAAATCATAACAAACTGTCTCTCAGACCACAGTGCAATCAAACTAGAACTCGGGGTTAAGAAACTCACTCAAAACCGCTCAACTACATGGAAACTGAACAACCTGCTCCTGAATGACTACTAGGTACATAACGAAATGAAGGCAGAAATAAAGATGTTCTTTGAAACCAATAAGAACAAAGACACAACATACCAGAATCTCTGGGACACATTCAAAGCAGTGTGTAGAGGGAAATTTATAGCACTAAATGCCCACAAGAGAAAGCAGGAAAGATCCAAAATTGACACCCTAACATCACAATTAAAAGAACTAGAAAAGCAAGAGGAAACACATTCAAAAGCTAGCAGAAGGCAAGAAATAACTAAAATCAGAGCAGAACTGAAGGAAATAGAGACATAAAAAACCCTTCAAAAAATTAATGAATCCAGGAGCTGGTTTTTTCAAAGGATCAACAAAATTGATAGACTGCTAGCAAGACTAACAAAGAAAAAAAGACTTTTAATGATTGCCATTCTAACTGGTGTGAGATGGTATCTCACTGCAGTTTTGATTTGCATTTCTCTGATGGCCAGTGATGGTGAGCATTTTTTCATGTGTTTTTTGGCTGCATAAATGTCTTCTTTTGAAAAGTGTCTGTTCATGTCCTTCGCCCACTTTGCTGGAGAGGATGTGGAGAAATAGAAACACTTTTACACTGTTGGTGGGACTGTAAACTAGTTCAACCCTTGTGGAAGTCAGTGTGGCGATTCCTCAGGGATCTAGAACTAGAAATACCATTTGACCCAGCCATCCCATTACTGGGTATATACCCAAAGGAACTATAAATCATGCTGCTATAAAGACACATGCACACGTATGTTTACTGCGGCACTATTCACAATAGCAAAGACTTGGAACCAACCCAAATGTCCAACAATGATAGACTGGATTAAGAAAATGTGGCACATATACACCATGGAATACTATGCAGCCATAAAAAAGGATGAGTTCATGTCCTTTGTAGGGACATGGATGAAACTGGAAATCATCATTCTCAGTAAACTACCGCAAGAACAAAAAACCAAACACCGCATATTCTCACTCATAGGTGGGAACTGAACAATGAGAACACATGGACACAGGAAGGGGAACATCACACTCTGGGGACTGTTGTGGGGTGGGCGGAGGGGGGAGGGATAGCTTTAGGAGATATACCTAATGCTAAATGATGAGTTAATGGGTGCAGCACACTAGCATGGTACATGTATACATATGTAATCTGCACAATGTGCACATGTACCCTAAAACTTAAAGTATAATAATAATAAAATAAAAGAATTGCTTGTGGTTATAAAAATAATAAAAATGAGTTGTCTATAAAAAAAAGAAAAAAGAGAGAAGAATCAAATCGACACCATAAAAAATGATAAAGGGGATATCACCACCGATCCCACAGAAATACAAACTACCACCAGAGAATACTACAAATACCTCTACACAAATATCTAGAAGAAATGGATAAATTCCTTGACACATACACCCTCCCAAGACTAAACCAGGAAGAAGTTGAATCTCTGAATAGACCAATAACAGGCTCTGAAATTGTGGCAATAATCAATAGCTTACCAACCAAAAAGAATCCAGGACCAGATGGATTCACAGCCGAATTCTACCAGAGGTACAAGGAGGAACTGGTACCATTCCTTCTGAAACTATTCCAATCAATAGAAAAAAAGGGAATCCTCCCTAACTCATTTTATGAGGCCAGCATCATTCTGATACCAAAGCCTGGCAGAGACACAACAAAAAAAGAGAATTTTAGACCAATATCCTTGATGAACATTGATGCAAAAATCCTCAATAAAATACTGGCAAACCAAATCCAGCAGCACATCAAAAAGCGTCACCACCATGATCAAGTGGGTTTCATCACTGGGATGCAAGGCTGGTTCAATATACGCAAATCAATAAATGTAATCCAGTATATAAACAGAACCAAAGACAAAAACCACGATTATCTCAATAGATGCAGAAAAGGTCTTTGACAAAATTCAACAACCCTTCATGCTAAAAACTCTCAATAAATTAGGTATTAATGGGACGTATCTCAAAGTAATAAGAGCTATCTATGACAAACCCACAGCCAATATCATATTGAATGGGCAAAAACTGGAAGCATTCCCTTTGAAAACTGGCACAAGACAGGGATGCCCTCTCTCACCACTCCTATTCAACATAGTGTTGGAAGTTCTGGCCAGGGCAATTAGGCAGAAGAAGGAAATGAAGAATTTTCAATTAGGAAAAGAGGAAGTCAAATTGCCCCTGTTTGCAGATGAGATGATTGTATATCTAGCCCCAACATCTCAGCCCCAAATCTCCTTAAGCTGATAGGCAACTTCAGCAAAGTCTCAGGATACAAAATCAATGTACAAAAATCACAAGCATTCTTATACACCAATAACAAACAGAGAGCCAAATCATGAGTGAACTCCCATTCACAATTGCTTCAAAGAGAATAAAATACCTAGGAATCCAACTTACAAGTGACGTGAAGGACCTCTTCAAGGAGAACTACAAACCACTGCTCAATGAAATAAAAGAGGATACAAAGAAATGGAAGAACATTCCATGCTCATGGGTAGGAAGAATCAATATCGTGAAAATGCCCATACTGCCCAAGGTATTTTATAGATTCAATGCCATCCCCATCAAGCTACCAATGACTTTCTTCACAGAATTGGAAAAAACTACTTTAAACTTCATATGGAACCAAAAAAGAGCCCGCATCGCCAAGTCAATCCTAAGCCAAAAGAACAAAGCTGGAGGCATCACACTACCTGACTTCAAACTATACTACAAGGCTACAATAACCAAAACAGCATGGTACTGGTACCAAAACAGAGATATAGATCAATGGAACAGAACAGAGCCCTCAGAAATAACGCTGCATATCTACAACTATCTGATCTTTGACAAACCTGAAAAAAACAAGCAATGGGGAAAGGATTCCCTATTTAATAAACGGTGCTGGGAAAACTGGATAGCCATATGTAGAAAGCTGAAACTGGATCCCTTCCTTACACCTCATACAAAAATCAATTCAAGATGGATTAAAGACTAAATTGTTAGACCTAAAACCATAAAAACCCTAGAAGAAAACCTAGGCATTACCATTCAGGACATAGGCATGGGCAAGGACTTCATGTCTAAAACACCAAAAGCAATGGCAACAAAAGCCATAATTGACAAATGGGATCTAAGTAAACTAAAGAGCTTCTGCACAGCAAAGGAAACTACCATCAGAGTGAACAGGCAACCTACAAAATGGGAGAAAATTTTGGCAACCTACTCATCTGACAAAGGGCTAATATCCAGAATCTACAGTGAACTCAAACAAATTTACAAGAAAAAAACAAACAACCCCATCAAAAAGTGGGCGAAGGACATGAACAGACACTTCTCAAAAGAAGACATTTATGCAGCCAAAAAACACATGAAAAAATGCTCACCACCACTGGCCATCAGAGAAATGCAAATCAAAACCACAATGAGATACCATCTCACACCAGTTAGAATGGCAATCATTAAAAAGTCAGGAAACAACAGGTGCTGGAGAGGATGTGGAGAAATAGGAACACTTTTACACTGTTGGTGGGACTGTAAACTAGTTCAACCATTGTGGAAGTCAGTGTGGCGATTCCTCAGGGATCTAGAACTAGAAATACCATTTGACCCAGCCATCCCATTACTGGGTATTTACCCAAAGGACTATAAATCATGCTGCTATTAAAGACACATGCACACATATGTTTATTGCGGCACTATTCACAATAGCAAAGACTTGGAACCAACCCAAATGTCCAACAATGATAGACTGGATTAAGAAAATGTGGCACATATACACCATGGAATACTATGCAGCCATAAAAAAGGATGAGTTCATGTCCTTTGTAGGGACATGGATGAAATTGGAAATCATCATTCTCAGTAAACTACCGCAAGAACAAAAAATCAAACACCGCAGGTTCGCACTCATAGGTGGGAATTGAACAATGAGAACACATGGACACAGGAAGGGGAACATCACACTCTGGGGACTGTTGTGGGGTGGGAGGAGGGGGGAGGGATAGCATTAGGAGATATACCTAATGCTAAATGACAAGTTAGTGGGTGCAGCACACCAGCATGGCACACGTATACATATGTAACTAACCTGCACATTGTGTACATGTACCCTAAAACTTAAAGTATAATAATAATAAAATTAAATTTAAAAAAAGATAGCATGAGTAGAAAAAAAAAAGAAGAGGGAAGCCACAAGTTACTAATATCAGAAATGAAAGAGGGGTCATCACTACTGATTCTGTAGACATTAGAAGAATGATAAATAAATACCATAAACAACTCTATGCCCACAAGTTTGATAGCTTAGATGAAATGAACCTATTCCTTGAAAAGCTCAATCTGCCAAAACTCACATAAAGTGAAATAGATAATTTGAATAGGCCTATACCTACTTAAGAAACTGAATTAATAATTAATAATCTTCCACAAAAGAAAACACCAGGCCCAGATGGGTTCATTAGTGAATTCTGTCAATCATTTAAGTAAAAAATGGTAACAATTATCTGCAGTCTTCTCTAGAAAACAGATGAAAAGGGAACCATTCCTAATTCATATACTTGCTGACTTGTTCCATGAGGCCAGAATTGCCCTAATTCTAAAACCAATGACATTAAAAGAAAGGAAAACTACAGAACAATATCCCTCATGAACATAAATGCAAAAATTCTCAATAAATATTAGCAACTTAAATTTTTGTTTAAAGGTATAATCATGTATAGAAAGAATTATAGTCTGTGGCCAAGTGAGATTTATTCCAGGCATGAAAATCTGGTTAAATATTTAAAAATCAATTAATATAATCTATCACACAAACAAGATAAAGAAGGAAAATTATGTGATTTTTCCATCAATGGACACAGGAAAAGCATTTAACAAAATTCAACATCCGTTTATAATAAAAACTCAGCAAACTGGAAACAAAGAGAAACTGCCTCTACTTCATTAACAGCATCTAAAAAAACCATACAGTTAACCTCATATTTAATGGCAAGAAATTAGGTGCTTTTGTCCTAAGACTGGGAACAAGGTAAAGATGTCCTCTCTCGCCACTCCCATTCAACACTGAACTAGATGTCTTAGATAATTTAACAGGACAAGAAAAGTAAATAAAAAGTTTATACATTGGAAAAGATGAAATAAAAATGTCTTTGTTAATAAATTTGTAATTGTCTATATTAAAATCTGAAAGAATAGACAAGAAAAATAAAAACAAACAAAAAAGAAACTTCCAGACCTAGTAGGCAAAAAAATGGCAACACTGCAGAATAGAAGGTTAATATACAAAAGTCAGTTGTTTTTTTCCAGCAATTACCAAGTTGAGATTGAAATTAAAAACACAATACCATTTATGTGAACACCAAAAAATGAAACTTAGGTGTAAATCTAACAAAATATATACAAGATCTATTGAAGAAGACTACAAAACTGATGGAAAAAAAAGCAAATATCTAAATAAATGAAGAGATGTTCCATGTTCATGAATAGGAAGACTTAATATTGTTAAGATGTCTATTCTGCCCAACGTGATCTATAAATTCAATACAATTCCAATCAAAGTCCCAACAAGATATTTTATCAATATAAACAAACTCTAAAATCATATGGAAAGGCAAGAGACACAGAATAACCAATGCAATATTAAAGAAAAAGAGCAAGTTTGAACAACCAACACTACCTGATTTTAAGACTTACTATAAAGCTTCATAATCAAGACAGCAAGGTATTGGTAAAAGAATCAACAAGTAGATTGATGAAACAGAACAGAGAGCCCAGAAATAGACATACAAAAAGATAGTCAACTAGTCTTTGACAAATGAGCAAAGGCATTGAGAGATAGCCTTTTCAAGAATGGCTGTCTTAGTTGAAAGAGTGGTTGAATATCCACATGCAAAAAAAAAAAAAAAAAAAAAACTTAATGTAGACCTTATGCCTTTCACAAAAACCAACTCAGTTTAGATCACAGATATAATATAATGCTCAATACTATTATATAAAACGACTAGAAGATAACATAGGAGAAGATTTAAGGGACCTACTGTTTGTCTATGAGTTTTTAGATACAACACCAGAAGCATAATCCATGAAAAATGATTGAAATGTTGGACATTATGAAAATTTACAACGTTGCAAAGGACACTGTTTAAGAGAATGAAAAGACAGCCCTCAGAATGGGAGAAAATATCTGCAGAATATATATTTCATAAAGGATTTGTATCCAAATATGTACAAAGAACTCTTAAAACTCAACAATAAGAAAACAACTCATTTCAAAAACGGCCGAAAGATCTGAATAAACCCTTCACCAAGAAGATGGCAAGTAAACAGATAGAAAGAAGCTCAAAATCATATGCCATTAGGGAATTGCAAATTAAAGCAACAATGAGACAACACTACACATCTATTAGATAATCACTAAAATTCAAAAAAAACTGAAAATACCAATGGCTGATGAGGATGAATATTAACAGGAACTTTCA
This sequence comes from Pan troglodytes, assembly GCF_028858775.2. NCBI lineage: Eukaryota > Metazoa > Chordata > Mammalia > Primates > Hominidae > Pan > Pan troglodytes. Next base: position 40,583,669 of record NC_072404.2, read on the forward strand.
TTCATTGCTGCTGGGAATTCAAAATAGTACAGTCACTTTGGAAGATAATTTAGCAGTTTCTTACAAAACTAAGCATGGTCTTACCATACAACCCAGCAATTGTAAGGCTATGTATTTACTCAGTTGAGTTGACAACTTATATCCACAGAAGAATGTTTATTGTAGCTTTATTCATAATCACCAAAAACTGGAAGCAAACAAGAGGTTCCTCAAAAGCTGAATGGATAAGCTGCGGTACATCCATTAAATGGGACATTATTCAGTGATATAACAAAATGTGCTATCCAGCCATGAAAAGACATGGAGGAATCTTAAATGCCCATTGCTAAGTGAAAGAAGCCAGTCTGAAAAAGCTACATACTAAATGATTCAACTATATTACATTCTCAAAAAGGCAAAACTGTAGAAGAGCAAGAAACCAGTGTTGCCAGAGATTTGGAGTAGGAAAGAGATGAATAGATAAAAGCAGTGGATTTTTAGGACAGTGAAACTCTGCTGATATTATAATGGTGGGTACATAACATTATGCAATGGTCAAAACCCATAGAACTGTCCAACACAGAGTGAACCTTAATATAAACGATGGACTTTAGTTAATGATAATATATCCATATTGGTTCATCAATTTTAACAAATGAACTACAAGATGTTAATGACAAGGAAAAGTATATAGATGGGAGGGAGTCATAGGGAAACCCTCTGTGTTGTTTGCAATTTTTTGTAAATATAAAATTGTTCTGAAAAATAAAGTCTATTTTCTTAAAGTCAGTCCAGGGATCCTCCTTTATATGAATACAATCTGGCATTTTGCTAAGTAAAATTTCTCTGTTTCCAGCATTTAAGTCTCACTTCTCTGTGCAAGATTTTCTTTAGTTTTATATTTCCTAGGTCATTTCTGTCAGAATTAAGGGGTGGGGTAGTGAGAATTCAGACATATGTCCTCAAGCTGCCATCTGTTCTCCAAATGGTATCCCATATGTTGTTGATGTGTAGAGTTTTCATTGTTGACATTTATGAATTGACTATAATTGTACTTTGATTTCCTTCTTGACTCGAGTTAATTATGAGGGTGTTTAAATTTCCAAGTGGTATTTTTTTAAAAAACATGTTACTAATTTCTGCTTCATTGCTCATTGTTTTAAATATGTGATTTGCGTAAGTCTTACTTTTTAGAGCTATTGAGAGGGTTTTTTTTCTTGGTAGTTTAGTATATCGCCAATTTTTGAAATGTCTAGATATTTTATAGCAATGTGTACTATTCTTATGTTATGAAGTCTATTTTTTTCTATCTGTATATTTTTGTTTATTCTTCTGTAAAACTTTGAATGGTTTCATTATATATTTAGCGTTATGTTACTTGTTACATATAACTTTGTGAATATCCTATTGCCATCATGTGTTGTATCTTTTATCAATATAAATAATCCTTTATCACATGAAATGCTGTTTGCTTTGAATTTAATTTGTCTAATAGCAATGTTGTAATGAATGCCTTCTTTAATTTTTACTTTCTTGATATACCTTTGGCCATCCCTCTATTTCCACACTTAGATATCTAAGTGATGTGGTTTAAAATTTTTCTCTTTTAAACAGCGTAGAATTAGATTTTAGGGAAGTTTTAAAATAAGTTATTTTCTTAATGAAAGACCTTAAGTCATTCACATGTATTGCGACAAATAGTGTTTTGGTTTGGTGTAATTTCAGTTACCTCATTTTAGTCTTTCTATATTAAGGGTTTTTTGTTTGTTTTTTGCTATTTACTTGTTTTTTCTTTTTATTTGATTATCAATTGTGGTAGGCTTGAAAAAAGCTCCCCGCCCTCACCCCCCACCACCACCACCACAAAATCCGTATCCTAATCCCTGGAACCTGTGATGTTACCTTATATAAGAAAAGGGAACTTCACAAATGTAATCAAATTAAAGATCTTAAAACTGGGAGATTATTCTGGTTTATCCCAGTGATTCCCACATGTAATCATAACAGGGTGGTAGAAGGGAGTGTGACACACAGACAGAAGAGGAAAAGGCAGAGCTTGGGCCGATATGGTCACACGCCAAGGACTGGCAGTAACCCGAAGCCAGAAGAGGCAAGGGGCAGATTCTCCCCTAGAGTCTCTGGAGGACTCATGGGCTTGCCAAACTTTTATTTTTGCCCAGTAGAACTAATTTTGGACTTCTGGTCTCCAGATCTGTGCGAGAATAAATTTATGTTGTTTTAAGCCATAGTTTGTAGTAATTTGTTACAGCCACCATAGGAAACTAATTAAAATTTCTCCATTTTTATTTTACTCTATCATAGCTTATCTTTAACTTTTAGCTTTAATATATCTCTATCAAGGTTAAAAAACAAAAGAGATACCCAAAATACGTAACAAAATTGAACATGATGTCTTTCTTTGTACTCTGTCCCTTTACTCAACTCCCTTAAGTTTTTCCTGAAATGTTCCATAGTCATATTTATAATTATTTTGTAAGCATTTCATGTGTTTCTAACTTCATTGCTTACCATAGTTGTTATTATTCTATGCTCTTCCCTCTTCTTGAATTCTTAATTTTAATTCAATTCTCAATTAGCTGAAGTATGCCAGGAAGACTATAAAATATTATATTTTCTTCCTTCTTATATATCTGAGAAAACTGTTCTGTGCCTTGGCACAGAAATCATATTTACAAAGTTCTTGAATCACAATTTTTTTCCAAACTCTGAACATGTTGTTATACTGTTTTCTGGCATTACTTTTTGTGGGAAAGAGGTATGATAATTTCAGATGCATTTCTTTTAGGTAACTTTTAATTTTTCTTACCCTGCCTTAAATGCCTGAAGATGGTTAATCTCTGAAATTAAATACTCTTTTGATTGTATCTCAAAGTCAGCATCTTTTTAACAACATTGACTGCTCTTCTGGACACTCTTGTTTATGGCTCTTCCTCCTGCTCCAGATTCTGAACTGTGCCTGTCACCTCCCTCAAGACAGCCACAGAGCCCCAAGATCCTTATAACCTCACCATGATGTTCCACTCCACAGGGTTCTGCCATTGTGTGCTTTCTTCTTCATCCTCCTCTGATGCCACATCCTCCTCTGTTTGTTGCCAGCCTTAATAATTCTAAATTCATGGATCACAGGTAGAAACCCCAGTTTTGTCTAAGTAGACGATCAATTTTTTTTCTTAAACTTAGTCTTCCATTTTTCTCTTTCTCTATTTATCACCTTTTCCCAAGAGATAATTTTTTCTTACAGTTTTCAGGGGAGCCTTCAATTTCTTTTTTTAAACCTTTTTTCTAACTTTTATTTTAAGTTGAGGGGTACATGTGCAGGTTTGTTATACAGGTAAACTTGTGTCATGGGGGTTTGTTGTACAGATTATTTCATCACCCAGGTATTAAGCTTCATATTCATTAGTTATTTTTCCTGATCCTAACCCTCCTCCCACCCTACACCCTCCTATAGGCCCCAGTGTGTTTTGTTCCCCTCTATGTATCTGTGTGTTCTCATCAGTTAGCTTCCACTTATAAGTGAGAACATACAGTATTTTGTTTTCTGTTCTTGCATTAGTTTGCTGAAGATAACGCCCTCCATCCATGTCCATCCATGTCCCTGCAAAGCACATTATCTCATTCTTTCTTATGAGCCTTCAATTTCTAATCATTCCTCAGAACCTCCTCCCTATGGTGGCTTTCACAACATTAGTGCTGAGATGCATTTGTAGAAATAACAAATCATAAAGAACCACAATGTGCTTGACTGTTATTTGTCTGAGCCAGAGAAAGAACAAAAAGGCACGAATTCAGAACAAAGATAACTGCCAAGAAGAAAGTGAAGTAAATGCTCTCCATTAGACTTCAATCTACAAGTTACTCTTCTACTCCCTCTGGATTTGATCCTAATGTTACAAAGTGGAGATACAGCCAGACTCTTGATAGAAATGAGGCTCCAAGTTACCTGAAAAATGTCCACCTTGATCATCCCTTCAAATATATTTCATTTAATCACATTCTAAATATGCTCTTCACATAAGAGAAATTAACTTCTTAAATCCCAATTTCCCTTTCTGCTAATTATGCAAAAAAAGATTGTACACAGATAATTAAAAGGTGTGGATAAAGTTAATAAAAGAGACAGTGGGAAGGAAGAGGAGACCCAGATCCTGAGCCTAATGAAGTGGATGAAAAAGGGGAGCTCTCTGATGGTGTCAGTGCTGATGATGATAAATGATTCAACACCGCACATAGTCTCCCTAAAACCGGAACCCTTCTATCATCTCTTGGCTCCCACTGATAAAAAGCAAATGAACTTCTGTTTCTAATTATTCTGGAATGTCAATTGTGGCAGAGAAAATTAGTTTAGCTTTAAAAGTCAATTACAAACAAATGTACCATGCAAATGTCAAGGACTGATCCTGAAATATGGAGTTTCCAAGAGGCCAAGGGAATAAGTGAGCAAGAAAGAACTGAAGCATTGTCACTCATGATGGCCAGCAGTACAAATTCTAGCACCAGGAACCAAACTCTGCTTCCTGGTGTGGAGATGAAAAGGGAGAGTTCCCTGGTCCATCCATCACAGGACATGGGACAGGGGTATGGCTCTCTGTTCAGCTTCCTCAAGCTCAAACTCCTTATAGGAGGGGGAGCATGCAGAAGGGTAGGTGCAGGAGCCAGGGCAAGTGCATTGAACTCCAGCCCCACAGTAGTGTCTGGGGTGGGTGCCTGTGACTCTTGAAGCCCCAGTGTTATAGTGCTGTTTTAACTCTGCCATCTGCAGATGGCTTAACTGGTAACCAGCTCAGTGCCCTCTTGGTACCCACGTCCTTGTCCATAGTCCAGGAAGAGTCAGGTCACACACAGACTTGAAGGATGAATGCAGGAGTTTTATTGAGTGGTGGAGGTGGTTCTCAGTGGGATGGATGGGGAACTGGAAGGCGGATGGAGTGGGAAGATGATCTTCCCCTGGAGTTTGGCTGTCCAGGGCCATTCTCCTGTCTGATTGTCCCCAGCTGAACTCCTCTTAGTGTTCAGACCCTCCTTCTCTTCTCTCCTTCTCTGCCATGCTGTTCTGCCATTCGTCTGCTCAACTCCTCCTGGAGCCTGGGATTTGGGGTTTATATGGGTACAGGATAGGGGCATGTAGCTGGCCAAAAGGCAACTTTTGGGGCACAAAAACAGGAATACCTGTTCTCATTTAGGACCACTGGTTTCCAGGCTTGAGGGTGGCGTCTTTGCTGGGAAACTGCCCTCTTTCACCCAGTATTTCCCTTTCTCTTGTCCATGTAAGAGAGTTATTTCCCTTCCTAAGCCAACACTCACCCCTTCTTTGGTTCACCTCTCAGATTTCTAAATAACACAAGGTGCTATTCTTTCCATTATGTGCCTTCCCTCACCTCTCTGAAGTCATAAGCTTCCTCTCATTTCTGTCTTTAGGTTGTGCTGCTCTACGCCTCTACCTACGTCCTGGTGTCCCTCAGCATAGACAGATACCATGCCATCGTCTACCCCATGAAGTTCCTTCAAGGAGGTGAGCTGGCTTTACCAGGTGCTCTTTCATAAAGAACTGTCCTTGAGTGAGGGTAGGATCATTTTCACTAATGTTTTACTCTTAATAATAGTGATCTTCCTCCTCTTTCCTTCTCTTTCTTCTCCTCTCTTCATTCTCCTATTCCACCTCTTTCCTCACTTCATGGGTCTGATTGTCTAAAAAGATGTACAAAAGAAAACTTAGATGCCTGGAAAAATGCCGACGGTTCCCATGGACAGCCCAGAGCCACTAAGGAAGGTGGGTGGCTGACCCACTTTGTGACCATTCAGCTTGATGCTGATGCTTCCGTCTTTTTCCTCTAGAGCAGTGTTGACATGCATACCTGTCCAAAGAAATGAACTCTCCCACACTAACTTCTCATTTTCCAGAAACAAACACCTTGTCCTCCTTATCCAAAACCATAGAAATAATTGGAAAGATGTTTTTAATTGATCATCGTATTGGGGAAAAAAAAAATAAGGAAACTCTCCTTGATCCAGAAATGGTTAGGGATCCCTAAGAAAAGGAAGCAGATGGGTCAGAGGGAAGGCTGAGACCACACAGCCCACAAAACCCCTAGGAGATGCTGAAGTGGGATGGGAGGCCTTAAGAGCACTTCCTGAACAGGCTGCATCAATGTGGAGTGTAGGAGAGGACTCGAGGCAACTGACAAGGTGATTTCTGAAGTACAACACAGAGGATTTATCACAGCAAGTTTCCCTGGATTTGAAGAGGCAGAGAGGGGCCCTGGGGAGCAGTAATGCCCTAGAGGAAGGGTAAGTACATATTCACAAGACTAGCTGCCTACTGCTCTGCCCACAATCAGAGACCACTCTCCTCCATACACCCTGAAAGCAAATACAAAGCCATTGTTTAGCAACCTGTTCTCCCTTCCGCCAGATAACTTCGAAAACTGATAAAGAACCTAACAAAAAATCTTGACCACAAAAATGAGTGTAATCAAATATTATTTAAAAAGTGACAAAATCCAAACTGTAGAAAACAGATAATACCTTTAAAATCTCATTCCACACAATTTGGATCTAGGAAAGCAAATTTAATAGAAGTAGCAGAATTTTAGGATAAATATAATTAACGTCATCAAGGATCTACAAGAAGTGGAGTGAAATAGGGTAATTTCATTTACTATTGACAGGGGTATAAGTAAACACATCTTATTGAAATATAAAATGTGCAGCCCTTTGATATGACTTCTTGGTATCTGCTCTGGAGAAACACCCACACGTGTGCATGTATACATATGTGATGTATATTGTGGCACTGCCTACAATAGCAGGAATCCATTGCTAACCTTGGTGTGTCTCAGTGGAGGAATGGCTAACTAGTCTATGGAAGAAGTTTCAGTAGCTTATGTTTATTGATTGCATACTAGGTGTCATTCATGATTCTAACTGATTTATACATATTAAATATTTTAATATTCATAATATCTCTGTGAGGTGGGCTCTATTATTATCTGCATTTTACAGGTAAGGCAATTGTTGTTCCAAGAGTGAAAGTAATTTGCCCAAGGTCACAGCTATTAAGTGCAGGAACAGGATTTGAACCCATACAGTCTGGGTCTAGCTCCAGTGCCCTCAAATGCTATATAGCCTGCCTCTCAATGTGGAAGTGGTAGAGCCATGGGCAGTAATATGCATCAACATGAACATATCCATATTGTATGCTGAGTGACAAAAAAAATATGCACAAAAATCCATGTGAACAATAACATTAAAGTCAAAAACTCAAAACAATGCTAGATATTGTGTACAGAAAGATAGAGAGGAGCAGAAAGAGAGAACACACAAAAGAAAACTCCAGGAAAAATAAAAAACTATTTGCAAAAACACACAAAACTTGACATTTGACCTCACTTCTAGTTATGGGAGTTAAACCATTGGTGTGACCACCACAGGAACTTACATGCAAGGCGGTAATTTTTACATGAAGAACATATCAATGTGTTGTGTGCAATTAAAATTAATTTATTTTGATCATGCTTGTTATGCCTACTGTACAGCATAAGACATATGAGTAACAATACTAAATTGTATACTTAAGAATTTGCTGGGGATCTGTTCCAAGATGGCCAAATAGGAACAGCTCTGGTCTGCAGCTCCCAGCATGATCAATGCAGAAGACAGGTGATTTCTGCATTTCCAACTGAGGTGCCTGGTTCATCTCATTGGGACTGGTTGGACAGTGGGTGCAGCCCATGGAGGGTGAGCCAAAGCAGGGCAGGGCATCGCCTCACCTGGGGAGCACAAGGGGTTGGGGGATGTCCCTTTCCTAGCCAAGGGAAGCTGGGACACACTGTACCTGGGACACTCCTGCCAAATACTGCACTTTTCCCAAGGATTTAGAAACCAGCAGACAAGGAGATTCTCTCCCATGCCTGGCTCAGCAGGTCTGGAGCCTTGCTCACTGCTAGTACAGCAGTCTGAAATTGAACTGTGAGGCGGCAGCCTGGCTAGGGGAGGAGCGTCCACCATTGCTGAGGCATGAGTAGGTAAACAAAGTGGCCCGGCAGCTCAAACTGGGTGGAGCCCATTGCAGCTCAGCAAGGCCTACTGCCTCTATAGGCTTCACCTCTGTGGGCAGGACATAGCTGAACAAAAGGCAGCAGACAGCTTCTGCAGACTTAAACGTCCCTGTTTGACAGCTCTGAAGAGCACAGTGGTTCTTCCAGCATGGCGTTTGAGCTCTGAGAATGGACAGACTGCCTCCTCAAGTGGGTCCCTGACACCTGTGTATGCTAACTGGGAGACATCTCCCAGTAGGGGCCAACAGACACCTCATATAGGTGGGTGCCCCTCTGGGACAAAGCTTCCAGAGGAAGGATCAGGCAGCAATGTTTGCTGTTCTGCAATATTTGCTACTCGCAGCCTCTGCTAGTGATACCCAGGCAAACAGGGTCTGGAGTGGATCTCCAGTAAACTCCAACAGACCTGCAGCTGAGGGACCTGACTGTTACAAGGGAAACTAACAAACAGAAAGGAATAGCACCAACATCAACAAAAAGGACATCTACACCAAAACCCCATCTGTAGGTCACCAATATCAAAGACCAAAGGTAGATAAAACCACAAAGATGGGGAGAAACCAGAGCGGAAAAGCTGAAAATTCTAAAAATCAGAGCACCTCTTCTCCTCCAAAGGACTGCAACTCCCCGCCAGCAATGGAACAAAGCTGGATAAAGAATGACTTTGACAAGTTGACAGAAGTAGGCTTCAGAAGGTCGGTAATAACAAACTACTCCTCCGAGCTAAAGGAGCATGTTCAAACCCATTGCAAGGAAGCTAAAAACCTTGAAAAAAGGTTAGACGAATGGCTAACTAGAATAAACAGTGTAGAGAAGACCTTAAATGACCTGAAGGAGCTGAAAACCATGGCACAAGAACTTCGTGAGGCATGCACAAGTTTCAATAGCCAATTCAATCAAGTTGAAGAAAGGGTGTCAGTAATTGAAGATCAAATTAATGAAATAAAGCGAGAAGACATGGTTAGAGAAAAAAGATTAAAAAGAAACTAACAAAGCCTCCAAGAAATATGGTACTATGTGAAAAGACCAAACCTACATTTGATTGGTGTACCTGAAACTGATCGGGCGAACGGAACCAAGTTGGAAAACACTCTTCATGATATTATCCAGAACTTCCCCAACATAGCAAGGCAGGCCAACACTCAAATTCAGGAAATACAGAGAACACCACAAAGATACTCCTCGAGAATAGCAACCCCAAGACATGTAATTGTCAGATTCACCAAGGTTAAAATGAAGGAAAAAATGTTAACGGCAGCCAGAGAGAAAGGTCAGGTTACCCGCAAAGGGAAGCCCATCAGACTAACAGCAGATCTCTTGGCAGAAACCCTACAAGCCAGAAGAGAGTGGGGGCCAATATTCAACATTCTTAAAGAGAAGAATTTTCAATCCAGAATTCCATATCCAGCCAAACTAAGTTTCATAAGTGAAGGAGAAATAAAATCCTTTACAGAAAAACAAATGCTGAGAGATTTTGTCACCACCAGGCCTGCCTTACAAGAGCTCCTGAAGGAAGCACTAAATATGGAAAGGAACAACCAGTACCAGCCACCACAAAAACATGTCAAATTGTAAAGACCATTGATGCTAGGAAGAAACTGCATCAACGGGCAAAATAACCAGCTAACATCATAATGACAGGATCAAATTCACATACAACAATATTAACCTTAAATGTAAATGGGCTAAATGCTCCAATTAAAAGACACAGACTGGCAAATTGGATAAAGAGTCAGGACCCATCAGTGTGCTGTATTCAGGAGACTCATCTCATGTGCAGAGATACATATAGGCTCAAAATAAAGGGATGGAGGAAGATCTACCAAGAAAATGGAAAGCAAAAAAAAGCAGGGGTTGCAATCCTAGTCTCTGATAAAATAGACTTTAAACCAACAAAGATCAAAAGAGTCAAAGACGGCCATTACATAATGGTAAAGGGATCAATTCAACAAGAAGAGCCAACTATCCTAAATATATATGCACCCAACACAGGAGCACCCAGATTCATAAAGCAACTCCTTAGAGACCTACAGAGAGACTTAGACTCCAACACAATAATAATGGGAGACTTTAACACCCCACTGTCAATATTAGACAGATCAACGAGACAGAAGGTTAACAAGGATATTCAGGACTTGAACTCAGCTCAGCACCAAGCAGACTTAATAGATATCTAGAGAACTCTCCACCCCAAAACAACAGAATATACATTCTTTTCAGCACCGCATTGCACTTATTCCAAAATTGACTACATAATTGGAAGTAAAGCACTCCTCAGCAAGTGTAAAAGAACAGCAATCACAACAAACCGTCTCTCAGACCACAGTGCTATCAAATTAGACCTCAGGATTAAGAAACTCACTCAAAACCGCACAACTACATGGAAACTGAATAACCTGCTCCTGAATGACTACTGGGTACATAGTGAAATGAAGGCAGAAATAAAGATGTTCTTTGAAACCAATAAGAACAAAGACACTATGTACCAGATTCTCTGGGACACATTTAAAGTAGTGTGTAGAGGGAAATTTATAGCACTAAATGCCCACAAGAGAAAGCAGGAGAGATCTAAAATTGACACCCTAACATCACAATTAAAAGAACTAGAGAAGCAAGAGCAAACAAATTCAAAAGCTAGCAGAAGGCAAGAAATAACTAAGATCAGAGCAGAACTGAAGGAGATAGAGACACAAAAACCCTTCGAAAAATCAATGAATCCAGGAGCTGGTTTTCTGAAAAGATCGACAAAATTGATAGACTGCTAGCAAGACTAATAAAGAAGAAAAGAGAGAAGAATCAAATAGATGCAATAAGAAATAATAACGTGGATATCACTACCAATCCCGCAGAAATACAAACTACCACCAGAGAATACTATAAACACCTCTATGCAAATAAACTAGAAAATCTAGAAGAAATGGATAAATTCCTGGACACATACACCCTCCCAAGACTAAACCAGGAAGAAGTTGAATCTCTGAATAGACCATTAACAGGCTCCAAAATTGAGGCAATAATTAATAGCCTACCAACCAAAAAAAGTCCAGGACCAGACCAATTCACAACTGAATTCTACCAAAGGTACAAAGAGGAGTTGGTACCATTCCTTCTGAAACTATTCCAATCAATAGAAAAAGAGGGGATCCTCCCTAACTCATTTTATAAGGCCAGCATCATCCTGATACCAAAGCCTGGCAGAGACAAAACAAAAAAAGAGAATTTTAGACCAATATCCTTGATGAACATCGATGCGAAAATCCTCAATAAAGTACTGGCAAACTGAATCCAGCAGCACATCAAAAAGCTTATCCACCATGATCAAGTCGGCTTCATCCCCGGGATGGAAGGCTGGTTCAACATATGCAAATTGATAAACGTAATCCATCACATAAACAGAACCAATGACAAAAATCACATGATTATCTCAATAGATACAAAAAAGGCCTTCAACAAAATCCAACGCCCTTCATGCTAAAAACTGTCAATAAACTAGGTATTGATTGAACGTATCTCAAAATAATAAGAGCTATTTATGACAAACTCACATCTAATATCATACTGAATGGGCAAAAACTGGAAGCATTCCCTTTGAAAACCGGCACAAGACAAGGATGCCCTCTCTCACCACTCCTATTCAACATAGTGTTGGAAGTTCTGGCCAGGGCAATCAGGCAAAAGGAAGCAATAAAGCGTATTCAATTAGGAAAAGAAGAAGTCAAATTGTCCCTATTTGTAGACGACATGATTGTATATTTAGAAAACCCCATTGTCTCAGCCCAAAATCTCCTTAAGCTGATAAGAAACTTCAGCAAAGTCTCAGGATACAAAATCAATGTGCAAAAATCACAAGCATTCCTATACACGAATAAGAGACAAACAGAGCCAAATCATGAGTGAATTCCCATTCACAATTGCTACAAAGAGAATAAAATACCTAAGAATCCAACTTACAAGGGATGTGAAGGACCTTTTCAAGGAGAACTACAAACCACTGCTCAAGGAAATAAAAGAGGACACAAACAAATGGAAGAACATTCCATGCTCATGGATAGGAAGAATCCATATAGTGAAAATGGCCATACTGCCCAAGGTATTTTATAGATTCAGTGCCATCCCCATCAAGCTACCAATGACTTTCTTCACAGAATTGGAAAAAACTACTTTAAAGTTCATATGGAGCCATAAAAGAGCCTGCATTGCCAAGACAATCCTAAGCAAAAAGAACAAAGCTGGAGACATCAAGCTACCTGACTTCAAACTATAGTACAAGGCCACAGTAACCAAAACAGCAAGGTACTTGTACCAAAACAGAGATATAGACCAATGGAACAGAACAGAGCCCTCAGACATAACACCACACTTCTACAACCATCTGATCTTTGACAAACCTGACAAAAACAAGAAATGGGGAGAGGATTCCCTATTTAATAAATGGTGCTGGGAAACCTGGCTAGCCATATGGAAAAAGCTGACACTGGATCCCTTCCTTACACCTTATACGAAAATTAACTCAAGATGGATTAAAGACTTAAATGTTAAACCTAAAACCATAAAAACCCTAGAAGAAAACCCAGGCAATACCATTCAGGACATAGGCATGGGCAAAGACTTCATGACTAAAACACCAAAAGCAATGGCAGCAAAAGCCAAAATTGACAAATGGGATCTAATTAAACTAAAGAGCTTCTGCACAGCAAAAGAAACTACCATCAGAGTGAACGGGCAGCCTACAGAATGGGAGAAAATTTTTGCAATCTACCCATCTGAAAAGGGCTAATATCCAGAATCTACAAAGAACTCAAACAAAATTACAAGAAAAAAAACAACCCCATCAAAAAGTGGGCAAAGGACATGAACAGACACTTCTGAAAAGAAGACATCTATGCAGCCAACAGACACATGAAAAAATGCTCATCATCACTGATCATCAGAGAAATGCAAATCAAAACCACAATGAGATACCATCTCATGCCAATTAGAATGGTGACCATTAAAAAGTCAGGAAACAACAGGTGCTGGAGAGGATGTGGAGAAATAGGAACACTTTTACACTGTTGGTTGGAGTGTACATTAGTTCAACCATTGTGGAACACAGTGTGGCGATTCCTCAAGGATCTAGAACTAGAAATACTATTTGACCCAGCAATCTTATTACTGGTATATACCCAAAGGATTATAAATCATGCTAGACACATGCACACGTATGTCTATTGCTATTGTGGCACTATTCACAATAGCAAAGACTTAGAACCAACCCAAATGTCCATCAATGATAGACTGGATTAAGAAAATATGGCACATATACACCATGGAATACTATGCAGCCATAAAAAAGGATGAGTTTGTGTCCTTTGCAGGGACATGGATGAAGCTAGAAACCATCATTCTCAGCAAATTATCACAAAGACAGAAAACCAAACACTGCATGTTCTCACTCATAGGTGGGAACTGAACAACAAAAACACTTGGACGCAGGGTGAGGAACATCAGACACCGGGGCCTGTCAGGGAGTGAGGGGCTGGGGGAGGGATAGCATTAGCAGAAGTACCTAATGTAAATGACAAGTTGATGGGTGCAGCAAACCAACATGGCACATGTATACCTATGTATCCAACCTGCACATTGTTCATATGTACCCTAGAACTTAATGTATAATGATAATTTTAAAAAAAGAATTTGCTAACAAGATAAACCTTATGTTAAGTGCTCTTGCCACAAAAGGAAAAAACTAAACAAAACAATACTAAAGGGGGACAGGAAGAAGCCTTTGGAGGTGATGGATACATTTATGGCATTGCTTGTAATGATGGTTACAGGAATGTATACATATCTCCAGACACATTAAGTGGTATGCATTGAATATGTATAGCTTTTTATATGCCAATTATACATCAATAAAGTGGTTTAGAAGTTAATTTTAAAAATAGAAAGTATACTTGTTTCCTGGGTTTCTTCTCGGTCATTTGGTGTGTCTGTTTTGTGAAGGGTTGAGACCTGTACCAAGTTTTCTGGGCACTGTGAAGCCCTAGTTATTATGATAGGGGAGGCAGGAAATTGATGAGGCAGGGGAGATAGGAGAGACATTTCATGACATAGGTATGCAAAAATGTGTCAATGAAGCATCAAATTCTGTAAAATATTTGTAGAGATTTATTCTGAGTGAAATATCAGTGACAATGGACAAAGCCCTCAGGAGGTCATGAGAATATGTGCCCAAGGTGGTCAGGGTGCAGCTTGGTTTTCTACATTTTAGGGCGACATGAGCCTTCAATCAAACACATTTAAGAAATACATAGGGTTGGTCCGAAATGGCAGGGTTGGGTAGGGGGGGATGGGGTGGGCGAACCTTCCAGATTATAGTTAGATTTAAATTTTTTCTGGTTGACAATTGGTTGAGTTTATCTAAAGACCTGGGATCAACAGAAAGGAATGTCTGAGTTAAGATAAAGAATTGTGGAGACCAAACTTCTTATTTGCAGAGGAAACTTTTAGGTTTCCTCTTCAGGGAGACTATGTTGTAAAATGTTTCTCATCAGACTTAAAGTCTGTGTTGATGTTAACGCTGGAGAGGTATAATGAGACACACCTGAACCCGCACTGCCCATCATGGCTTGAAACAGCCTCTCAGGTTAAATCTTAAAAGAGCCTTGGCTGAGGAGGAAATCCATTCAGATGGTTGGGGGGCCTTATAACTTTATTTTTGGTTTACATTCATGGATTTGTGATACACTTTTTCTTTTTTTTTTTAGACAGTCTCACTCTGTCGCCCGGGCTGGAGCGCAGTGGCGCAATCTCAGCTCACTGCAATTTCTGCCTCCCAGGTTCAAGTGATTCTTGTGCCTCAGCCTCCCGAGTAGCTGGGATTACAGGTGTGCATCACCACGCCTGCCTAATTTTTGTATTTTAGTAGAGATGGGGTTTCACTGTGTTGGCCAGGCTGGTCTCAAACTCCTGGGCTCAAGCAATCCACCTTGGCCTTCCAAAGTGCTGGGATTATAGGCATGAGACACTGCACCTGGCCCGTGATACACTTATTTATCCATCTATTTGTTTATGCCTAGCCGACTTTAGAAACGGTTGAATGTGGTGGACAAAAGGACATTGACGCCAAAGTATTTTAAGGTGAAGAAATATAAGTGAAGGAAAAATAAGTATAGGAAATTGCAGGAGGGAAGTCCCAGGAAACTTGTTAGAGGTACAGACTTGAGACCCATAGCCAGAGGGTGACATGATGAATTACATGTTTCACCATATTCACTAGGTTAAAAAATTAGCTGTTTGCTCGTGGAAAATATGACTAGTTCTGGGAGACACTGTGTAATATCATCAATAGTGTCCTAAATTATCAGAAAGGCAGCAATTAATATTATAGTGCTTTTCTAAAGATGTAAAACAACTTACTCCCTCACTACAAAATTAAGAGAGGCTCAACATAAGGTGCTTGGAAAATCCTCATTATCAATAGCTTCTGGGAAAGATGAAAGCTTAGAAACACATTAGCCAGCTCCCTTCCTCTGCCCAGTCCCAACGAAAGTCACTGAAGAAATGTAAAAACAGGGGGAGATCTGCATCTGGAATGAGAGCCAAGGAAAGAAGCCATCCAAATACCAGAAACTTCTAAGAATTCCCAGCACACGAGGGAGCAGATGAAACACGGAAGCCAAGTGTATAATGTATAATTCAGCCCCCGGGAGAACTCCCTGGCCTTGTAGAGGATGAACTGATACTCACAAGTTTATAGGGTGAGGGCAGCCGGTGAGAACGCGACACGAGAGGTTCCAGGAAGCCCAACACGGGAGTCATTTTAGTACCGCAGCTTGTCAGAATTTAAGGGCAGCTGAGAGGCAGGGTTCGGAGTTTATGCGGCTCAGCTGAGAGAAAGCCGTAGAAAGAAGAGATTCCCCGAGAGTGGCAGGGCTCTCTGGGAGAGTCATGGAGCAGGGAGAAACCAGGAGGGAGTCAAATGTAGCTGTGCAGGCACAAGGCAATGGCCACTTAACTGAGGGGAGGCCATATTTTATTTATTTTTTACTGCTATTTACTGAAGCAGTATTTTTCTTAGCCAGCAACTCCAGAAAAGTTGACAATTTTAAAGCTCTTCACCAAAAATGAATATGAGGATAATTAGAAAAATATCAAAATAATAAAGAGAAATATGCAGTGTTATATTAAAATGTAATATAAAACTTTGATAATTAAAACAATATAATACTGGAACCAGAATAACACACATAAATCATACAAAATTTCAAATCAGTTGGCAAAAAATGAATTAGTATACGGTGTTGAAATAGCTGTCTGGCCTTTTTTCAGAATATTAGATCACCACCCACCATAGCTAATAACAAAGTAAATTTTAGTTGGATTGAAAAAATTAACACTTCAAACATAAAAGGAGTAAAAGAATATTTGGGTAACACCTTCATAATTTCAGTGAGGGAAAGGCCTTTCCAGGAACCATATCAAAAGCAGAAGCAAGAAGGAAAATATAGTTTTTTACTACATAAAAATTTAAATTATTTATGTAAATAATAAATATCCATAAACAAACTTAAAAAGCAAAATTATAAATGGAAAATATTTTTATGTAACAGGCAAAGAAAAATATCCTTTTTATAAAGAAGTCTGGCAAAGAAATAAAAACATTCTAATTGAGTAAATGGGCAAAGGGCATGAACAGACTAACAAGAAACAAAGAAACATAAATGAGACCAGGTGCTGTGGCCCACGCCGGTAATCCCAGCACTTCGGGAGGCTGAGGTGGGTGGATCACTTGAGGTCACAAGTTTGAGACCAGCCTGGCCAACATAGTGAAACCCTGTCTCTACTAAAAAAATACAAAAATTAGCTGGGCATGGTGGCACGCACCTGTAATCCCAGCTACTCAAGAGGCTGAGGCACAAGAATCGCTTGAACCTGGGAGGCGGAGGTTGCGGTGAGTGGAGATGGCACCACTGAACTCTAGCCCTCTAGCGTTGGCAACAGAGCAAGACTTCGCCAAAAAAAAAAAAAAAAACACCATAAATGAATAGAAAATGTATAGAAATGTTCATTTTGACTACTAATTAAAGAATTGCAAAATTGAACATTTGGATACAAAATTTTACCAACCACATAACAAGACTAAAAGGAAGAATTATCCAACTATTAGGAGAGTATAAGGAAATTGGTACTTCTGTTGTTACAGTGAGAGCCATAAATAGTAGGCACTTTTGAGGGAAATGTAACAATATTTGTCAAAAGTTTATAAATCTTCTGTTTCTAAGAGTTTATCCTAAGGAATAACAAGAACTGAGAAAAATAGATGAATATAAATTATTTATAATAAAAAATGGAAAACAACTTAGATAATAATCGGCTATTGATAAAATTGGAGTACGGTATACCCATCGGAAAAAATATTATTTATCAGTGCTTTTCCAATTGCACTTCCCACAGTGACCCCCAGAGGGCTCATTTTGCTGGCCTGCTCCAGGGCAGATCTGGGAGCTGCTGGCTGTCTCAGTTTCAACCAGATACCTGAGCTTTCAACACTTTCCTATACTGGGTTCGAGATAAAATTACATTTGAAGAAAGGATCTTACTACCTGAAAAAAAATGCCACTTGTACAAGTTCATATTTCTTAACAGGAAAAGATGGTCATAACAGGCTTTTCAGAGGAAAAAAATTAGGTTACAAGGTAGCATCTGTATCATGATCTCATTTCTAAATGTGTAATCTATGTATTATATATGCATGCGTTATCAAAATTTAAGCTTGACGTTTCTGGTTGGTGCCACTATGGATTTTTTTCCTTTTCACTTATTTTTATTTGCTAGTGTTTCTATAATCAATGTGTGTAACTTATACGATTTTATAAAAAGGTAAATGAGTTACATGGAAAAGAGGAAGGCTAAGCGGCAGAGAAGTACAGAAATGGACAAGAGCACATGGAAGAGGGAGTCTGACTTTCCGAGGGTGAGAAACATGAGACAGTCTACCTTACATGCAAACCTGCATTTCATCTGTTCGATCCTGAGAAGTCACTCTTCATGGCAAATGGGCTCAGCTGCCTGGAAGGCCATCAGTCTCCCTGCTGTGGCAGCTGCGTCACAGCCTAAGAGAGTGGGGCTTTCACAGTGTAGCCCCAGCACCAGTATGAGAAAAACAGCTCCAAGCCTATACCCTGCTGGGCCTTTGGGGAAACATCTTCGAAGACCTTGGTAGAATTGATTCTAAAGTATGATTCTATACTCTCTTCCCTGTCCATCCCTCTCAAAAGTGAATGCAGTGTTCATCCATCAAGTGGAAACTTTGTGGGGCCCAGGAGTCACACGTTGCCCTTAAGAGTGCCCTGGGACCTATAGAAGAAGATGACATTAGAATTCTAACCATTGAAAGAACAAGAGCACAGGGGGCAGCTACTAATGTCACCCAGGACCATAGAAACCCATCAGGCTTCACACCCCCACCATCAAGAAGAACCCCCTCCAGTCCTATTACCTGCCCTCTTCATCCCACCCTGCTTCTTTCCTAATCTGAACTCCCACTGCTTCTCTCCGTGCCTGGTTTTTCTCTATTCCTTTAGGGACCAGCTCCCCTATGCCATCAAACTCCTAATGGGAGGCTCCCTCCACCTCCTGCCTCCTGAGGTGGCTGATTCCCTTAAGACATCTCAAGAGGATGCTCCTCTACCTTCCTTTTTAGGTACCTCATGGCCTGGTGGTGGTGAAGACATTTTCCTACCTTTCTAGACTACCTCCAGGCCATTTCTCCTTCAGTATTGCATACGCATGCCCGCTCTGTTTCTCCGATGCTCATGCTATCAGTCTAGACTACCTTCTACAACACCTCTCCATATGTCTGTGCCCATATGGCCATGGCCCTCATCCAATGAAGATGTTGACACTATTCTCAGTCTCTCACCTTTCATACTGTCCTAATCACAGGTGACTCGATGTCTACATAAACTAAGTCTAGTGAGAGGGCTTCACATGATGACTCACAGAGCTTGACATATTCCCTGCATTTGAGAGCATTGTGGACCAATGACTACATCACACCTGAGAACGTTGAAGAGAAGCTGGTTGGCGCTGTGGTCCTAGCCCAGGGGGCTGATGTAAAACCTGCATCACGAAGTTTGCCTGAGGCTGTGTTAAAAAAGATCCTGCCCCAGACATTTCTGCCAGAGAAAGAGGCCTCCCTGGAGGTCACCAGGGAGGGTGGAAGGTCACTGCCCAAGTCAAGGAAGTGGCCACCAGCAAGACCCCACAGGAGAATTTCCAAAGGACCCAGAAAAGTTCCTCAGGGGACCAAGAATCAGCTTTGGATGCAGCCAGGCACAGAGAGCACAAAGCCCTCTGATGACAGCAGCAGTCAAGCAAGAACTCTGTCTTCTTCCTCCTCCTGGTTCCCTGTACCCCAGCTCCAGAGAGACCCCAATGTGGATAGCAACCTGGGGGAGGAGGAGGAATAGCAGACAAGGATAGAAAACAGAAGGGCTGGTACCTCTGCTGGACTTCCTACTTGAAGCAAGCCCACCTAGGGAGAAAAGACTTAACTTGAAATCTTCTTGGGAATTTGGGGTTTTTTTATTGTTATCTAGGATTTTAATTACTAATTTTCATGTAATTATTAAATTGACCAATGTTTACCACTTAATGTGTCAGTCACCTATGAGTCATCACTAACATCAAGGGACTCGAGTTTCCAAATGCAGGCAGGAAAACCTCTCCCCCTGTCCCCAGTGGATTACTGGTTGCATGTAAGGAACAGGAAAGACCTTAATCAGATTGCTATTATAATTCTACCCCAAGACTCCTGCTTTCTCAGTGGGCCAATACCAACTCTTTTCTACATGAATCTAATATCTCTTTTCAGTGCGTGCAATTCAGGAAGAACAGAACCCTAGATATTATTCTCCTAAATATTTTGGGTTTGGATTTTAATAGAGTCCCTAGCTTCCTCTAGATTTTTCTCACTTCTTGTAGCTCGACCACAGTCAACACACTGTCGAACAACACCACCTGACTCTACATTCCAACCCCACCCAAAGACACACACCTGCTTTCCAAGTTGAAAGTAGGGGAGCAAGGTGGCCTCTTATTTCTGGAAGAAGGTCCCAGAGCCAATGAGCACAGAAAGCCCAGCTAGGTGAGGGATTAAGATGAGAGTTTCAACAACAGCTTGACAGAAAGCATCACATCATAACAACGGGTGTATTTTAAAGGTACTTGCTTATGTATTAACTGTCTCTCTCCAGCCCCATCATAACTTGCTGAGGTGGCCAGAGCAGGTATTTTTTATACCAATTTAAAGAAAAGATGAGGCTGAGACTGCATGGTTTAGCCAAGGTCAGAATATTGCAACTAAAGTCCAGTGTGCAGACATAGCTACCAGGTTTCTGGGCTGGTTTTGAATGCACCCTACTCTCCAGAACGAAGTTCAGTGTTCTTTCTCTGCCTTGTAAGTCCACCCATGTTCCTACCAAAAAAAAAAAAAAAAAAAAGAAAGAAGGTTCCTTCCCATTTGGCAAATAACTCTCAAAAACTGTCCCAGTGCTTTGCAGTGCTGGGTACAGTGAAAAGATGCCACGTGGACCAAAGGCTGTAGCCCTGCCTGGTAACAAGAGACTGCATATGGGTAGACACAACTCAGCATTTGCACCGCAACTTACCAAATGTACATGGTACAAACTGAGCTCCCTAGTACTGCAGGAATGGATGCGTCAGCATCTCAAGTCAGATGGGTAAATCAGGAAAGAAAAAGCACCAACCTTAGGCCAGGCAATGTGCTGCCTTCTGTTCAAGTTTCCCTTTGTAATCTTCACATTGACTCTGTATGGCGATACTGTCTCCCTGTTTACAGAGTAGGAAACTGAGGCTCTGGGAGGTTCTGTGAGGTCCAGGGTGGCTGCCCCACAGTGATCCTTTTCTATAGCAGACTCCATTGTGCTCCCAAAAATGGTTGCCACATACCCAGGCATTCCTCTCTTTTCTTTGGGCAGAAAAGCAAGCCAGGGTCCTCATTGTGATTGCCTGGAGCCTGTCTTTCCTGTTCTCCATTCCCACCCTGATCATATTTGGGAAGAGGACACTGTCCAACGGTGAAGTGCAGTGCTGGGCCCTGTGGCCTGACGACTCCTACTGGACCCCATACATGACCATCGTGGCCTTCCTGGTGTACTTCATCCCTCTGACAATCATCAGGTAAGAAGCCGTCAGGACAGGACCACACGGGGGGGTGGAGCGGGGGGGGCTTTCCTGTTTCTCCAGCTGCTGCTCTCCTCCCCGACAGACCCATTTTTCCTAGTGCCCTTGGGGGAACTGACCAGGCCACAAGATTTTATGTGTAGCTACCATAGGCTAAGCCCAATTTCTTCAAAGTAGAGTAAGGAGAAGGGAATTAACAATTACTGGGTATATAGGGCAGGCATTGTGCTAAATAGCTAACAATTTCACATTAGCCACAGTATAACCCTGTGAAATAATTTCCATTGCCCCAATTTAATGAATGATGAAGCTCAAGCTCAGAGTGATTAAGTAACTTACTCAACATCAAACAGGATTGATATCCAGGTTTTTCTGATTTCATACCATATTATTCCTTTTATATCTCGCAGCCTTCCAAATATGAGGCAAATTACCAGTTTCAGGGATTTTGTAAATTAAAAGATAGACATACTTGAAACAAACTGAACACAAAACTCAGTATGCACTAATATGCTAAACTGTCTATGCAGTGGAGTCAGATAATGGCAGGGAATATATTTTGGAAGCCACCATTGAAGGAGGAAATGATTCAGGTAGGATAAGGGAGAAGTGGGGAGGAAGCAGAGTCTGTGATGACCAGAAATCAGAGTAAGTGTAGAGGCAGAGTGGACAGGTACACAGTGCCAATGGGACAGAAGTTGGCAGTGAGCTCCTCCCAGTGACTGGGGGAGGCTCAGTTTTGAATGACCTTGGCAAAAAAGTCATAGGAAGTCCTTTGTCCTGCAGCTAATGGTGAGCTGTAGAGGGTCTTTCAACAGAGATTAGCACAACAACCTGGTCAAGGTAGGGTCTCACTTGGCCATGCCATGTGGCAGGATCACCCTCTGAAATGGGCTCTGAATGTGTAGATGGGGTGGGAGACTACAGGAAGAGACCTGGCACATTGTGTGTATCCTTGAGCCATGATGATGCTGCACCTTTTGGGTACGTCTAAGCCTGCCATAGTGTGTCATATAACACATTGTAAGCAAAGGAAGATCATCAGCCTTTGTTTTTGATAGTGTAAAGAGAGCTGTGATAAAAATCCTTGTACTTAAAACTGTACATGAGTCTCTGGTTATTTCCTCATAACTCATTCTCGTGGAATTACTAGATCAAAGGTATAGATCAAAGATGATGCACATTTTAAAACTTTTGATGCATAGTCACAAGCCGCCCTTGAGAAAAGCTGTATTGCTTCTTGGCCTGTTAGCTAAGATCACTTGTAGAAAAGGTATATCCTGGGCAACACCATACAAGGGCTCTTGTTTTCTGCTCCCCTGATCCAATGGAAGGTAGCACTATTACCTTACTAAATCTTTGCCAACCTAAGAGTTTAAAAAGTATTTCATTGTTTTAATATGCATTTCTTTAATTACTAAGCTGGTGGCATGCTTTTCAAGTGTTTTCTGATATGGTGGGAGTCACCTTTTCCTGCTCGTTATTCATCTTTAGTCTAATAAAATACTATAGCTGGGAGAAACGTTATCCATCATATGGTCAAACCCCTGAATTTTTCATAAGAGTAGAATTAAGACTAAAAGAAGTTAACTGCCTTGCCCCCACCCCCTCATCAGAGATTGAGATGGGCAAGCACAGAGTGACCTCAATAGCCAACCCAGCAGCCTTTCCAAAATGGGGTGTTGTCCAGTCATCTCTGCTGAATGGACAACTTAACACCAACACTTTATTTTGACTTATTGCCCTCCACTCCATCAAGCTGAGCTTGAGAGAAAGTTTGAAGGAGAAAAGGTTATTTAGACAACCATCCAAGGTAAGTCACAGCACATGGGAAGGGGCCCATGGCAGAGGAGACAGGCAAGTGAGCCACAGCGGTCAGAGAGCATTTGGAAGAAAGTGGCTTGTGTCATCCTGAGCAACTGAGGCATCGATTTCAGTGGCAGTGCATGTCCTGGCTTCACTGCTGATTGATTTCCCATCAACTCAAGAAATGAACTCCAATCAAAGTCCCTGCTCAGCAGAGTGGATGCTGCAGCACGTGGACCACGCAGCTCAGGTTATCCTGTATCTATGATTTCCCCATTAATTTGGGCTGCTTTTTCCACCAGGACTTCTCCTCAAACTTGCCTATGGGCTAGCTAGTGTGTTTTTTTCGTGTCCTTGAAAGGGCAAAATACAATGTGTTTGCTGATTGAGGGAAATGATTTCAAAAACTGGTTTCCCTCAGCTCTCACCAAGCTAAAGCCTCTGGAAGGCCAGATCCTAGCTCCTTGCTTCCAGCCCGTGACAGTCATGAAAACTCAGCCATGACCTCCAGCCATCCTTGAGCTTCTCTGAAGCATTTCCTACCTGATAAGAGGCTCCTCTTCCATCACCTTCCCTCTTTCGTGGCTCCCTGCTGCTGAAGAAAGAACTTATCTCTTGGGGACTAACATCCTCCACCTCCTTCAGCAACAACTATCTTCTCAAACAAGACCAGGCCCTGGGGGGGCGAGTTTTGTGAGGAACTTGTTTCCAACTAGTACCTGGCATAGGTGCTACAACTTCATCTCAGAGATAAGGTTCAACTCTTATTCTTTCTTTATTACCTATATTCTGGCCCCCTGGGCTCAATTCTCTAAGTAAGGTTAAATTCTTCATTTCAAGCTTAAATAGACAAGGAAAACAGCTCAAGGAAAGTGTTCACTCGTGTTCACCATGCCTCATTCTCCTTCATGCATGCTACATATGCTACATTTACCAAATTGACAGAAAAAAAAACCATATCTTAGTTATTTTATTTTGCAGTTCTCTCATTACAAATGAGATTAAATATATTTTATATGCTTTTTGCCATTTTTGTTTTTTTTAAAGTACTTATTAGGTTGGTGCAAAAGTAGTTGCGGACTTTGCCATTGAAAGTAATGCCACTTTTCTTGTTTAAATGTTTTTATTTTCTCTATTCTCTATCTTTAGAAATTATTCATACAATAACCTTTTTCTTTTTGCATATGTTGCAAATATTTCTCCTAATTTGTCATTTGCCTCTCTACTGAGTATGGTTTTATTTTGTTTTTGATTATTAAAAGTAGTGATTGACGTAATTAAGAAAAAAAGAAAAAGCACAAATAACTAACTCAGTGGCTTTTCTGCCACAAATACCTCATTGTTTTACTTATTGCCCAGCTTCGTATGCATTTAAGTATCTGCTAGGACAAGATCTACTTGTTTTTTTTTTTTGAAGATTCCCTGGCTGCTTCATGGTGAGCTGCTGATGCCTCACCTGCACTCCCAGCTCCAGCCATGGAACAAACACCCCTCTGGCCCATGTGCATCACTCCCATGCCTGAACACTCTGCCAAGCTCACCTTGCCTTGTTTCACCCAACTAGTTCACATCCCTTGTGTCTTATTTCCAATACCAACTCCACAGTAGAGCTTCCCTTGCCAACCCTGGACCAAGAGGCACCTCAGGTCCTCACTCCCTAACCTCCAACCTCACTTTGTCCATGTCGTCATCTAGACTTCATGGCAGTTTGACTGTATCTCATGAGTGCAGGGACTGTGGCCTCTTCATTTCTGGATTTCACATCCAGCACACACTAAACAGTTGGTGAATATTAGATTGAATGAATAACGCAATAAATTGCACCGAACAACAGATGTGTCATGTCACTCCACTCTTTCTCTCCGTCTCTCATTCTCTCTCTCTCTCTGCCTCTCACACACATCACACACACACACAAACACAAACACACGTGTACACATACTGCTAATATAGAAATTTCTGGCTATCTAATGCCTAGATCAGTTTTTGGCATATGATATCTCCTCCATAAATATATGTGAGAGGAAAGAAGAAAGGGAGAAAAGAAAGGAGGGGAGAAGAAAGACAGGGAGGGAGGGAAAGAGAGAGAGACAGAGAGAGAGGCAGTTGTATTGTTGGTGGCAAACTCTCATGAGAGCTGTGTATGAATAAAGATGTAGCTGTTCCATCATCCACTAAATCAGGCTCCCAGGAGTTGAAACCATAGTGACTGACAGCAAAGGCAATACATTGTTTTTCTGGGTCAAAACAACAGGAGTTGTTTTGAAATTCACTTGACATAACTGTCTAATTGTTGCTGGGGAGGTTATTAGCCCTGGTGTAATTGCTTTACTTTAGCTGTGCTTATTTTCTTGCTACCTAATTGATTTTTCATTCTCTTATCATTTTCATCTCTGTAAGATAAAGATAGAAGCAGAAGAGATTCACAACCGACAATTGCAAAAAAAAAAAGTGGAAAAAGCACATTAGTCATGGATCATTGATTTGTCATATGTGAGAAAAATTCATTTATTTTGCTTAGGAAATGGGATCACATTGTGGGAAAGCCCCATGCCAGGTTGGTGCAGCCCTGTGGATAGAATACATGGCCATGGTGGGTAAAAGCGCCCCAGGGACCTGGCCAGCACTGGCCATGGGCATAAGGTCCAAGGTCAAAGAGGATCACAGGGCCCACAATAAAAGTAGTCATCAAAATGAATAAAGAGAGATTGTAAGGGTCTCCACTAATGCTGAAAACCTGGATGGAGAGGAAGGTACAGATTATGGAGTCATTTTGCAGGGACAATCCACGAAACTTATCTGCAATCTGATTGATCAGATAAAGGAAAAAGGAAAAGAGACAAAGCCAAGTGTGGTGACTCACACCTGTAATCTCAGCACTCTGGGAGGCCTAGGCAGGTGGATCTCTTGGGCCTGGGAGTTCAAGACCAGCCTGGCAACATGGTGAAACCCTGTCTCTATAAAATATACAAAAATTAGCTGGGCATAGTGGTGCACACTGGTAGTTCCAGCTATTCAGGTGGCTGAGGTGGGAGGTCAAGGCTGCAGTGAACTATGATCCTGACACTGTACTCCAGCCTTGGTGAGAGAGCAAAACCCTGTGTCCAAAAAAAAATGGGGACACACAGCAACGCAGATGTCTCTTTGATGCTTGATCGCTACGCTCCAAGAAGTAGTCTGATTTGGCAATAATACCCTAGTTATTAGGTGTTCGCCATGCTAACAGAAAAGCTGGTACTGGTTCTCACTCATCTGATTGGCCCTAAGTAAAAAGAGGGGTGACTTAGGCCCAAATCCCTAAAGCATAAGACATTTCTTAACTTTTCCCCTGTGTACATGGTTGATAACCATAAATATTTGAATTATTGGTCAATTAAATACTGGGGTTGCAATTGACATAACCATTAACTTTCCATGGTGGGTGTAACCTTACCTTGCACAGTATTTCACTTTCTGGGGAAGAAGTTTCCCTGTTCTAGCAAATATTCAACTTAGGGTTGAACTCACTAATAACATTTTTCTCATTTTTTCTTTACTGCAGGCATACAAATTGCAAAAATAGTCCCTAGGCAATTATATAAGAAAGAATGGAGATGCTCCAAGAAAGTCCCTGAGCTTTCCTGGAGCACTTGGAGGGGTTTGCTCAGCAAGAATGGGAAAAGGCAGTAAGAAGCAGAGATTTTAACATTGCCATTAATTAAGTTATATTCTAAAGATCATTAAAAGCAATTAGTGCTTTGTCGGCTACTGCAAACTGAAGCTCTGATTTTTTTAAATAATTCTCAAGAGGGAAGATACGCAGTTTTAAAATAAAGCATTGCTTTGTCCCAAAGTTTTTAGTCAAGGTGCTTAACGTAGTCAAAATATCAAGTAATATTAAAGAAGAGTAGTTTTTATATTTATCAAAGAGTACCTAGGATACAAAACTTGCTGACACTTTTGAATCTTTAACACTTTGTTTTCCTGTTAGGCACAGATTAAATCATGTAAGAATTGGTGTGATATAGTATAAAAAATAGGCAAAAAAGAGGAGAAAGGAAATTAGTCTCTACTAATTTTCCAGCACCGTACTTGGCACTTTAAATATTGTCACATCTGATACTCAAAAAGTTCGAGAGGTCTGTGTTGTTAACACCATTTTGTAGAACCTCAACTGAGGCTCAGTGTAGTAGTTATCTATTACTGCATTACAAATCACCACAAACCTAGTGACTTAAATCAAGATACATTTGTTATCTCACAGTTTCTGTGGGTCAAGAATTTGGCCACGGCTTAACCAGGTCCTCTGCTCATGCAAGGCAGCCATTCAAGTTGTTTATCCAGGGCAGGGGTCATCAGAGGCTGGACTGGGAGAGGCTCTTTTCCAAGCTCCCTCAGGTCCTTAGCAGAATTCATTTTCTTGCAGCTGTGGGATTCATGGCACCTTGCTTCTTCAAAGCCAGCAATGCATAGAGACACCAACAAGACAGGCACTACATTCTATGTAATCAGTCCCATCCCCTTTGCCACACTGCATTGATTAGAGGCAAGTCACCTGCTCTTCCCACACTAAAGGGGTGAGGATCAACAAAGCCATGAATGCCAGAATCAGGGATCATAGATGTCATTTAAAAGACTGTCTAAAGTCAGGACTGTACAACAGACAAGTAGTAGAGGAGACCAAAGTTTTTCTGACTCTAAGGCCTGTTTTTGGATTCTAATCACAGCTCTCCCTCAAACCATTTGGGCTACCTTGAGGAAACTGCATAACTTTACCAGGTCTTAGCCTCCTCACTTAGGAAAGAAGTAACTCCATCCAATGGATCCTCATGGTCACTTTCAGTTGCGATTCTATGAACAGCAAGTATAGGGGGGCAGGCATGGTTAAAAGATCTGTCCCTTCACACCTTGCACTCGGGGAGGTGGGAGTGATCTTCTCTGTGTCCTCACAGTAGGGATCCACCAGCCACTTTAATACTACCTTTGGTTCTTTCTGCAGCATCATGTATGGCATTGTGATCCGAACTATTTGGATTAAAAGCAAAACCTACGAAACAGTGATTTCCAACTGCTCAGGTAAGTCTCTACTTTGCATGGCCCAATTCTTGGCTAATTTGCTTCTCCAGAGGTTTTCTTCTAGCAAATGTGAGCTAGGGACTCCTTGATACACAAGCATACAGGATCATATCAGGACCCAGCCGGCAGACCAGACCCACCAAAGGCTGTCACAGGCGGGCTCTGTCTTCCCCCATGTGACCTCCCTGAAATCTGGGAGAAGGAAGGGGGCACTTTGGACCTGGTCAAGCTATGCCAGCAGAGAGTTAGCCTTTGACCTAGGATCCAAGGGTTACCCCAGCCTCAGGTCTGGCAAAGAAGCACCTTGGAGGACACAGATAAGAAAAGACAGACTGTCCAAGGAGGACATCACACCTTCAGCAAAGATGAGGATAGGCTCTTCTGATTGGCTTGAATTTTCAGATACATAAAGCTGCCATCTGTCCATAGAACAATCTTGGACCCTAAGCCAGTAAAGGCACGGTGGTCCATGCTGTCCCAACTGACACACCAATTTAAACCAGATGAAGCCTAAGACCACCTACTACAACTCTTCCCCACATTCCTTCTCAGTAAACCTGAATGCAGAGCCTCTCGTATGCAATAGACTCTGAGCCCTGGAAGCCTACCCTGCTTCCCAGGAAAACATTACTGGACCTGACCAAGGTCAACCTGGAGAAGACACAGCAAACCAAGGGGCCAAAAGAAGAAAGGGCTTCTAGTTTTCTGTTGTTATAATGTGATAGGTCTGCAGAAGAAGACTGGCTCCGCTCAGCTTCCACACCCCTCCCATTCCTTGTGCACACACATACACAAAACATAGGCTCATATACACAAATACACACACCTTCACACACTCAGTCTCACACACACTAACAATGCATACTCACACCTATATGCACTCACACAAGGACAACAAGCTATACCACAAATATCTGGAATAAGAAGAGCTACTTTCTGTTCCAGATGTACCACTAAGAGCTGTGCCACCTGGCAAAGTTATCTAATCCCTGGACTTCAAGAGGTTAAAATAAGGGGATAGACTGGATTCTCCCTAAGCCCTCCTCTTTTCAGACTGTGAGCTAAACTTTTGTTGGACCAAGACAGAGCTTGTTTTCTCCCTCTTAAAGCTACTTTTTCCAATAAGACTGTGAGGCCACCAAGAGGATGTACAAGTATTATCGGGCACTGATAACCTGTGTCTCTTTCCCTAGAAGTATGAGTGGAGATACATAAGTCTGGGTTCTTCACCTGAATTCAGTTCAATTCTTCTGTACTCTTCTACATGTCAGGAGTGGTACAGGGACTGGAAATGACAAACGAATGAATAGCATGGTTCCTGACTATAGGCAGCTTACAGTCTAGGGCCTTGGGTCTTGGCCCTGGCTACACAGTAGAATCGCCTGGGGAGCTTTTACAATGCACTGAAACCCAGACACCATTCCCTGAGAGATTCTGATTCACTCCATCTGGAGTGGGGCATGGATTTTATTATTTCGGAAAAGCTCTTCAGGCATTTTTAATGCTCAAAAAGGTTTGACAATCTGGTCCAGTGAGACACAGAGTCATAGGTGGCTGACCTTCACACTGACTGACCAGTGTAACCAAGAGATGTGCTTAGGCTGCTTGGAAATTTTCAACCCACGAAGACCCAGTCATTCAGCTTGGGGCTAATTCCGGCCCCCATGCAGATCCTAGTGCTTCCCTTCCACTGGTGCAGTCTCCACACCCTGGTTTTTCTGGAAGAGCAAAAGCATTCAGAGAGAATAAACACAAGTGAATTCATTCTATTCAGTGCAGTTGGCTTTGGTTAAAAGTTAGAATATTTGTCTGAAAAAAAATTGGATGAAGACATCCTTCCTCTATCAGATCTCAAATAAATGCAGTAAGTACTATAATTATAATACTAAAATCATTGAAAGAGAATTATATGGACAGGGAAATCCAACAGAACAGAAATGCTAAAGGAAACCTCAGGAATGTAGAATGTGATGAAGTATTTTAAACTGATAGAGAAATAGAAACTGTTTAATTACTAATGTTGAGACAACTGCCCACATGGAAACAATCATATATTAGACTGTTGTATCATATGCTACAAGGAAATACACTCCTTATGAAATGAAGAACAAAAGATAGAATGAGGGAGAAAGAAAGAGTGAGAGAGAAAGAGTGAGGAAAGAAAAGAAGAAAGAAAGAGAGAGAGAAGGAGGGAGGGAGGGAGAAAGGAAGGAAGGAAGGAAAAGAAAGAAAGGAAAGGAAAGATGGGTAGAGGAAGAGAGGCGGGGGGGAAGAAAGAGAAAGAAAAAAATATAGGAAATATTGTTTATAATCATGAAAAACTGAAAAGATCTGAATATCCTACAATGAGGGAACTGAGCATAATAATTATATAGCCATACAATTAAATGCTACAGCTCTAAAAATTATTATATAGAGTGTACTTATTGCCATAGAAATATTTCTCCAATATATTACATTAAGAAAAAGAAAGCAGTATCGTATCCCTTTTATAGATATGTGCACATATTTTTACTTAGCGGAATATATATGTGCCTGTATAGATAGATGATAGAGAGAGAGGGAGATGGAAAATATCAAGAAGCTAAATGTTATCAATGTTATTGCAGTTATCTCTGAGTGGTCGAATTTTAGTTGATTTTTGTTTTCTTCTATTTTCCACTTAGCCATGTGTTAAAATTCTCTACAGTTACCTAAATCATACAATTGAAACAATTGCCCTGTGGCCCTTTAGCCTGAGTAAACAGCCAATATTATCCTAGATGTACATATGTATATTCATTTTTTAAAACCATCAAGTCAGGCCCCATAAAACATATATTTGCCATGCACTTCTCTGTATAAATGTCATGCTTAGACCCTCTAAGGCCCACTCAAAGCCATCGTCCACTCATCTCAACACAGACAGACAAGTCAGAGGGACAGACGGAGCAGCTCCTGTCTGCCACTGCTAGGTCCTTTCCTTGTGTTCTTCCCTTTAACTCATTTCCTGTTTGCCCCATTTCACCCATGGCCTATTGCCCATTTCCCATTTAACCCATTTCCCGTTTGAGAATACTGCACAGGCAGTGAGTGGCACTTTTTTTTCTAAACAGTAAATGGGTTAATCCACAACTCTTTGAGGTGGTGTTATTAACTGTCTCTCACAGACAGAAGACAGGCTCTAAGGTTAAGCAGTTTGCTTGTTTTCACGGGTAGCATGTGACACAACTGGTATTCAAATGCACACATATCGAATGCACACATAAAGACAAGACTTTTTAAAAATTAAAAACACAAACTCAGGGTCTTGGGTGTGGCTTCCTTTCCTGGACACTCCCTCCAGAGCTCTGCCTTCAGAGAGCTATTCCTACCTCATCTCCTGAAGGTTTTGTTTTGATATATTTAAAATCTAAAGGCTGAGTCATGACTGGCAGTGTGGAGACCAATTTTGTGGAGGTAGCCGAGGTCTTCCTGTACTTTCAGACGAATCAGATTGGTGTAAACCCCTGTCTTGTGGTTTCTGCCAATTCCGTGGGTCTGACATGCTCCTCCCTGCTTGTCCGTCTGAGCACTCACTCTCACTGTCTCACCTCCTACAGCTCTCCTGTTCCCCCCACAGCAGCACCGCCCTTGCTCACCACCTTCCTCAGCACGCCTCCCCCCAGGGAGACTGAGTTCCTGGCTCTCTCCAAAGTTCCCATGTCTCCTGCTACTACATATGCCAGTCCTTGCACTCTTGGGCTCCCTGACTTCCAGTCCTTGAAACTGTACAAAGCCACTTGGAGATCTGTTTCCCACTGATATAGAGTATGCCATTACTCCCTCCCAAAGGTGGAAATGGCTACCACCACTTTTTATTCTTTAATATAGTTTTATATCTCCATTATATCTATTTTTTAGTTACCGTTAGTGACCTCATCCCGAAATGAGGGCAGGTGGTATTCTCAGAAGCTTATATGCTCTCTATATCTTATTCGTAAATGGAACACAGTTGATTTCCCATCTGTCATTACAGCCAAGCAGCTCTGGAGTTGGCAGGTAAATGGGATCTCCAGCTGGGTCCGCATGCCAGGATTATTGCTCATCAACAAGGGGACATTAGCCATGATTAGTGTGAACAGAAGCTCACTTTGTAAACACTGGCTAAAAAGCTCAAGCCATCCTTAGTGCGAGAACCACTCTTCTTACTGGCAAATATGTCTATTTTCTCCCAGTCAAAGGCTGACAGAAAGGAAAAGAAAAAGAACTGTATCATAAATTATCTAAAGACTTTCCCATAAACAAGCGTGGAGGGCAAGACGTGGAGGAGATGGGGTTTCCAATCCTGTATGTTATCTTTCATAAATGAGCATATTATTGATGTCCAGGAGGATTTACTTGTACAAACAGAACATTTACTGCATGGGAGCAGGAGATTGGGCAAGTGTACCCATGGAACAGACAAATTTCTCGTTATAACTATGTCTAGCTATCATGGCTTGGTGGATATGATCCATGCTATATCCAAATTCCATGTTTTTAATTAAATGAGGCATACTAGAGTGAAGAAAAAAAGCTATGGATTAGGAATTGGGTTAGAGCCCTATTCACTTTCTAGCTTAAAAAATTTAAGAGAAGCCCATTAACTGCTGTCCATATCAGCTTCTTCATCAGTAACTGTGAATAAAATGGCTTCTCTACAATTAACTACATTTAATAAAAGATGTGACAGAAAAACATAAAGATACAAATAAATGAAGATTATGACATGTTCGTGGATAGTAAGGTTCAATATCGTAAAGACGTTGAATCTCCCCAGCTGATCTACAAGTTAATAAATTTCCAACCAAAATTGAATTGAAACATTTTATTGAGCTTCACAAGCCTATTTTAAAATAGACAAGGAAAATTCAAGAGACATGAGTAGCCTAGACATTCCTAGAGATGCAGAACAAGGTAGAGAAAGTTCGGTTTACCAAATATTGAAATGCATTGTAAAGTCAGAGTGCGGTATTGGCACAATAGACAAATGGAAACCTCAGTTTCCTTGCTACCTGCTGCCTGCCCACAAATCCAATGCTACATGTTTCAGGTTTTCATTAAGACAGCACTGCATATGAGGTACCAATCTCTACTTTAGAAGGGAAACACTAGCAGCTGTGTAAACCCAAAATATCAGTAGCCTTAACCACATAGAAGTTTATGTCTTAATTAAAATCCAGTTGGCAATAAAGACCAGAGGGAAAGGCATTGTTCCACACAGTCATTCAGAAATTCAAGCAGGTGGAGATTCTGCCACGCTTAACAGAGGGCTGCTAAGGTACTCCTCAGCACCTCCCTCCAGCAGGCAGGGGCAGGGGAAGAGAGAGAGTGGAGGACTGCTCAGGAGAGGTATCTGAGCAAGGTTTGGGATGGTAGACATTGACTCTTCCCAGCGTCCCTTAGGCAGATCTTAGTCACATGACTACACACTGCTGGAAGGCAGGCTGGGAATTGTAGTCTAGTTGTGTGCCCTGGGGAAACAGGAATGGGTTTTGTGAACAGCTCATCTGTCTTTGCATAATTATTTTAGGTTGTCAGGGCTCCTGCTTCTGCTTGAGCTGAGGTGCTGAGGTATAGAAAGGGCTCTCTGGTGGGTTAGGTGAGATCTTCTCATATCTAGCTACAATTTATGGTTGGCTCTGGGCTAATAACCTCCTGAAAAGGAATGCAAAATACTTTCCTACTTGAAGGTTCAGAGATATGCAGGCATGCCCAGCTAATGGGGAGAGAGGGAGCACCTCAGATGACAAGAAAGGGACAATAAGATCCCTGAATGTGAAAACATTCTGGAGAATACAGAGTCAGGCACAACGAGTGCCTTAAGGTCAAAGGGAAATGTAAGTTCTGGGTCACAGAAGAACATTCCCACCTAACCACTCTAGCCTCTTGTCAGCATCTAGGGAGGAAAACGCTGTGTGGTGGGCTAAAGAAGCTGAAACTCTTGGGAGTTCAAGAGAGTCTGCTGCAAGCTCCTGGAATAGCACAGCACAGAGGAGAGAGGCCATTCCCTTGCTTCCTGGCAAAAGAACTTGGAGAGCAGGTATCCCCGGGAAGAGCAGCAGTGCTGAATAACCCACAGCCCAGGGACGGAACTGAGGCCCTGAGAGGTGGAGCAGAAGAGCAAAGCAACCGCTCAGGGTCAAGAGCAATAATGAAGAGGACTCACAATGTGGCTTTGAAGTGACTGTGGCTGTGGAGCATCTGGTGCCCAGCCAGAGCCCCTCAAGAGGCAGTCATTGGCAAAGAGGAGGTCTGGGTGAAGTGACCTGGGGCAGCCCAGGGAAGCTGCAGCGAGCCTAGAAAGCAGGATCCAGACAGCGTCACCATAGAGGCACAGGCGGTGGCCTGGGTGGATCCTGGAACACTGAGACACCTCCTTGGGTCTCTCAGAAAAACTAGAGGGACAAAGACACCCTGGGAAGAAACTGACTGCAGTCCTGCAGCTAAACAGATGAGACCTAATGTGCTTAAAATACTGAACTGATGAGTTCAGGGGGTATTCAAGCTATATTAGTAAAGAGAATGTTACTGTTCAAAATGAATTTCAAGTTTCAAGAATTTTAGAAATCAGGAAAAACTGCTAAAAATAATGTTGAAGTTTTAAAAAATCAACCTAACATACACAAAGTTTCTAATATAGGAAGCATATTTATTTTAAAATATTGCCAGTTAAACTTCCATGTTTCTAAACAAATCACCTGCACTCATTATAGGTCCACAGATGAATTCCCCCCACTACCTCCCAGGAAACAATTCTGCTTCCATTTGAAATCCCAAGGTACCAATTGCTCCCACTTCAGGTGCTCAGCCTGCATGAAGAATGGGTTCCCAGTGGCTCTGTAAGAGGCCTGTGGTCTTGGGAAGGTGAAGAGCCAGAAATGGCCATTTGGAGACTAAATTTTCAGCATGTGTCCCCATTAGGGATACACTGTGGAACTAAAACAGTCCACATCAGTGTGCTTCTCCCAGTCCCAAATCGAATGGACGTGCCACTTTCAGGCTACCCAAGCCCGATTAATGCACAGTGACAGCTGAATTTAACTGCTTTTCACTGCAGCTCAGCACCAAGGCCTGAGTAGAAATAATCCTTTTATCTCCCAATAAAGGAGAATTACCGGCATTTCGTAGCTCAGCTCTCTCTGAAGGGCCATCTTTAGAAGCTAGAGGCTTTGCATTTCCTGGAATGGTCAGATTAAAGATGCTTTTCACTGATCTCTGGGCAGGTAGATGATTATATTGTCACCCAGTTGCCCTGTGGGAAGCACTGCGGGTTTCCATTTTAAAGGGATTTCAGAGCACAAATGTCATTCTCGAAAACTTTTCTGAAAGACCAACTTAGTCTTCAGAGCCATACTGTTTAGGGGCCAGCTGTTGCCTAGGAACAGCCAGTGGGGACGCTTTGAAAGAATATAATTTGGTCTGCTGTCTTCTTTACTTGCCCCCCATGGGTATAATCTCACCCAGATCATTTTCTGCTGTACATAATTCTTACACAGATAACAACCTTGTATAATAGACAATCAAACGTAATAATACCTTCTGTTCACTTCCATAAAGACGGCTCACCTTCCACCTGAAATACTGTTAAAACTGCATTCATCTCAACTGATAAGACATCCAACATCCCAGCTTGGGGCTTGGTTCCTTGAATATATTATTTTATGTTAATCTTCAAAGTAACTCTGTGAGTTAGGTGTTCTACACCTCAATTTTTAAATGGGAGAACTGAAGCTGGGAACTTTAGACGATTTGCCTAAGTTTACAAAGTTTTAGTAATTGGTAGAGATGGAGGATGCATTCCAGTCTGATCTTAAAGCCTGTGTCCTTCCCAAGATCCCATCCTAGAAATCAAGGTTTCTCACCTTTGACACCTTTGGCATTTTGGACTGGATAATTCTTTGTTGTGGAGGCTGCCCTGTGCATTGAAGGATGTTTAGCAACATTCCTGGTCTCTACCCACTAGACGCCAGTAGCACACATGCACACACAATTGTGACAATTAAAAATGTGTCCAGACTTTGCCAAAAGTTCCCTGTAAAGCAAGATCACCCCCAATGGAGAATCACTGCTCTAAATGTTCTGAAGCATTTGCTTTCTTACAAGGCGGAGGTTCGTGGTCCCATGAAATGCACAGAATAATTTGAAGACCCTAATAGTAGTTAGGAGTGGCCTTACAGGGTATGCTTTAAGAACTATGAATTAATTATAATTAGCAGTTTTTCTTTGTACTTAAAGAGCCCCTATTCCTGTTACTCTTGAAAATCATTTGTCCTCTGCAATGAGTAAATGTTCACACTACAAAAACACTCAGAAACTTCAATGGCCTGCGGCCGCCTCAGGAGTTCAGCCCAAGCTCCTCAGAAAGACATTCAAGGCCTCCCCAGTTTGCCTTCAGTTCTCTTCTCCACTCTCAAACCCCACGCATTTGTAGGCTACAGCCAAGCAATATGACTCACTGTGGTTAAAACGCATCCTACATTTTCTTGTTCCATGTCTTGGCTGAGGATGTTCACTCTCTGCCTCCCACCTCTCCTAATCCCACGCTGCACCCCGCCTTTGTCTTGGAATCCTTCTTATGTCATTTGAGTTCACTTGATGCTCTCTGCATCTCCCACACAGCCTCCCCAGCACAGTGGTGGAAGGATGGGTCTCTCCTCTGTCCACAGTTGGTTTCTATCTGTCTTAGTCCATTTTCTGCTGCTATAACAGAATACCACAGACTGGGAAATTTATTTTTTAAAAAAGAGATTTATTTGGCTTATGGTTCTAGAGGCTGGGAAATCCAAGAGCAGGGCACTTGCAACTGGCAAAGGTCATCCCATGGCAGAAAACAGGGCGAAAGCAAGCACACAAGACAGAGAGAAAGTCAAGCCAAACTCGTCCATTCCATCAGAAGCCCACTTCCACAATAACACAATAATAGCAATAATCCATTCATAAGGGCCAAGCCCTGGTGGGCTAATCACCTCTCAAAGGCTCCACCTCCCAATACTGTTACAATGACAATTAAATTTACACATGAGTTTTCGCAGGGACATTCAAACCATAGCAGCATCTCGCTCATCTCAACCAGTTTTATGGAGAGTGTGTGATCTTTCATGCTGGATTGAAAATTCTTAGAGAACAAGTACTATATTTCAGCCCTTCTAGTCAGCCCTTATCTCTTAGCAGATGTGCTATACTTGTGGGGTTGGACTAGATCAGATTGGAGGTGGGATTGAATGAATATTGCAAAGGTAAACATCTGACTGGTTTCCATGGGCATTAAAATAAATTTCAAACGTGAGAGCTGGGAAGTGCAGTGAAGACAATGGAGCACAGCAGTTTGCCTTTCTAGTGCACAACTGCCCTACTCCATGTGACTTCGATGCACTGAGTGGGCCTCTGACCAGGGCCACCACTAGGGTTGTGCCCATTGAGCCCCACTGGGTGGCTCCTGGCTGAGAGTTGTGTGGGGCTGGCATTCTCTTCATATTTCCCTCACTGAGTGTGTGCTCTAGGCAGGCCTGTGCTTATCAGAGCAAGGGCCCCTTTTCCAAAACTTCACAAAGGTGGCATATGGGCTGGTGGAAGCCCTGACAGTAGAAACTCTTCCATGAGGAAAGGGACACCACATCTGACATTTTTATCCCCAAATTTACAGGTAATCACTACTTTAACTAAGACCTATTGCACTGGATCCTGCCTAGCCTAATCCTATCTCTTTGTTTTACCACTGCTCGACTAATGAGAGGTGGTTATTGATTCATTCAACATATTTGTGTTAGTCATTGAATATGTGTTTAGGCTACAGGAGTGCAAAAAACAAAGCCCCTGTCCTCATCAATCTAGTAGATTCTTATATTCACCCCTCAGTGTTCACCATCAGACAACAGTCCACATGAAAAAAGTGTATATCCAAGCTCCTATTTTGGAGAGTTCTGATACCCCTGGCTTGAGCTTTTCTTGAGAGCGTTTTTGTTTTTTGTTTTTTTTTTTTTTTGACGAATGTATTTGTCTGGGGCAACCATTTTAGAAAGTAACTTTGCCTAGGTTGCTAAAGTGGCCGCATGGGTGTCTCAGCATAGCCAGGGCTTAGAGAGTAGCACTCCTCAGGGAAGGCCTCAGCTCCTGCATGGTCACATAGTCTAATTTCAGCTACAGCTGTTCAGGCCATCTGACCAAGTCTCTTGAGAGAGTCTGAGCATTCCATACCATTTTCATATAATATTAAGGTGTAAACTGAGCATTCTCCAGAAACCAGCCCAGAACCAACTTTAATCTAAAAATTTCCAAGGAAGGCCATCTGGGCATAAATGCACAGGATGTAAGTGAAAACTGGAGTCTAACCTTTAATGTTCCTATTGGCTGAAACAGAAACTGTCACATCTTGAACACTTCATCTTACTATTCCCCTCTTGTATCTACAGATGGGAAACTGTGCAGCAGCTATAACCGAGGACTCATCTCAAAGGCAAAAATCAAGGCTATCAAGTATAGCATCATCATCATTCTTGGTAAGCAATGTCCCTCCTTGAGCTGTAAAGTGGTATGAACATCCCAAAAGCAAGTTTGCTCCTGGGACCTGGTGACAGAAAGGAATTTGCCAACAGGCACTTCTACATCGGTCTGCTTGGAAAGGAATGTGTGAAACTCATCAGCCCATTCATGGTTCCTTCAAGGGCTGACATTTGGTTCCTAATCCCTCTCCTTATGAATACAGCTGCCTGCCAAGGCTATGGGTTGAATAATTTGGAGAAAATCTGATTAGGACCTAACTAGCTGAAGTGGATGCTCACATCACCAGCTAACTCAGTCACTTCCTTTAAGACACACTGTTCCCCAGGGCTGGGGTTCACAAGGAAAAAGAAGATAGAAGTGACTTTCCACCTTATCTGAATATTTGATGTTAGGTTCACTACAAATTTCTCCCTTATGGCACCTTACCTGTCCTTCCACCCTTCTGTCTTCTGCCCTTTCCTTTTCCTTTCTCTCTACTCTTAAGACTCATAAAGTCACCTTGTACTGTTTCCTGTCTGAAATGCTCTGCTTTCCGGTGGTGCCCTGGCTTACTTCCTAACCTCATTTGTTTCCCAACAATGCCACCTCCCTGAGGGCTCCTTGATAAGTCTTTTTAAATATCCTTTTCCTAGTCTTTACTCTGCCTTATTTTTCTTCTTGGTTCTACCTCACACTATAGGATATAGATTGATTTTCTTATAGTCTGTCTCCCCTGTTGGAGTAAAAAATCTATGAGGGCAATGACTTTGGCTTTTGTGTTACTTATATTATCACCAAGACCTAAAATAGGGTCTCCTACACACTGCTCAATTAACATTTGTCGAATGAATGAATGAATGAAACTATGCAAGAAGGAAAGGGATTTGTGCTATTTTCTTTTTTATTTAGCTTAAATACCCCCTCCTTGCCCCTCTGGCAGCTCTTGAAGCTCCAAGGAAGTATAGATCTCCCATTAGCTGCATGTCAAAGCACCAGAACAGTCTTCTCACCTTTCTGAAACACAACTGCAAAATGCCAAACAGACCACACGCAGCATGACTCAACCAGCAGGACGTAGGCAAAAAACAACACTGCAGGCGGAACTGGGATAAAACATATACAACCCACCAGGGCTCAAAAACTTTCTGAGAGGCTTCTGAAGTGGATCAAAGACCCCTCTGTCTTCTCAGATAGTCAGAAGCACAGATGCACGTTCCCTGGATGTTGAGTTGGAAAACGTATGTTTACAAGTGTGTCCCAGAGCCTGCATAGCCCTTTATCATCAGCAACCATACTCCAAGGCCCTGTGGGATCCCTTCAGTCAGCAAGCAGGAATACCCTCTAGAGGGTCAGCAAATATTGACCGCCCTACCAGACCAAAAGGGCCCTTTCTATAGCAAACACTTTGTAATGTCCCTTTCCCACCTTGAAATAAAATGCCTACTTATACTACCTACCATGATCATTTAAACATTAATATATTGCCCAAAAAATAATATAAAAGAGGAATAAGAAAATAATCTAAAATGAAACAATACTATTTTTATTAATTAAAATGTATACCAATTTTAATGTGTAAAAAGATAAGCACAGCTACACTAGAAGAATAATGAAGTAGTCACACCTACACCGTGACATAATAACAGCCACAATGAAAACCAATACAGGTGTATTTTCATGGAGACATAAAAAAATGTAAGCGGTATTACTGTCAGTGACTTGATTTTCTCAGCCGGCAAAAAGAAAAAATCCTTGTAAAATTTTGAATTAAACAAAGTAATCTTTCCTCCACTTACAACAGAATTGCATTTCTACAAATTTCAATATTTATTTAAAATACCTGTGTTTATGTGTAAAACAAAGTCAGGGATAACTATATAGAGGGTTCTCCTCTACATGAATGGACATTCAAAGTAGATACAAATCTTTGCTGGCTGGGCTGCGTGTACCATGCCAGAGGACTGGTATCCCTGTGAAAACCTGAATCCTCCAACCCAACTTACACACACGTGCAAACACCCAAGCACACAAGGCCATTTGCCCCCTTAGTGCCCCAAATACTGTTCAGCGCCAGTGTTTGGGTTAATTAATCAGGATCCAGAACACTTAGTGGGTTTTGTGTTTGAATTGCTCCTCTTTAATACATTGCCAAGGTCTGGGGTCGAGAGGGGAACCATGAGTCAGTTTATCATTCCAAAATTCCCAGTAAGTTACAGAATCCACATTACACAGTTATGACGGAAAGCTTGTCCCTGCATGCAGACAGCCAAGGAAGCCAAACTTCTACTCTGAGAAAAAATTCTATGGATGAGAAAGTGGGAGAAGGAGAGTGGAG
This sequence comes from Pan troglodytes, assembly GCF_028858775.2. NCBI lineage: Eukaryota > Metazoa > Chordata > Mammalia > Primates > Hominidae > Pan > Pan troglodytes. The sequence goes on from NC_072404.2 coordinate 40,624,595, forward strand.
AATTTATGGTGAGAAAATGAGAGATGCGTGTATTTCCAGTCAACTTATGAGTGTTTAGCTCTGTGTCATAGTCTGTGCTTTCCAGAGAAAAATGAGAGAGAGAGAGAGAGGTTTATTAGAAGGAATTGGCTCAGGTGATTACTGAGGCTGAGAATTCCCAAGCTGCAGTTGGAAGCTGGAGACCCAGGAAAGCCAATGGTGTAGGTTCTAGTCCAAGTCTGAGTCCAAAGGCCTGAAAACCAGGAGAGTGGATGGTGTACATTTCAGTTTGATTCCAATTGTGAAGGCAGGAGAAGACCAACGTCCTAGCTCGAAGACAGGCAAGCAGAGTGAATCTTCTCTTACTTAACCTTTTTCTATGACTCAGGCCTTCAACAGATTGGATGTGGCCCACAAACAGGGGAGGGCAATCTGCTTTTCTTACTCTACCAGATCAAATGTTACTCTCCTCCAGAAACGTCTTCATACACAGCCAGAATAGCATTTAACCGAATATCTGAGCACTCCACAGCCCAGTCAAGTAGTCTCAAAATTAACCATCACACCTGAATCCCCACATTTCATCCATTTCTTTTGAGAATTTGGGGCCAAATAAACTGGTGTCTCACACATACTAATGGATTTAGAGAAGGGCATAGTGTGGGTGTTTTCTGGAGAGGCCAACTTAGGGGTGAAAGAGAACACTGTCATTAAACTGGGGTGTGCTTAGAAAATATTGTGATCACCCCTTCTCCCTGACATAACCTAAAACCAGTAGTCACTATGTGGTCAAAATGCTTCCTGTTCTTCTGTCTTTTCCTAGAGAGTCTTCAAAGTATTTTGCTGTTTTTTCCTGATCCCTGTGTTTGATGAGAGGCTATGGCCATAGTCACTTGTTCCTGGGGTTTCAATAAGAATCCACAGCAGTAGAAATTTGACCCTTCTTTACAGATAGAGAAGCTCTACAACCTTTTCTCAGTTTTAGGAACATGTCTGTAAGATGTGTCCATATATATGTGTGTATGTGTTTAAGTGAATATGACATCAATGCTCCAAACAACATCAAACTCCAATATTTCTGAGAAATTCCAGGTCCCAAAGAACCTCCCAGGTAAAAGTCCAGTCAGGACCAACCAAAAGAGACCCCTCAACTGCTACCTGCTGTGATGCTAATGGCTCTCTTCTCCCCCAGCCTTTGTCTGCTGTTGGAGTCCATACTTCCTGTTTGACATTTTGGACAATTTCAACCTCCTTCCAGACACCCAGGAGCGTTTCTATGCCTCTGTGATCATTCAGAACCTGCCAGCATTGAATAGTGCCATCAACCCCCTCATCTACTGTGTCTTCAGCAGCTCCATCTCTTTCCCCTGCAGGTAAGGGGAGCTCTTGCATGGGTCAGACACACTGATGGCCATTGCACTGGGATTCTGCCAACATGGGGGTTTCTCATGTCCAAACTCTCCAGCAGGTTACAGGATCCCCCTTTTATAGATGAGAGGCTTGAGAGTCAGAAAGATTCCACTAACATGGCTGATTCAAACCCTGGCCCAGGCCACAGCTGATGTGCTTTTTCCTATACCACAACACCTCCTATAGAAACCGCCTTAATCATGACACATCTAGAAGACCTTGCTTTTATTCAAAGCATCTTCACATGAATTGCCTCAATACAATTCTATGACAATAATAGGACATGGAGCCTTATTACCATTTTACGGATAAACAAAGTAAATCTTACATGGTTAATAGCATCATTGAGTTTATATGAATAATTAGCAGAGCTGAAATTAAATCCCTCCCACAGTTATTGTCATTCTTCTGTTTTTCTGCTGTTTTTCAGCTGTTTTCCTGCATAAGCCACAGAGGGTAGGTGGAGAATTCCATAGGAGATACAAGAGGAGAATGATTTAAGTCTTGGGCTTAACGCCAGTGGTTGAAGTTTATATCTTGCCATTGTTTATTCGTAGCGATGTGTGACCTTGGGCAAGTTATTTAACATCTGTAAACCTCAGCTTCTTCATCTGTAAAACAGGGCTAATAGCAGTGTCTACCTGTTGGCCTGTGATGTCTCTGTCCTCTGGGCTCTGGTGCTGACCAGTGAGAAGGAGAGCTGTGAGTCATGGAGAAGGAAGGTCAGGGTATTACATGTAAAGTGCCTGGCACAGTTGTCTGACATTTAATACATTTTTCATAACTATTGTCTCTTAACATGTCTACTTGCCTTTTCATTAGGTCAAATTATTTCCCTCCCTGCTTTATTTTGACTTTCTCCAGAGAGCGAAGATCACAGGATTCCAGAATGACGTTCCGGGAGAGAACCGAGAGGCATGAGATGCAGATTCTGTCCAAGCCAGAATTCATCTAGACCCTAGGGCAGTGCCAGTGCTAGGCTGAGCACCATCAGCTCTCCCAGGTCCTTGTCACCTGCTTGGGCACGTGCATGGAACCCGAGCCAACTTCACCCCACCCTTGTCATTACCTGGGAGATGCACAAGACAAATGTTCTAATGACTGCATGCACTGCTTAAGTATTGGCCAACACGAACTCCCCAGTTATTCATGCCAGCCAGGAAGGAAACGCCTTCCTTCCCCACCATTCCCAGCCCTCCTTCCCACTGGCCAGCACCTGAACCCAGTGAACACAGGCATCAGTGGTCCAGGGTCCTGGCTTGGAGCCAGTGAGTAGACAGGCAAGCAGAGGGGACAAAGGTAGCTGGGTTATACATGAATATTCTCATTATAATAGAAGAAAATAAAAGACTTAATTAAGCCTATATTTTTCCCCCAGTTTTGGATTGGAGGTTCAGTGCTTGTAGCCAAGAAAGTGTTTGTCCTTGAAATGCCAACAAATTCATTTCCAGGCATTGGTGCTTTGCACCTCTTCTGCAGATAGCCTCGGTTTGCAGATGGGTGTGCTGGCAGCAGCCAAGTGCATCTCCTATTCCATCAACAAATGATTTGTGGAAAGGGCATGCTGCTGGCCCTCCAAAACAAGGTGAAATGAAGGGATACTGGTTCTGATAGAAAACAAGTTGTGTTAAAAAGCCATGGGCCCCTGACTTCCAGCCTCTGAGAGCTGGTCCCTAGAACACACATGTCCTTGAGGCCTTTTTTTTTTTTTTGACAGAGTCTCGCTCTGTCGCCCAGGCTGGAGTACAGTGGCACAATCTCGGCTCACTGCGAGCTCCACCTCCCGGGTTCATGCCATTCTCCTGCCTCAGCCTCCCGAGTAGCTGCGACCACAGGTGCCCGCCACCACGCCCAGCTAATTTTTTGTATTTTTAGTAGAGACGGAGTTTCACCGTGTTAGCCAGGATGGTCTCAATCTCCTGACCTCGTGATCTGCCTGCCTTGGCCTCCCAAAGTGCTGGGATTACAGGCATGAGCCACCGCACCCGGCCTGTCCTTGAGGCTTTCTGAGACCTCTCACTCTGTATTTAACACTTGGGCCACTCTGGGCTCCATTCCTCACACCTCAAGGACAAGTCTTCCCGTTTTTAAATCCCTGAACACTCTCTTTAGTTAGGAGCTAGGTTCCTGCGGCTTTTCCAGGCTTAATGTTTCTCTAAGATCTCTATCGTTTTTGCCTGTCGCAGCCTTTGTCTAGCACCTCGGCCGGGAAGTGCTGGTGGGGCTTATTTTGACAGATCTGGAGTTTGGTACTTATGAGCATAATCCAAGTGAAATATGACTAAATGTTTTCTAGTCAATTTCTCCTATCAGATTTTTCCACAAGTGGAAGTGAAATAATTTCATTTGATCATATATACATCCCACCCACGGCTCCGGTATGCGTGCGAACACCTTATTTTAGCTTCACGTATATTCTTGACATTAAAATCTCCTTGGCAAAATCCTCCTTCCCAGAATTATTCAGAGCTTAAATCTTTTTTTTTTTTTTTTTTTTGGCATACTGCTAGTGGAGTCATTAAATTGTTCAGTATATTTTAATAGCACTCCATTCCTCATTATGGTGTCAACTCAAAGTCTGCGTGTTTAAGGTCATGTGGGCTTTTTTTTTTTTTTTTCATAAACTCTTTTCAATTCGATCTGACCTTAGGGAAAGTATCTCTTTAGGAGGAAATCAGACTCCTCACTCACCAACTCTTGGAGAATTATTCTCTGAATTTGAGGAGCCTGAATAATCTAGTTTTATTTCTACACAAGAGTTTTGAAGGCTGCCTCCCTCTCTGTCCAATCAGCTAAACTTGAGCAACCCTGGAAGCTTTGAGCATTTGAGAAATGCTTTTCAACATTTCACTTTAAATCAAGATGTGCCACAGAAGACCCACGGAACTGTTGCTAAAATAGCTGCCTGCATAGGAGCCAATTAACAGAGCAAAATCTGGCAGATGTCCTACATGGCAAAACAGGAGGACCAGGTTCTCTTGACAGATGCTTTCAATCTTTGTCAAGTCTGGTCTGCAAAATATATTACATGCCTACCTCATCCATCAGTAGAGTCTCAAAGTGAAGGAGAGAGTGGAGTGAGGGGCGTTGTGATCTGTAGAAACTGTGAACATGATTTTTTAGTTGTTGTGATGCTCTCTCTCTCATTTCCCGAGAAGACTGGAGATCAATAAGATAATGGTACAGGTTGCTGCAGGATAATCTACCATTTAAATGAAACTTGCTTTATATTGGTAAGGATTCTGGAATTGTCATTTCCATGTATTTGCTGAGCTTGGAGAAACATGATTTAAGCATTATGAAAATACTGGTAATTGGCCGGGACAGTGGCTCACACCTGTAATCCCAGCACTTTGGGAGGCTGAGGTGGGCGGATCGTGAGGCCAGGAGATCGAGACCATTCTGGCTAACACACGGTGAAACGCTGTCTCTACTAAAAATACAAAAAGATTAGTCAGGCGTGGTGGCTGGCGCCTGTAGTCCCAGCTACTCAGGAGGCTGAGGCAAGAGAATGGCATGAACCCGGGAGGCGGAGCTTGCTGTGAGCCGAGATCACGTCACTGCACTGCGGCCTGGGCGAGAGGGCGAGAGAGCGAGAATCCGTCTCAAGGAAAGAAAGAAAGAGAGAAAGAGAGAGAGAGAGGAAGAGAGGAAGAGAGGAAGGGAGGAAGGGAGGAAGGGAGGAAGGAAGGAAAGAAGAACTGGTAATTAATAGTCTTGTGACCTTGAACAAATCATTTCACACCTCTGGGCATTGATGGTCTCATCTGCAAGATGGGGACAAAATCAGGCTGGAGCAGAGGATCTTGGTAGTTCCTCCCAGACACAGGGAGGAATCTCTGAGATTGTGTCCAGAGACTGAGAGCTTCTGGAATTCTTTCCCCAGGGGACCAATGACTCAGTGACTTAATGCTGAGTCATTTGCCCTTTAGAGGTGTGACTTCCCTATCTATCACTATGAATGCTGAGAAATATCATTTCCCAACTGAGAAATGCAGTTTGAGCTCTTGGAGAAAATTAGAAGCTTAGTGCTGTGACGTTACTGTTTGTAGCCTTTGATGCCCATGTGGAATCAGAGAAGCCAGCAGGACGATACCTAAAATAAAGGTGCTTACTTCCTGCACCAAGATGTCAAAAAGTCTATGGTTACATTATTGCATGGCATCAGGGACAGGAGAAAATTTAGGAGAGCCAGAGTAGGTGTGCTTACTATATTCAGCCATACTATAGAAAATAAGTGACTCTACTTTACTGAACTAAATTAAATATGAATGGTAAAAACTTCTCTACTTGCAGGGTGCATGTGGAACATAATTTAGTTGAAGTTTACTTTCACTAAGCAACATCTCCCACCTTTTCCCCCAGAAAATGATAACACCTTTTTAATGACTTTCATTTGTGGATGATCACGAGAAAAAAGTGGCCCTTTTAAATCAGCCCAACACGCAGCTTAAACTTCCTAGCTTCATTTGGAAAATTCTGTATACTCATATACAGAAATGACCTTGCCTCTTCCAACTGCATTCACAGTGTCAATCAGAAAAGGCCACAAGCCTGAGTCTGAGAGAAAAAAGGAAAACAAAAATATCTTTAGCAGGAAATAAAGTGATTCTGCTCTTCTAGAATTATCTTAGGTGAGCTACAGACCTGCTGGCAACTCCAATTTTCTCGTCATGATTTGAATATACCTCATCTTATATGCAGATCGACTAGTGTCCCCTGAAGCTTTCCAATTGCATTTAATTGAAGGGAGAAGGCCGTAACTGTTTAGGTGCCAATCTCTGTGTTTTTGGAAACATGAAAAACCCATGCCTCATTTCTCTGCAATTGCATTTTAAGAATACATTATCCGCAACAGGCTGGTTCAGTTAACATTTTCAAAGTGCAATTCCAGGCTTACAGAATGTTAAAGTGGATGGAGTCTTATATCATCTGGTATCATGGTTTTCAGATTGCTCGGAGACTCCAAAGCTGTTGCAAGGAGGTGACTCAATATTAATATTTTTACACGGCCGGGCATGGTGGCTCACGCCTGTAATCCCAGCACTTTGGGAGGCCAAGGAGGGCGGATCACCTGAGGTCGAACAGGAGTTTGAGACCATCCCAGTCAATATGGTGAAAACCCGTCTGTACTAAAAATACAAAAATTAGCCGGGTATGGTGGCGGGCCGCCTGTAATCTCAGCTACTTGGGAGGCTGAGGCAGGAGAATCACTTAAACCTGGGAGGAGGAGGTTGCAGTGAGCCGAGATCGCACCATTGCACTCTGGCCTGGGCAACAAGAAGGAAACTCTGCCTGAAAAAAAAAAAAAAAAAAAAAAAATTCTTACACACAACAATAGCATAGAAATCGAGAGGCAATTAAATGTAGTTAGTTTCAAGTTCCTTGAATTATCTTGCATGCAAAATGTGGATTAAGATTAGTCATTGATACACCAAGAATGCATGTTACAATTTCAGGGTCATCACTAAAATAGTAGAAATGCAAAAACATATATCTTTCAGACTAAAAGAGAAGGAAAGCTGAGTGATAAGTCACTCAAACAATTTGAAAGAAAGCAAGAAAAGAGAGAAACAGGGACATAAAACAGCTGGGATAAACAGAAAACACATAGGAAGATGGTGGTTTTTTAATCCAAACTTATTAGTAATTATAAGTGCAAAGAGATTAAATGCCCCAGTTAATAATCAAAGACTATCAGACTGATTTTTAAAAAAAATAAATAACTGTCTGCTGTTTACAAAAGACATGCCTAAAACACAAGGATACAGAAAGTTTGAAAATCAAAGAATGGATCAAGGTAGTCCATGGAAACTGTAGCTAAAAGAAAGCTGGTAAGGCTATATTAATAAAGACTAAATACCCTTTAAGGCAAAAAGTATTAGTAGAGTTAAACAGGGACACTTCGTAATGATAAAGATTTTAGTTTAATAAGATGAAGTAATAATTCTAAATTTCCAGGCATTTAAAAACATGGCCTCAAAATATATACTTTTAAAAGTTGTCAGAACTATGAAACAAATAGAAAAATTCACAACCCTAATGGGGAATTTTATCACACTTAATGCCAGTCATTAAAGCAGACAAAAATCAGGAATGATCTGGATAATTTGAGCAACATGAATAACACAGGAAGAGCACTTTACCTTATCACCCCTGAACAGACATTTTTTTCAAGCACACATGAAGCAGTTACCAAAGTTGACCACATGCTAGGCCATAAAACAAGCTTCAACACTTCCACGAGATTGAATTCATATAGTCTAGTTTTTCTGATCATGCTATAATTATGCTGGAACTCAAGAGTAAGAGGATAACTAGAAAATTCAGATAGGTTTGGAAGTTAGGAAATACACTTCCGAACAACTTATTGCCAAAGAAGAAAGCATATGAAAATTAGAAAACAATTGTACTGAATGTTAATGAAAGTATTATGTATTAAATGTATAGGATACAAATAAAACAATACTTAAAGAAAAAAGAGAAGGATTAAAAATTAATAAACAAATTATCTATCTTATGAAGTTAGAAACATTTACCAAATTAAACTCAAGGGAAGTAGAAAGAATAAAATAATAAGAATAGGAGTAAAATAAATGAAATAAGAAACAAACATAATAAAAAGCCTCAACAAAGATCAAATTCTGTTCTTGAAAAAAATTAAATTAATAAACCTCTGGTGAGACTGCTCAAAGGAAGAAAAAGAGAGCAGGCACAAATAAACAGTAGTCTTTAAATGATATCACTATAGATCCTAGAGTCAATCAAAAGATAATAAAAGGATATTATGATCAAGCTTATGTCAAAACAAATTGAAAATATAGATGAATGGGAAAACATATAATTGACCCAAGAAGAAACAAAATCAGAATAGTAGCATAACTGCTAAAGAAAGAGAATGTCTTCATTGGTGAGCTGTACTAAAATTTAAGTCAAAGCAACACCAATTTTATAGTCTTCAGTAAAATAGAAAAAGTGTGACTTTTCAGATTATTTATGAGGCTAAAAAAACCTCAATATCAAATGCCACAAGGCATTACAAGAAAAAAATTGCAAGTCAATTTTGCCATAAAAATACATGCAAAAATTCCAAAAAAAAATTACCAATCAAGTCCAGCAAAATATAACAAGGCTAACATATGTGCCAAAACTGGTTTCATTCCAGGAATGCAATGTTGGCTTACTATTAGAAAATCACTCAACTCATTACATTAATAGATTACAGGATAAAACAATATATTAACTCAACAGATGCAGAAAAAAATGTTTGATAAAAATTTTTGAGCTCCAATTATAAGATATTCACAAACTTGGGATAGAAGACAATTTCTTAAACCTTAAAGTTTATCTTTAAGAAAGCTACAGGAAACCTATACTTAATGGTGAAGCTTTGAAGATGTTCCTTTTGAAATAAAGAATGAGTGAAGAATGCCAGCATCATCACTTCTGTTCAACATTGTAAGAAATCCTAGTCAATGTAGTAAAACAAGAAAAAAAAATAAGATAAAAGGTATATGGATTCATAATAAATAATAAAAACTGACAATATAGATATAAATATATAGTTGAATATCCAAAATAATATACAGATAAATTATTAGAATTAATCACAAGGTTTAATAAGGTTGCAGGATACAAAAATCAATATTATTTCCACATAGCAGCAATAAATAAAAATTTTAATTTTTAAAGTTTTGTAGCAATGAAGGGAAAGCTTCCTTTTTGCCCTTGGAGGCTTCACTGAAAAATCAAGTCATAAAAAGGCAGAAAAATAAGAGAAAAAGCATAAAATTTATTACTCCTATGCACACGGGGAAAATCGGAGTGATTGGCCAATACTTCAAAGGGTACAGATGCTTGTAGAGCCTTCTTCTTAGGGGAAAGAGAGATGGGGAAGTGTGGATGATTTTAGGGGAATAATAAATGATTTTTAGGAATTTGGTGGGCTTGAAGAAAACAATGGTCCAGGACAGAGTCTGTTGGACTCACAGAGCAGACTTTTGTTTGTGACAAAACTCTGTCCAGGTTTGTTGATAGACTTTAGTCTCCCTTCTTGTGGTATGGGTTCAGTTAATGAAAACTCAGGGAAGGGACTGGAAGTCATTGTTTTCTTCTTTGGTAAGTCTAGAATTAGGCAGATAAGGAAACTTCATGATTGAGAGGCAGGAGGAGGGAGAGGAGAAACAATTGTTCTCCCAGGTAAGAGAACTGAAAACTGGTCCAGTCTTTATGTAGATGGCGGGCGGGGGCGGAATCTCTTCTAGCATCTGTTGATCTCTAAGGGCCTTTAATTCAAAATATATTATAACGCCATGAAGCCATATTTTAGGGTAAAGTTCCATGAGCTCCTGCATTCGTTATTTACAATAGCCTTAAAAAATGAAATTCGTAGGAGTAAATTTATAAAAAGGTATGTAAATCTCTATGGAGAAATTATAATACTATTGAGATATATTCTAAAAACTAATGAAATGCAGAAATATATCATGACTATTGTTCGGAAACTGAATATCCTAAGATAATCAATTTTCAAATTGATCTCTGAAGATTCAGTAGAATGCCAAGAGGAATTTGGTAGAACTTGGTAAGTTGTCTCTAAAACTTATACAGAAATGCAAAGGGCCAAAAATAGCCGCGACACTGTTGACTAAAAAGGAAAAAAATGGGAGAGCTTAACTAACCACATATCAAACTTATCATGAAAGAATAATAATGAAAGCTGTGGTATGGGCGCTAAAGTAGACAACTTAGCAAATGGAATATAAAAGGAGTACAGGGAAAGATGCCCACATATAGGTAAATGATTTGTTTCAGTGGTAACATTGCAAAGCAGTAAGGAAAGGGTGTTCTTTTCAATTATATAAAAAATTGAACATTTATGTGGGAGAAAATTTAAATGAAAACCTACTGGATTATATGTCAAATTGGTTCCAGGTGGATTATAGACCTAAATTCACAAGAAAATACGACGTTGAAAAAATAATGTGACAAAACACAAAACACTGTACTCATGAAGGAAAATATTGATACATTTAATTACTTAAAACTAGAAATTTCTGTTCATCAAAGTATATTAAAAATGTGAAAAGACAAGCTATAGAATGGAAAATGACATTTGCAAAATATATAATTGACCAAGATCTAGTATTTGTAATATATAAAAACTACTGCAAATCAGTAAGAAAAAGATTTTAAAAGACAGAAGAAGACATAGAAAAATGGGCAAGAATTAACTTCAGAAAAGAAGTTATCCAAATGGACAAAAAACTATGAAAAGGTGTTTAATCTCATTAAAAAGCAAGGAAAAGTAAATTAAATCACAATGATATATGAGTATGCATATTGGCCTAACTTAAAACCTTTGACAATATCAAATGTTGCTGAGGATGTACAGCATCAGAAATGCTTATCTTGTGTGAACTGGAGAATAATTAGTACAACTATTCTGGAAAATTACGTGCCTTAAACTAGTAAAACTAAGGATTTGTGTTTCCCGTGACCTTGAAATTCCACACTGAGTACACACCCTACAGAAGTGTGAATTATGTGCACCATAATAGATATGAAAAATATTTGTAATAGCACTAATTATAAGAGCCTCAAATTGGAGGCAAAACAAATGCCTATTAGCAGTAGAATAGATAAAGAAATTATGGTGTATTTCATACAATGGAATACTTTACAGCAACAAAAAAATGAAGAAACTGCATATGCTTGCAGCAACATAAAAAAACTTTAAAAACATAATATAAAGGTCAAAGACAGAGACATTAAAGATACCATATGATCTCATTTATATGAAATTCAAAACTAACCAAAATTAAATTATCATATTTAGCAATGCACACATAGGTAATTGTATTAGTCCATTTTTCAAACTGCTGATAAAGACATACCCAAGACTGGGCAATTTACAAAAGAAAGAGGTTTATTGGACTTACAGTTCCACATGGCTGTGGATGCTTCACAGTCATGGCAGAAGGCAAGGAGGAGCAAGTCACATCTTACATGGATGGCAGCAGTCAAAGAGCAAGCTTATGCACAGAAATCCCATCTTTAAAACCATCAGATCTTGTAAGACCCATTCACTATCACAAGAACAGCATAGGAAAGAGCTGTCCCCATGATTCAGTCATCTCCCACTGGGTCCCTTCCATAACATGTGGGAATTATGGGAGCTACAGGATGAGATTTGGGTGGGGACACAGATCCAAACCATATCAGTGACAAAACTCTAAAGCAAAGCAGGAAATCACTTTTTATAAGAGTCCAGATTGAAATATCTTTGTGGGGAGAGGAAGGAGATGTACAGAGAGGGGCTGGCAGAGTCTCTTTTTTGCTCTAGCTGGCAGGTTCAAGGGTGTTCAGGTTATTTTGGAAGCAGTGCAGAGAAGGGAGCCAGACTAGAAACAGGGAGGTGATCAACTGGGTCTTGGTTACATACAGAAAACAGCAGAGACAGCTGAAAGATCCTTCTCTGTGTTCAGAGCCATCATCTATCAGTAGCATCCAGTGATAGCAGGAACACTGATGCCAACATTTTTCAAAGTCTGCAGAAATGACTTGGCTCCTCCACAGAGCCTTGTGAGTCAGTTCAGAAGAAATCAATATCCATCTTCTGTTCTCTTGCTGCCTGCTGAGGGGACCTGGAATCCTTAAGTTTTGCTCCTGGTTTCCCACTTCAGTATTCATCCAAAGAGTCTCCTCCTGCTTGTTTTCATTCTTTCTGCCCTTCCTTGTCCCCCAGGGTGGAGATCTGAAGTGCATAATACCCCACTATGCGGTGATGTTAGCCCCAGAGCACAGCTGAACACAGCATTCCTCAGGAGAGGATTCATCCTCTATATAGGGAACACTGGAGATATTGCTGCCCTAACTCCAAAGAACTAATCACCAAAGCTTGGGACTTTGGGCCCATGGTAGGCAACTGGAAGAGCTATCTGGGGCAAATGGTGTAACTCAAACATCATCATAACTATCTGACAGACTTTAAGTAGGCCAATCCAATGTTCTCAAACCTGGCTGCATCATGAATCACTCAAGGAATTTATTTTTTATCTAGATTTCTGAACCCCCAACCCCAGAGATTCTGACTTACTGGGTTCTGGGTAGAACATGGAAATCTGTATTTATAGCAACTCACCCAGGCGATTCATCCAGGTGGCTCTGGTGCAACTCTTCAATGGGCTGGTACTTAGGAGCAGCCCCAGGGGTCAGAGCTCAAGTTCCTCATGGCCAGGAACTGTGTAGGCCTCCTTTGCTTACATCTAAGTGGTTTCCCCTGGTCCAACCGGAACACGAATGTTATCTCCTTAGTCCAACTTTATCACTTCTTCTAACCATCTAGATATCTGCTAGTAAAACTCAAGACATCTCTAATTCTTCCTCTTTCCACTAGAGATTTAAATGCATTTTTTTCACATAAAGATGGACTTTAATCTAATGTAGTTATGCATGCATATAAATGCCTAAACAAGAGCCAAGTTGGGAAATATGGCCATGTGTTGATGTGATGTCTTGGAACAAGGAAGGACAACTCTGCAGAGGTGTTTTGAGGGCTATACCAACATGCTGATGTGATCCCTTATCAAAGCACTCTAGAGCAGCCATTCTTAAATATTTTGGCCTCAAAAAGACCAAACAAGTCCTTTATGATTGCTTATGTGTATTGTATGCATTGATATTTACATGGATATTTATAATCCATTCATGTTAAAAATTAAAACTGAAAAAATATTTGTTTATAAATCATTTACAAATAACAATAATAAACTCACTATATTAACATAAATATCTTTTATATGAAAATAACTATTTTCAACAAAATTTAGTGAGAAAAGTAACATTGTTTTAACTTTATGCAAATCTTTTTAAGTTTGACTTAATAGAAGACAGATTTTCATATCTTCTGCATTCAATCTGTTGCAATATGCTGTTTTGATGGAAATATATAAGGAAAATCAGTCTTCACAAATATGTGGTCAGAAAAAAAAGTATTTTAATCTGCCTCTGCACTTAATCTGTTGCATTATAACATGCCATGTAACCTCTGGAAAATTCCACTGTACACATGACAGAACAAAAATGAAAAAGGCAAGTAACATTTTAGTACTGTTGTAAAAAGAGTTTTGACCTCACAGACCCCCAAGATTCTCAGACTTGGCCCCTCCTTCCCCACTCTCCCCACTCCCATCCTAGTTCTGGACCATGCTTTGGAGACTGAAGACTGCTTCTTCAAAGAAAAGCAGTGTGCTCCTTTCTTTGCCAATAGACAGCCGTTGCTGTAACACTGTTCTCTTGGACACAAAGCTGAGCTGGATGAGGCAGGCAAGCTAAGGGACTGTTTGCATCCATTTGCAGAGCTGGTGAAAGCGCTAACTTATAGCCAATGCTGATTGAGGCTTCGTTCCAGGCAACAAACACCTCAGCAGGTTCACCTGGTGATTAAACCTGCCTCTGCTGGAGGCAAAAGCCTAATGCCCTACTCACACTGGGGACAGGTGACTGCTTGAATTGAGGAAGAGAATAGTCAAGATTCACCTCAAAGTTGATGGCATTTGCCAGGGTTCTGAGTTTGAGCAACAAACAGCACTCATGTTTGTCAGAATGAGCCTCTGAGCCACCTCCCCATGCACTTGAGCAGTTCCCCTTCTGAGAATATGTTTCCCTCAGATATCTGCTTGTCCAACATCCTTGCTTTCCTCAGATCTTTGCCCACATGGTGCTTTCTAATAGAGGCCCACCCAGACTACATTGTTTAATACTGCAGCTGCCAGCCCAGCAATCTGGATGCCCGACTATCTGGCGTTTTTCTTTTGCAGTAGTATGTATTGCCTTCTAACATACTGTACAATGTGCTTATTGGCTATGTTTATTGTTGATATCTCCCATGAGACAAAGATCTTTGTTTTATTCAATGTTGTATTCCCAAGGACAGAACCACACCCAAAATAGAGTAGATACCAATAAATATTAGCTTAATGAACGCACAGGTAATATTTACACATGGAGGGGCAGAGGAGAACATCAGCTTCCTGTAAGCAGCCTACTCCCAAGAGAAGGGGAAGGCAGAGCTAAGCATGCTTGGTTTATTCTCTGCAAATTCATGATGCATGGTTCAGCCATTCCTTTTCATCAGAGTGACTGAAGGGCAAATAGGAATTGGGAATGTGATATCTCCACAGTGAAAGAAGACATCAGGAATGGAAAAGAAGAACCCACCCCTGATATCCCTAACACTTTGTTCTTAACTCATTTGCATTCAACTCCTAAGCCCATGCTCAGTTTAAGCCTGTGGTGATCCTCAGAGATCAGAAATTCCAGCAAGAGCATTCTGCTCCCTCTTCAACAGGCACTCCCCCAGTGCCAAGCATTGCACCTGCACCCTTTGTTTCCTTATTGTTTCTCAGCTCCAAAGCCACCCTTCTATTCACTTCTCTTGATGGTGGGGTGAGTACTTTGCAAACCAAATTTCTCAGACTACCTCAATCATTGACTTCCTGTCTGCCAAAAGGAGATAGGCAGGAGACTGCAAGCAAGCAAGAGCATAATTGCGGGAGTGGGAGTTGGGGGGTGGCAGTGGGCAGTTCTTCCTCCAAGCCCCAGCCTTGCCATCTCCTCAGTTACTAGCAGCATCCAGGCACTATTTGTCCTCAGTTGCATGGAGCTCACCCCCAGAGTCCCAGCATCAGCCCTGGGGCCTCCTCTGAACTCTTAGGATAACTCTACCCTTTATTTTTTGTTCCTCCAGTCTTAGGAATATGAGCAGTTTTCTGCAGTTAGACTCTCTATGTTACTCCTCCTTCCTGCTCTTTCATTCCTCCCATAGCCATAGGATCAGTTCCCTGCATTGAGTCTCTCTATCTAAAATACCTAGTATGGTTTCTCTTTCCTTGCCTGGATGGACCCTAACTCATACAGCTTCTCTGTAGATACTTTTGGGAACATCAGTGGACAAGTTAGAATTCATCCGCAGGGAGCTCTGATGTGGGTCAGAAAATTTACTAATTAAATTTCTACAAGAGTGCAAATCCATTCCTTATTCCATTTCTCTTTCCTAAGTATGCCCTTCCGCATTGTCCAATATAAGTGGGGTGACCATACACACCAATGCACCCAAGACAGTCCAGGTTTTTGCCTGTTATCCCAGCAAAATTATTAATATAGCTTCCTTTCTCTCTCAAAACTATCTAGTTTGGGTGATAAATTATATGGTCACTGTAAATATAGACCATCATATGTTCTACAGTGAAACTCAATGACGACATTAAGATACTACAGCAAGGAGGCGTTGAGCTACCTGACTTCAAACTATACTACAAGGCCACAGTAACCAAAACAGCATGATACTGGTACCAAAACAGATATGTAGACCTATGGAACAGAACAGAGGCCTCAGAAATAATGCCACACATCTACAACCATCTGATCTTTGACAAACCTGACAGAAACAAGCAATGGGAAAAGATTCCCTATTTAATAAATTGTGTTGGGGAAATAGGCTAGCCATATGCAGAAAACTGAAAGTGGACCCGTTCCTTATGCCTTATACAAAAATTAACTCAAGATGGATTAAAGACTTAAATGTAAGACCTAAAACTATAAAAACCCTAGAAGAAAACCTAGGCAATACCATTAGGACATAGGTATGGGCAAAGACTTTATGACTAAAACACCAAAATCAAAGGCAACAAAAGCCAAAATTGGTAAATGGGACCTAATTAAACTAAAGAGCTTCTGCACAGCAAAAGAAACTAACATCAGAGTGAACAGGCAACCTACAGAATGGGAGAAAATTTTTGCAATCTATCCATCTGACAAAGGGCTAATATCCAGAATCTACAAAGAACTTAAACAAACTTACAAGAAAAAACAAACCCATCAAAAAGTGGGCAAAGGATATGAACAGACACTTCTCAAAAATAGACATTTATGCAGCTAACAAATGTATGAAAAAAGTTCATCATCAATTGGTCATTAGAGAAATGCAAATCAAAACCACAATGAGATACCATCTCATGCCAGTTAGAATGGCAATCCTTAAAAAGCCAGGAAACAACAGATGCTGGAGAGGATGTAGAGAAATAGGAACGCTTTTACACTTTGGTGGGAATGTAAATTAGTTCAACCATTGTGGAAGACAGTGTGGTGATTCCTCAAGGATCTAGAACCGGTAATACCATTTGACCCAGCAATCCCATTACTAGGTATATACCCAAAGGATTATAAATCATTCTACTATAAAAACACATGCACACATTTGTTTATTGCAGCACTGTTCACAATAGCAAAGACTTGGAACCAACCCAAATGTCCATCAATAGCCTGGATAAAGAAAATGTGGCACATATACACCATAGAATACTATGCAGCCATAAAAAAGGATGAGTTCATGTCCTTTGCAGGGACATAGATGAAGCTGGAAACCATCATTCTCAGCAAACTAACACAGGAACAGAAAACCAAACACCGCATGTCCTCACTCCTAAGTGTCAGTTGAACAATGAGAACACATGGACACAAGGAAGGGAACATCACACACTGGAGCCTGTTGTGGGGTGGAGGGCTAGGGGAGGGATAGCATTAGGAGAAATACCTAATGTAGATGACGGGTTGATGGGTGTAGCAAACAAGCATGGCACGTGTATACCTATGTAACAAACCTGCATGTTCTGCACATGTATCCCAGAACTTAAAGTATAATAATAAAAAAAAGAAAAAAAAAAGACACTCCAGCAATAAAATACCAATTACAAGTTGTTCCAAATTTGAATATAAACTCCTTCTCATCATGAATTTTCTGAAATTAAAATTAAATGATTAAGTTCAATGATTAATGTACAAAGATATTAAACCTCAAAGGAGTTGAAGTCCAAAATCATATTCTCTTCACTTTGTAATTTAAAGTTCAAAGAAAATTAATGTCCAAAATATATCCCAATTTCTTATCCAACTGCTTTGTTATATTTCTCAATGTTCCTAGGCCATGCACAAAATGTTGGAGTTGAGATGTCCAAATATAACTTCCTTTTTCCTCATGAGCATCTTGAACAGATTATAAAATAAAACAAAGAGAACAGAGAAGAGACTAAAACAACACCCTTATTACTAACAAATGTGACTTGTGCCTACAGGCAAGAAAGCCTGTTAACAATGAACTCTGGAACTGGTCTTCCCCACTGTGGCATAAACAGCTACTGTTCACCCATGCCTGTGTTTGTCCCCTCTTCCGGGCACAACTACACTATATCTTTCTCAGCCTCCCTTATGGTTAACTCTGTTCATGTCATTGAATTTTGGCCAATGGAACGTGGAAAAAAATTCTGCACACCCTCCTAATATGGTCCATAAAAATTTCCCAAGTGTGTTTCATGCTTTCACACCCTCCCCTCATTTGCAAGCTGAATGAAGAGGACTCTCAGGGCTTAGAAGAGGGCAAAGCCACCAGATGGAAGAACACTAGGTCTCAGCATTACTGCATGGAATAGAGCCTGTTTCTTTACCACCAATCCTCATTGAACGGTGACATAAGTGAGAAACAAACATTTATTTTTGTTCAGCTACGGAATGTTTGGAAGTTGTTTGTTTCACTGGTTAGCCTATCCTGCCTGATACACCCACAAAATCCCTGGAAGCGCTGATGCAGGACAGGTTTTCCTGTGGCAGGAAGTGAACTGCTCAGGTGAGACAGAGACGCGGAAGAAACTTCTGACCCTATGGACAGCTCGCCCCACGAAAAAGAGGGCGAGGCTGAGCTGAGCATGCTCAGTAGAATCTTTCCACATTCAATCCAAGCAGCTTAAGCCCCTCTTTCTTCCCTGGTAGGAGTGAGGGAGCTTCTTTCCAGAGGCTAAAATAATCACACTGCCACATGGAAGGAAACAGCTCCCCACCGAAAATGTGTTTTCTTTTTGTGCAGCTCTTTTCTTGATCTCTAGAAATCTTTCCCTTTGTTCCCCATCAGATTCTATATACTGTTTCTCAAGACACACCCCCTCTTAGCATCCTTAGCAGGTATAAGACAGAGAGGCACTACATTTCTCTCTTCTGACTAGCCCATGAATGCCAGTCACATGGTCCCCTTTGGCCAAGCTTGGGTGAGAGTTAAAGGAGAAACAGCCCTTCCTGACCTCTCTCCCCACCTGCTCCAGATTCCAGAGTCCATGAAGGGTCATTCTCAGCAGACATAATAAGGATCCTGGATGCATTCTTCTTTTTAACAATGAGGTCATTTCCTCACAAATCACCAGGCTCTTCCTAAGGAAAGTTTGCACCCACAGCAATGCCCAGAGTCCACCTGCTTTACAGACCCACCTTCCTTCCCTGCCTTTATTTGAAAAGGAGAGAGAAAAGCTCCAATCTTCATCATAACAAAACTAATGCTGGGATGAATCCACTTCAATGTGCTTGCCATGCTCGTAGTCCCTACTGAGGGACAATACCCTGCATAGCCCTGGATACTTGGACCTATGTTTTGTCCCACACGGCCTCCACCTCCCAACCAAAACAGATGAGGCAGAGGTGGATGCCCATGGATTGGTCAGCACACTATGGCTGAGAGATAAGCCAGTTAACGGGAATTGAAACCCAAAGTTCATGATGTAGAATTCAAATGAGATAAGTCACAATGAACCATCTCAAAACCATGAAACAGCAGGACCCGTGAGTAAACAGAGGAAGTCAGCTCATGGACAAAGGACAAGGGCACAGTTGTAGACAGACATGCAAATGATGAGAGGATAGCGGAGGGACAGGAGGCAGAGCGCACAGCCTGGAGGAAATTATTCACAGATATCTTGGAACCTGTCCGTTGTTCAGTGCTTTCTTTCCATGTCTATGTTTATAATAAGCCCCTTTTTCCTTGACCTGACTTGGGTGGTCAAGGTCACTGTGCCTTGCCTGATTGAGACAACTCAGTTGCACAATTGCATAATTAGACTGTGATAAGTGATCCAGAAAACCATGATCATATGGGCTTCTCCTCTTCCTACCTAAAATAGCAGATGCCTTGAGGTACAAACTTTGGGAAAAGGGTATGAATAAGCACTAGATAGTTTTGCAAGATTTGCACTCTAGGAAAAAGGAGAGTAAGCTAGGTGAATTATTGGGATATTCTTTAGGTTACTATGAGATTTGGAGGTTACAGTTAGAAAAAAAAGTTTCCTGCAGCAAAACCCATGCCAAATTGAAAAATTCTCTAGACTACATGGGAGGTCTTCAAGGAAATCATGGTGCTGGTTAAAAATAATAATAATAAAAGATGAAAGATTTTGACTTCTTTTCTTCTGGGGATGGGAGAACTAAAGCCAGGCCTCAGTGTCATCTTTCCACCCAGGAGCAAGACTGAGCCCTTCCACTGTGGGACGTTGAGGCCTGAATAAGACCCTTCCAAGCAAAGGTGAAAGAGGCTCTGAGCACAAGTACCCATAAACATGGGCTGCGGTAACATAGGAACCCAGAACCCTAATCATCAAAGCCAATGGATGTCTCTAAGAAAGGGAGTGATTGTCCTGACAGAGTTTTAAGAGCCAAAAGGCTTTGTGGACTCAACCTCCAAAACAGAGCAGATGGGAGGAGGGATGGTGAGAAGGCTTATTCCCAAGCCAAGCCCTGGAGAGGATGGCAAAGTGGCAGGTGGAAAGCGTGGTGGATGTGGAGTCCCATGTGAGACAGGATATCCCGGCTGATGCCTCACAAATCCTCGCACTTGCTGCCTCTCATTGCGCCTCCTGTTTCTATCTTCAGTAAAGGCTTGAGGCTATTTGGAGCCCAGAAGCCAGCAGCTGAAGGGAACAGGCAATTGGCCAGGCCAGCTCCTCAGCCCAAGGAAGGCAGGCCTGGGGCAATGCGCACTGGCCAGTAACATCAGAGGGCCCACTGGAAACACATCCAAGTCCCCATGACTCACAACTGTCATAGCTGCGAAGCAGTGTCATCTTTCTTCCTGAAGATTTCCTGTATCACCCCAGGAGCAAAAGGGATGATTGAATTTTGCTCTGGAAATAAGTAATGGGTCACTGGGGACATGAATAGAACTATAGCTTCCTTAAGAAGCAATCTCTCTTAAGAAATTATAAAGCAAGTGGCTCCCCTGCTCAGTGGTGTCTGTGGCATTGTACTCCCAGTCTTTCAGGATAAGTCTAAAACAGTTTGGCACTCAGTTCCAAGCTCACCTATGGAAAAGGAGGAACTCCAAAATCTGTAGAATAAATAAAGTAATAAGGTATGCCTGCCCTAAATGGAGAAAGTCCAGCCAGTATTATTAAAAACTTTCAGTCTTTAAAATTTATAACATGGAAAGCTGTACTATATTGAAGTATCTGGGTCTCCCCAAAAACAATAACATTAGGGAGGAAATCAAATGAGAAGAATCTAAGATTGACAGTTCAACTAGCCAAATCGCCAAATAATCTGCAGGCACAGTGGGAGAGTGGACTGTTATTAAATAAACCTCTGGTGAATTTTCTTTATTAAAGAGCAAGAAGTCAGCTGGTTTCAAAGCCCTGGGAATGTGGGGATGTAGACCCTTTCAGCGATAGCCAAAAGTGAGAGTTAGGAAGGGTCTAAAACCTCTGCTCCCCCTTCACTAGAAAGCCAGCCCTGGGGAGGGAGGGACCAGGCAGCAGCCCCACTCTGCACCACACAACACTCTGTTACTCCCGCCTGGCCTATTAGTCTCTCCCTTAGCCTGATCTAAGTAACTCTAACCCAAACAAGGAGAAAATCAAAGTTGGGAATTACAGCATTCCTGACCAAGAAAGATTGAGGGTCAACCTGCAAAAAGTAAGCCCCAAAGTCAAGGAAAGGGAATGAGATCTGGACACAGAGCTGCACTCAACATCCAGCATGACCCTCAGCAGGATGCACCACTAGGCACAGTAGTGTCTACGCTTGTCCAGCAGACATGGCAGGGTGAGCTTGCTCTCGGCAGAAGAGAGAAACCTCCCACTAAGGGAAGAAGGAGCTGGGTACATGAGATTGGCCCAGTAAGATAAACCTTCTCCTCAAAATAAGAGGGGCAGCTCTCATAGTATTGTAGTCTTGGTCACTCGTGTTTGCCCCCTGAGTCGGTTTCCATGGACTCCCGTTTAAACCCTGGAGGCAGGCAGGCAGGGTCACTAGAAGTCTGTGAGGCATTAGGACTACTCTGTCCCCCTCTGAAAAAATATAACACAGATGGAGAAAGAAGTGCTGCTGACCCTCAAATCTCCAAAGGCCTGAATGGGGGTGGCCCAGAGCAACAAACTGCCTACTTGCAACAAGCCTGCTTGCAGAAGACAGGACTTTGGCGGGAGAGGAGACCAACCACTCCTGAGGACCTGCCCCTTGCTGCCTCTCATTGCACCTACTGTTTCTATCATTGATAAAGGAAAGATGTTGCATGCACCACTCTATTTCACATTTAAGTTCAAGGTTCTGGGGAAATGAGTCCCACAACACTGGCAGAACGAATGTCTACTCCATGACAGGGCTGCCACAGTATGGTAGCAGACAGGACTTTTCATCAATAACAGCCTCTGGAAACCATGGGGAGAAAGTGTCCTGCATAACCAAGCGGAGGCAAAAACCAGGGAAGCATGGATTAGACAATGAAACGATTCAAGTGAAACAACAAAACAATTCAAGGGGGGGAAATAAAGGCCCAGTCATTCATAGTACTGCAAAGTGATTAATCTAAAATGCAAATTTGATGACATCAGATCCTATTTAAAATCTCTGCCTTTTCTCTGTTCCCACACAGCCTCTCCTATCAGACATAATGAACTACTGCTAGGATTATTGCAGTAGTCTTCTGACTGTCACCAGTCTCACCTCACTGTACTCCTCCACTTCCCCACTGCTTTCACAACAATCAGTGTAAATCTCCAAACTCATCAGGGCCCTCCTTACCTCTAGCAATGTTCCCAGACTTCCTATACCCTTGGGGCGAAAGTCTACACACATTATAGGCCTTATAACAGCCTCCATCCATTCATTCATTCATTTAACAAATATTTATCAAGTGCCAACTCCATCCCAGACTACTGTTAAGAGTGGTAGGGAACAGTAAACCAAAGACCAAAAGTCCCTGACTTTAGGAAGTTACATTCTGCGGGCAAAATTTAGCACCCCTCTGTGTTCAGCTCTTCTGCATTCAGTGGTGTGGGCACAGGTTTTTACCAGCTCATGGAGACCAAGGGTGCACATCTCTTCCCTACTCTGCATTCAGTGACATTGCTTTGGTAGCTTGAAATCAAGCTGGGTGGGAATATTTACACCGTGGAAATCAGAAGTCACTACAAATAAGCAGACACTAGGCTTTTTCTTTTTCAAGAACAGGTACGTGAACATTTAGCAGCATACTTTTGTACCTTAGTCCAGGCTGCTCTCTGTGCCTAGAAATCTCTTCTTCTTGTCATCTGCCTGATGAATACCTACCTTCAAGACTTAGTTCAAATATCAAAGCAGTTTTGGACCCAAGAGGGAGAGCAGACTCCTCCCTCTGAGCTGCCTCTGTACCATGCACACACCCAGAACACTTTCAGCACTTACCTAGTCATGTGACTGTCACCCCACTGTACTGTAAATTTCTTGGAGCCAGGGATGAGTCAGGCATGACTCATCAATATCCCCAGCCCCTGGTATAGTGCCTGGCCCAGTTCCTGGACCACTCTAAAATAAATTCCTGTTGAATACATTTGGAGCCAGGAAAAAATATGTATCTTATTTTAACAGCTGTCATCAGACTTCATTTTAGGAGAGGAATCAAGTATGAGGTGAAATGAGCCCAAATTGTGGAAATGACCTGGGATATTTAGGTATAGTAATATGTAACATTGAGATTTCCTTTTCTGAGCTAAAATTATTCCATACCTACAAGATATTCACAATGTGAATGCCTTATGTAAATGGTTGGACTGGTGAATGTTAAGAAAAATGGCTGAGTTCTGTAACTGAGTTAATGGGGTGCTGAACAGGGAAGATATGAGCAACAAGCACGGGGATCCCTAGACTGAATTTGCTCAGAATAAGGAAGCTGGAGCCAGAAGTGACCACAATTAATAAGCCCCCTGGGAATTTATGAAAATCTTGTGAGGCTCTGGATACTCCAGAATCCTTGGGCTAGGGCTTTAAATTCATCTCATCTAGACATGAAAAAACAGGGTGGCCTAATTTGACAGCTTAATCAGGAAGAAGTGGGTAACATGGATGGATGAATGGATGGATGGATGGATGGATGGATGGATGGATGGATGAAAGGAAGGGTAGATGAATGGATAGATGGATATCTGAAAGCAGAAGTTGTGAATGGCTTAGTAGTGGAGGTGGCAAGTGAGATTATATTAGGCCATTCTTGCACTGATATAAAGAAGTATCTGGGTCTGGGTAACTACAGATAAAACAGATTTAATTGGTTCTTGGTTCTGCAGGCTTTACAGGAAGCATGATGCTGTCATCTGCTTCTGCTGAGGGCCTCACTAATCTTACAATAATGGCAGAAGGTGACAGGGAGCCAGTATGTCACATGGCAAGAGAGAGAGGGAGAAGGCACCACACTCTCTTAAACAACCAGATGTCATGTGAACTACCAGAGCAAGAACTCACTCATCATTAGGGGATGGGGCTAAGACAGTCAGGAGGGATCCACCCCCATGACAAAAACATCTCCCACTAGGCCCCATCTCCAACATTGGGGATTACATTTCAACATGAGATTTGGAGGGGACAGACATCTAAGCCATATCATTTCATCTCTGGCTCCCAAATATCATGTCCTTCTCACATTACAAAATACAATCATACCTTCCCAGTAGTTCCCCAAAGTCTTAAGTCTTTCCAGCATTAAGTCCAAAGTCATCAGAGACTCAGTCTCCTTCCACCATCAGCCTGTAAAATCAAAGACAAGTTATTTGCTTCCAAGATACAATGGTGGCACAAGCATTGGGTAAACATTCCCATTCCAAAAGAAAGAAATTCACCAAAAGAAAGGGGCAATAGGCACCACACAAGTCTAAAACCAAGAAGGACAGTCATCGCATTTTAAAGCTCCAAAATAATCCCCTTTGACTTCATGTCCCGCACCCTGGTATGATGGGTGGGCTCCCAAGGCCTTGGGCAGACCCACCCCTGTGGCTTTGCAGGGTGCAGTACACATGGCTGTTCTCAAGGGTTGGAGTGGAGTACTTGTGGCTTTTCCAGGCAGAGTTTGCAAGCTGCCAATCTACCATGTTGGGGTCTGGAAGGTAGCGGCCCCCTTCCTATAGCTCCACTAGGCAGTGTCCCAGTGGGGACTCTGTGTAGAGGCTCCAATCCCACATTTCCCCCTGCCATTGCCCTAGTAGAGTTTCTCTGTTGGGGCTCCACCCTGCAACAGGCTTCTGCCTGGGCACCAAGCTCTTCCATAATCATCTGAAATCTAGGTGGAAGCCTCATTCATGCTTACATTGTGAGCATCTGAAGACTTAACATCATGTGACAACTGCCAAGGCATGGCTTGCACCCTCTAGAGCTGCAGCCCAAGCTGTACCTTGGCCCCTTTGAGTCATGCCTGAAGCCAGAGTGGCCAGGATGCAGGGAGCAGTGTGGCAGCACAGGGAAGCAAGG
Source organism: Pan troglodytes (assembly GCF_028858775.2). Lineage (NCBI taxonomy): Eukaryota > Metazoa > Chordata > Mammalia > Primates > Hominidae > Pan > Pan troglodytes. The sequence continues at coordinate 40,649,567 of NC_072404.2, forward strand.
CCATAGGCCTGGCCCCCTAAGCTAATTTTCTCCTAGGCCTTTGGGCCTATGATGGAAGGGACCACCCCAAGACTTCTAAAGTGCCTTCAAGGCCTTTTTCCCATTCTCTCAGGTATTAACAATTGGCTCCCTTTAGGTCAGGCTAATTTCCCTAGCAAGTGGTTGCTCCACAGCATGCTTGAACTTCTCTCCTGAAAATTATTTTCTTTCCTACTACATGGCCTGTTTATTAGTCCATTTTCATGCTGCTGATAGAGACATACCCGAGACTGTGTGATCTATTCAGGAAAAAGGGTTTAATGGACTTACAGTTCCACATGGCTGGGGAGGCCTCACAATCATGGTGGAAGGCAAGGAGGAGCAAATTATGTCTTACATGGATGGTAGCAGGCAAAGAGAGAGAGAACTCCTCTTTATAAAATGATCAGGTCTCATGAGAATTATTCACTATCACAAGAACAGCACAGGAAATACTTCCCCCCATGATTCAATTATCTCACACTAGGTCTCTCCCACAACACATGGGAATTCAAGATGAGATTTGGGTGAGGACACAGCCTAACCATATCAGCTAGCGTGAAAATTCTCCAAATTTTTATGCTGTGCTTCCCTTTTAAATATAAGTTCCAGTTTCAGGTCATTTCTTTGCTTGCACATATAAACACTGGCTGTTTGAAGCAACTAGGCCACTTCTTGAACACTTTGCTGCTTAGAAATTTCTACTGCCAGATACCCTAGGCCATCACTCTTAAGTTCAAACTTCTATAGAGCCTTAGGGCCTGGAAAAAATGCAGCCAAGCTCTTTACTAAAGCATAACATGGGTGACTTTACTCCAGTTCCTAATAACTTCATTTCCATCTGAGACCTCATCAGCCTGGACTTCAATATCTCTATCAGCATTTTGGTCACAACCATTTAGCCAGTCTACAAGTTGCAAACTTTCCTTCATCTTCCTGTCTTCTTCTGAAACCTCCAAATTCTTCCAATCTCTGCCCATTACCCAGTTCCAATGCTGGATCCACATTTTTAGGTACCTTTATAGCAATGCCCAACTCCTCAGTACTAATTTTGTGTTATGCCATTCTTACACTGCTATAAAAAAAAGGTACCTGAGGCTGGCTAATTTATAGAGAAAAAAAGCTTTAATTGGCTCATGATTCTGCAGGCTTTACATGAAGCATGGTGCTGGCACCCACCTCTGGGGAGGCCTCAGGGAGCTTACACCATGGTGAAAGGTGAAGGCAGAGCCAATGTGTCACATGATCAGAGCAGGAGCAAGAGAGAGGTGGAGGTATCACACTCTTTTAAACAACGGGATCTCACATGAACTACCAGAGAGCAAGAACTCACTCTTCACCAAGCAGATAGGGCTAAGCCATTCATGAGGGAGCCACCTCCTACCAGGCCACCACCTCCAACATTGAGGGTTACATTTCAACATGAGATTTGGAGGGGACAAACATCCAAACCATAACAGAGATGAAAGCCAAGACAGCTGGACTAGGTGGGGCAAGCCAGGAACAGGCTTCAGAAACAGCCTAGGCAGGAGGCAGGAAGACAAGACGGCAGGAAGCAGTGGAGAACAAAGCAGGCTCCTCATCATTCAACTTCCCCTGAGTGCAGCAAAGGGGCCTTATTGTCAGCCCCTAACTGATCATTGATAACTAAAGTTATAACAACTCATACCTGTAAGGGCCATGGTGAGTTAGAGCTGGCAAGAGCCCTAATGATACACAGTCTTCTCTTGAAAGAGGAGAAGACTGAGGCCCAGAGAAGTGAGTAAATTTCCCAACAAGCAGAGAGTTGAGACTGGAATCTGGCTTCCCACCCCAGCCCAGTGCTCTTGGAACTAGAGGACGGTCCTCACCCAGTCAGCTAAGGGGAGCCTTGGCATGCTGGCCACCACCAGCCCAGTGATGCTAGGAAAGTTGCAGTGCTTATCTATCTGTGTGCGCCTCCCTTTGCTCAAATGTAATGTAGAAACAATAATACAGCCTGTCAGGATCTTCTTGTAAGAACTAAATTACTTAATATTTTAAAACATAGTGGTGTCATATTTGAGCTCACATTACCCTAAGATTCACTCTACCATCAGGCTGCTACAAGGAATTCAAAGATTCCTGGGTAGAGACCTGATGAAAATGGGCACCGGTTAAAAAAAAAAAGGAGGGATAATTTGGGGGTGGGGGTGTCATTTACATTGTCCCCAGGTCCTACCCCTGGAATTGTGCAAGGGCCACAATAGTCAGAAATGGATTGTTTCATGGGATGTTCAATGAAAACTCAGTTAAACCGTGAGACCATCTTGTCTTATTGCTTAAAACCACTGAAAGCTGAAAGGGTAGGATCTTTGGAGCTTCTGGGTAACATCCTCTGAGGACCCTAGGAATGGTGAATGAGGGAGGAAGGGAGTAGGGAGAGAAGAATTTAAAGTGAGCAGAGCCAGGCAAACTCTCCCTGCATGAGCAACTAACAGGAAAACCCAGGTCCCATGTGAAGTACCAAGTTAAAGGACCCCAGCAGGCCATGTTGGTTCCCTTTCCCCTTTCTGGACTTACTGCTCCATCAAGGCTAAGCAGACCATTGGCTCTCCCTTTTCCTCTGTTCTCATGGCTCCCACTACCTCTGCTTTTTTCAGCAACAGATGTATTTTTCAAGGATCCTGCTCCTGGGAAGTACTTCCTCTATCACTTCACTTATCTCACCTGGTGCACTATACCTAATTATCAGCTTAATTGCCTGCTTCCACCACTGACCAGTTACAATCAGGTATATTCTATTCTCGTCTCTATGGCATTATCATTCCAAAACAATAGTAGACACTCTTTGCATATTTATTGGATGAATGAATTAATGAATGAATGCATGGAACTCTTCATGACAATGAAATTCAGGCCCTAGTCCCACACATAAGTAATTAAAGGTCAAAGTGACCATACTGAGCAAGTTCCTGAGCCTTTGCTAGTGAAAAACAGGGCCCTTGGAGCAACATTGGTCTTTCTTGGAAGCTTAGTAAAAATACAGACTCTCAGGCTGAATCTAAACTTGCATTTTAACAAGATCCCCAGATGATTCCCACACATTGAAGATCGAGAAGCCCTGTTCTAAGGGATAACGTCTTCCAGAGAGTTTAGCTGCTTCCGGCGCCCTACCTCAAGGGTCTGATTCAAGGAATGAGATGGAAGGCTGCAAATACAGGCAGATCACTAAGTTCTCTGGCCCTGGGGCTCCATCATCAGTCTACCCTCCACCGCAGATTGGCCTAGAGATCCCCAAATATGAGGCAACGAATCAAGCGCTCCCTGAGAGGGTGTCGAGCCCCAGTGCCTCCTGGAGGCCTCCAGCTGTGCGGAGTCATGCTTTTGGCAGCACCTGGCTGCTATTGTTAGGAGAGAATGAGGAGCTGCGGGGACAGTGGCACTGTACATGCTGACTAAAAGGCAGGGCTCCTATCTGCATTTGGAATGACATACCCAATTCTATTTGGGAAAGAAGCACAATGGCCCTTTATTAAAGGATTTCAATGGCAGAAACTAGCCAAATGGACCAGGAAATGATTAAGAGACAAAAGTCAAGGCATTGTGTGTGCACCATGCTTAGCCCAGTCCTGAAAGTCCTATTATAATGGCCACTGTTCCTGTAGCCCCTCCTGAGCCCCACCACCCTCCTCAGAAACACTGTGGCTCCTTGGACACACTGCAAGGCCTATTTGTCTCTCCTCAAGGAAAAGGGTGTAAAACTACAGCAAACTTTGCCAGGCACTGGGAGGGATGGTGGGGCAGGGAGAGATGAAGGGGCAAAATACAGGTGGGACAGGAGGTGACAGCCATAGACCACAAGCGGATTAGGGAAGGATGCAGACAGCAGAATTTGTAAATGTTGTACTGCAGCTTGGAAGGGAGGAGAGAAAGAAGAGGGAAGGGAAATATCACTGCTGTCCCACATCATGGAGCAAGATGTCAGGAAGCCCAAGTTCAAAACCCTTACCCCACGTACTGGCTATGTGACTAAGGCATTTTGCTTATGCTTTTTGGATCTCATTTTCCTGGTCTGCAACATGCAGATGCTGATATTAGCTGTACGTGGTGATATGCCAATGAAATTAACTGAAATGAAGCATAGGAAAGTGCTTAGCACAGTTCTTGACACATAAACTGTGAATTCTAATTCAGAAAGAACTAAAAATTGCTTCCTTTGCCTGTCAACTAGTACATACAGCACTGCCCCAGTCCTGCCCATGTCACCCCCTGAGAAAGGCTTAAGGCATGATTCCTCTCAAGATATTAGAGGTTGGTGCAAAAGCTGTTGCAGTTTTTGCCATTACTTTTAATACAACCTAATATTTGTATTTAAGTGGGGACTTCAAAAGAGTCAATGGCTTCTGTTTCAAAAGAAAGACTCTCTAATCATGGAAATGGTATCAGGAGGTCCGAGAAGGACCTAGGCTGATATCTCTTGAGTCATGACCTCTATGGGACCACTTTCCTACTCAGCCTCTGTCTGAGACCATTGAATATGATCTGAATCCAGCTTTCTTTGAGCAGGGTTAGAGAGAAATGCTCTGACAGCAGAAAAAGACTTGGAATGCCAGGAGCTCTGCTGCAGGACTCCAGCAGTGAGGGTCAGTGGGTGGCAGGAGTCACTGGGGAATCAGGCCTGGGAGTCACGGCTGCAGGTCACATGGCAGAGCCTGAGTCCCCCATACAGACACACAACCTGGGCCTGCCCCCCACTCCTGGACAGTAGAGACCCATAACCACTGCTCCATAGGAGTTGGGAAGTTAGAAGGTCTACATTTGGTTCATGAACCACAAGATGGGGCCACCAAGATGACAATCATTCTGATAGCCAAAAGGATCTGGATCTCAGCATGGACAGTGTAGCCACTGAGCACTGATGAGCCACAATTCTCGTGGGGTGGGGCCAGGAAGGTAATGTTCTGACAGGTGGTGGGACTTGGATGCATGGGGATGTGGGGGTGGCAAGAGCACAGAGCCAAGCTGAGATCAAAATGGTGGCCCTTAGGGCCCCTTATCCAAAACCTGACACAAAGAGGGTGGCCCACTCCTGCTTCCTTGCAGACAGTCTTGAGGAGAGGGCAGTGGAAGACAAGACAAGGGCTTCTAGAGAGAGTGGAGCAGCCAGGCCCCGGGTGTTGGGACAAGTGTCACTGCATTATTTGGGGGTCTGGGAAGGGGATGGAGGTCAAGGTCAGAGGCACAGCCTCAGAAAAGCTGGACGGAGCAATAGTGAGTGCCCAGGTAGCAGACTACACACACCTGATGAGGACTGGTCCACCCACTCAAGGAGTCCAGGGAGACCAGAGGCAGAGGGGTCAGTTGGCTGAGAGGCGGCCGTCACGGTAGAATTGGTGACAGATATGGAAGAACATGTTGGTGCCCACTAGAATCATAAAACTGAAATGGCTGCAGAGTCACTAGAGTAATTCTAAAGCCTCCAGGGCGGTTTTGAGTCAGGTGCTCAAAGATGCTGTCCACATTCAGCTGGAGTGGCCACAATGCCAGTCGTCACTTCAAAACAGACACCCAGAAGAGGCAGCAGGGCCCAGCCCTTAGGAAAGAGTTGGAGAAGATGAATGAAGCAGAGCTGTCACCCAAAATAAAAGGCTATTTGTGGTGGTAGTAAGTACAAAGTGAAGAACCGAGGTGGGAGGTAGACCATATCTTATGAGAAATGACCACAGTGAGGTCACACATGCCTTCCTTTTATGCAAATAGAAAGACCCAGGTCCCTATACATTTCAATAAGCCTTTCTTCTTTCCCAGGGTCATCCCTCTCCGTCAGCTCCAGGAGGCTGCCCTAACGCTCTGCCCTCAAAGAGAGAACTGGAAGGGTACTTGGCCAGGTGTACCTTCCTGGGCTCTTCCAAGGTGACAGCTCTCACCCTGTGCTGCAGGTGGCCCTGTGCATGGTGCCACTTCTCACTGCTTACCAGGGCACAAGGACACCGGTGGTTCCCAAAATGGGTCACAGCAGGATGGCCTGCATCAGATTCACCAGGGAGGGCTATAAGAAGGCAGACTTCTTCTTTTTCTTTCTTTCTTTTTTTTTTTTTTTTGAGACAGAGTTTACTCTTGTTGCCCAGGCTGGAGTGCAATGGTGCGACTTTGGCTCACTGTAACCTCCACCTCCCGGGTTCAAGCAATTCTTCTGCCTCAGCCCCTCCAGTAGCTGGAATTACAGGCGCCTGCCACCACACCTGGCTGATTTTTTGTACTTTTAGTAGAGACGGGGTTTCACCATGTTGGCCAGGCTGGTCCCGAACTCCTGTCCTCAAATGATCCACCCGCCTCAGCCTCCCAAAATGCTGGGATTACAGGTGTGAACCACCGTGCCTGGCAAAGAAGGCAGACTTCTAAACCTAGAAATTCTGATGCAATAACATGCAGGAAAGAGCCCAGGAATTTGCAAAAATGTTTCAACTCCGCAGGCAATTGTGAAGCATGGTCAAATTTGGAAAATATTGATCTACACAAAACAATACAACTATCCAAATATTAAAAATGACTTCACAAAAGGTAGCTAAGAGTGTGTGTCCAATTTTGTAAATATATATGCAATATACTTTTTAGTATATAATAAGTGTATAACTCTGATTCTGTAAACACACACACACTCAAGCATGCGCACATATCTGAGTTGTAGGATGATAGAGGTTTTTCTTCTTTATTCCTTTCTCAACTGACTTTCTATAATAAACACGTATTCTGTTCGTAATGAAAATATGATTTTGTGAGTGCTGGGGAGCAGATTATGACATATTTGGACTCCCAGAGTGGCTTAGCTCAGACTCTCCGTGTGTGGGTTTCCTAGAAACGCAATGCCTCCCAGAGAGGCGTGCTGTCCCCTTCCTTTCTTCTGAAGAGTGTTTGTATGTGTTTGTTTCAATACACTCTTCATTCTGACTAGCAGACTGCACGGCTGGCTTTTGTAAATGAACGCTCATTTCACTCGATTAAATTAATATATTGACTTTTTTTTTCCACAAGAGTTGAGGAAGAGATCAGGGCTGGGGGGCTGGGCATGCATTCAGGATAGGGCTCTAGTCAGCAGGAAATGAAAGAGCTGAGCAAGGAAACTGAGGTTGATATCAACATGGTGGGGAGGAGAGGCTGCTGTGCGGAGGCTCCCCTGTGCTGCAGGTGGCCCTGTGCTTAGTGCCAGGGGTCTCCCTGGGGACCCCAGACCCCTGTCAAGCCATAGCAGCGTCATGCCAGGGCTGAGTCTGCTGTTGCTCTCCCTGGGGCAGGAGGGGAGAAGATCTGGTGTGAGTCCAGCGTGAGTGCTTTCACACTGGTGAAGAACAAGTTTCTGGAGTGAGAAAGAACTGGATTCAAAATCTGAGTCTGGCACTGAACACTCAGGCATGTTACTGTCCTTCACTAAGCCCAGTTTCCTCTCATCTAGTAGGGATGATAACAGCATCTATTCAATGGATTTCTTGATCACGACCATTGTCCAGCTCCCAAGACCCCATCGCCACCCACCCTCCTCAGGATGCAGTGACAGTGTGGGCCTGCTCTGAAGACTCAGGGTTGGGGCCAGATGTTTAGAGGAGGTGTTTGCTTTTTTCTCCCCTTCAGCCATTGAGACAATATTTGTTACCAATACTGAGATTCTTCATCCTCTGCTTCACTTCTGACTGGAGGCAGCCTGAGGGGAAAACTTTTTTGAGAGGGAGAAACTGCTGGGAAGGTCCCTGGCTCTTGAGGGAGACTCACAGGAAGCGACACTGAGTATTAAGGGTCTGGATGTGATGTCTGGAATGACTGCAGCCATCACATTCCAGCCTGAGGACACAGCCAGTGCTGAGAGAGTAAGACCCGGGTCTTTGCTGCCATCACCAAGCCAACAAATCAGCTGCCACTGAGGTGTGCCTATCTCACAAATTCCTGGTACCTGAGATAATAAAGTCCTTTTTTAAACCAGCTTGAGTTGAGATTTCTCTGTCTTGAAGACAAATGTAACTGACACAGAAGAACAAATTTTACTTTTAGAATCACAGTTGATCTACAACCTCTTCGAAGTGTGAAAGGAAAATAAATCCTTGAACCCCAAACCCACTAAGCCAAAGGGAAAAGTCAAGCTGGGAACTGGGTCACACAAACCTGCCTCTCATTTTGGTTCTTAAATAAGATGACTACAAAAGTGAAAAATTACATGCCTCCCTCAAATTTTACCCACAAGGAAATTCCTTTGCAATGTAAGTTGAATGCTTACCTTCACAGGTGTGGGGGACAAAGAACTCTAAGTCATTCCTCTGCCCACCTGAGACAAATGCATATCTGATTGTTTCCTCTGCCCTATTGTCTATGTTATCTTATGTAAAAATGCAGATTCACTGAGCCAGACAAAAGCATGAATGACTCTTTTCCCCCTCCACCCCTCCCACATGAAAACTGTATTTTTCAATATCCCACCTTTTCCCTTTTAAATTTGAAACCCTCAAAATTATCTTGAGAGAAAGGCATAGACCTGTCTCCTGAGTGCGCGTCCTTAACTTTGGCAAATAAACCTCCTAAAATGATCAAGACTTGCCTTAGTCATTTTCCTTTATTGGCAGAAACAAAGTTGCCAATGTCTTCTACCTAGACCAACAACACCTTTTGAAGTAAACTTTTTATTGAACTACAGAACACACACAAAACTGGGCACAAATCCTAAGTATACAGTTGGATGAATTATGACAAAGAGGGCACATCCTTGTAACCACCATCCAGATAACCCTACCTTCATCCCTGCTTGTGCCCTTCTCAGTTGCTACCCCTCCCACATCTTTAAAGGAAAACACAGTCAAGGTCAGCAAAAAGAAGGAAGGCCTAAGAAACTGCCCCATCCAAGAGCAGCCTCAGGAAACATGGTGGCTGTATTCATTTCATCGGGCTGCCATAACAAATTGCCACAAACTGGGTAGTTTAAAACAACAGAAATTTATTACCTCGCAGTTCTGAAGGCTAGAAGTCTAAAATCAAGGTGTTGGCAGGGCCAAGCTCCCTCTGAAGTCCCTAGGGGAGGATCCTCCCTTGCCTCCCTGACCCCTGATAGCCCCAGGTGTTCCTTGGCTCACAGAGCATCACTCTAATCTCTGCTTCCATCTCTGTCTTCCATCTCTGTGTCCAAATTTCCCTCTTCCTGTAAGGAAACCAGTCATTGGATTAAGAACCCATCCTACCCCAGTATGACCTCATATTAACTAATTACATCCACATTATTTCCATTTCCAAAACAGGTCACATTCTGAGGTACTGGAGTTAGGGTTTCAACATATCTTTTTTGGAGATACAATTCAAACTATAACAACAACTTATATCACCTTAAATTTATAAGGTGATATCCTGATGGAATCCTGGAACAGAAAAAGGACATTAGGAAAAAACTAAGTAAATCTTTTAAAAACTATGAACTTTAGTCAATAATAGTGAAGCAAAAATTGGTTCATTAATTGTGACAAATATACCACAAGATGTTAGTAACAATGTACTAACATTGTAAGATGTTAGTAACAATGTACTAACATTGTAAGATGTTAGTAACAATGTACTAACATTGTAAGATGTTAGTAACAATGTACTAACATTGTAAGATGTTAGTAACAATGTACTAACATTGTAAGATGTTAGTAACAATGTACTAACATTGTAAGATGTTAGTAACAATGTACTAACATTGTAAGATGTTAGTAACAATGTACTAACATTGTAAGATGTTAGTAACAATGTACTAACATTGTAAGATGTTAGTAACAATGTACTAACATTGTAAGATGTTAGTAACAATGTACTAACATTGTAAGATGTTAGTAACAATGTACTAACATTGTAAGATGTTAGTAACAGGGGGAACCAGGTGTGGGACATGTGGGAAAGCTGTGTGCTATCTTCATAATTTTTTCATAAATCTAGAACTTCTCTAAAATGAAAAGTTTTTTAAGCACTTCAGGGTGAGAGTTCTAGGAAGTAGCAGTTTCTTGTACTGATCTCTGTCATGTTCTCAGCAGCTCATCAGTGTCTGAAGCAAGGTATGGATTTGAGCTACCAATAGATGGATGGATGGATGAATGGATAGATGGACGGATGGACGGATGGACGGATGGATGGATGGATGGATGCAAGGATGAAGGGATGGATGGATGATGGATAGATGGATGGATGGATAGATGGTGTATTAGTGTGTTTTCATGCTGTTGATAAACACATACATGAGACTGGGAGGAAAATGAGGTTTAATTGGACTTACAGGTTCACATGGCTGAGGAGGCCTCAGAATCATGGTGAGGGGCAAAAGACACTGATTACATGGTGGTGGCAAGAGAAAATGAGGAAGAAGCAAAAGTGAAAACCCCTGATAAACCCGTCATATCTTGTGAGACTCGTTCACTATCATGAGAATAGCACGGGGAAGACTGGCCCCCATGATTCAATTACCTCCCACTAGGTCCCTCCCACGACACGTGGGAATTCTGGGAGATACAATTCAAGTAGAGATTTGGGTGGAGACACAGCCAAACCATATCATTATGCCCCTGGCCCCTCCAAATCTCATGTCCTCACATTTCAAAACCAATTGTGCCTTCCCAACAGTCCCCCAAAGTCTTATTTCAGCATTAACCCAAAAGTCCACTGTCCAAAGTCTCATGTGAGACAAGGCAAGTCCCTTCTGCCTATGAGCCTGTAAAATCAAAAGCAAGCTAGTTACTTCCTAGATACAATGGGGGTACAGGTATTGGGTAAATACAGCTGTTCCAGTGGGAGAAAATGAACAAAACAAAGGGATTACAGGGCCCATGCAAGTCTGAAATCCATCAGGGCAGTCAAATTTTAAAGCTCCAAAGTGATCCCTTGACTCCAGGTCTCACATCCAGGTCACAATGATGCAAGAGGTGAGTTCCCCCTGGTCTCGGGCAGCTCAGCCCCTGTGGCTTTGCAGGGTACAGCCCCCCTCCCGCTGCTTTCATAGGCTGCCATTGAGTGTCTGTGGCTTTTCCAGGCACATGGTGCAAGCTGTCAGTGGATCTACCATTTTGGAGTCTGGAGGATTGTGGCCCTCTTCTCACAGCTCAACTAGGCTGTGTCTCAGTAGGTACTCTGTGTAGGGGCTCTGACCCCACATTTCCCTTCCACACTGCCCTAGCAGAGTTCTCCATGAGGGCCCCACCTCTGCAGCAAACCTTTGCCTGGACATCCAGGTGCTTCCATACATCTTCTGAAATCCATGCGGAGGTTCCCAAACCTCAATTCTTGACTTCTGTGCACCTGCAGGCTCAAAACCACATGGAAGCTGCCAAGCCTTGGGACTTTCACCCTCTGAAACCATGGTCTGAGCTATACATTGGCCCCTTTCAGCCACATCTGGAGCAGCTGGGATACAGGGTACCAAGTCCATAAGCTACACAAAGCACAGCGACCTTGGGTCTGGCCCACAAAGCCATTTTTTCCTCATGTGCCTCCAGACCTGTGTTAGGAGGGGCTGCTGTGAAGGTCTCTGTCACGGCCTGGAGACATTTTCCCTGTGTTCTTGGGATTAACACTAGGCTCCTTACTACTTATGCAAATTTCAGCAGCTGGCTTGAATTTGTCCCCAGAAAATGAGTTTTTATTTTCTATCACATAGTCAGGCTGCAAATTTTCCAAACTTTTATGCTCTGCTTCCCTTATAAAATGGAATGTTTTTAACAACACCCAAGTCACCTCTTGAATGCTTTGCTGCTTAGAAATTTCTTCTGCCAGATACCATAAATCATCTTTCTCAAGTTCAAAGTTCCACAAATCTCTATGGCAGGGGCAAAATGCCATCAGTCTCTTTGCTAAAACATAACAAGAGTAACCTTTACTCCAGTTCCTAACAAGTTTCTCATCTCCATCTGAGACTACCTTAGCCTGGACCTTATTGTCCATATCGCTATCAGTATTTTGGGCAAAGCCATTCAACAAGTCTCTAGGAAGTTCCAAACTTTCCTACATTTTCCTGTCTTCTTCTGAGCCCTCCAAACTGTTCCAACCTCTGCCTGTTACCTGGTTCCAAAGTGGCTTCCACATTTTCAGGTATCTTTTCAGCAACACCCCACTGCTGGTACCAATTTACTGTGTTAGTCCATTTTCTCACTGATAAAGACATACTCAGGACTGGAAGAAAAAGAGGTTTAATTGAACTTACAGTTCCACATGGTTGGGGAGGCCTCAGAATCATGGCAGGAGGTGAAGGCACTTCTTACATGGTGGCAGCAAGAGAAAATGAGGAAGAAGCAAAAGCAGAAACCCCTGAGAAACCTATCACATCTCATGAAATTTATTCACTATCATGAGAATAGCATGGGAAAGACTGTCTCCCATGATTCAATGACCTCCCCCTAGGTCCCTCCCACAACATGTGGGAATTCTGGGAGATACAATTCAAGTTGAGATTTGGTTGGGGACACAGCCAAGCCATATCAGATGGATGGATAGATAGAGAGATAGATAGATGATAGATAGATGATAGATAGATAGATAGATAGATAGATAGATAGATAGATAGATATTACCATGGACATCCTATTATATATATGTGTGTGCATATATATATATACACATACACACACACATATATACAATTTTCCTATAGCTATCTATCTATATCCTTGATAGTTCTAGATTTAGATATAGATAACAGAGAATGCCTATGTGTAGGCTCTATACAAGACAATTTACCTCCATGAATTCTCATACCAATTGGTATCCCCATTTTACAGATGAAGAGCCTGTGACTCAGAGAGAAAAGTAATTTGCTCAGAGCTCCCTACTAGCAGAGTGTCAGAGCCAAGTTTCTAATTCTAGTCTGCCTGGCTCTGATGCATGGGTTGTTCCACTACATCATGCAGTCTTCACAATGCTGCATATCCCTTCCTGCCTGTGCCCTCACTGCTCATCCCCTTCAAGTTACAAATGAGCAAACTGAGGTCCAGAAAGGTGTAGTGACTTGCCAGTGTAATACAGGGAAAAACCAGGTAACGAGTTTTGAGACTGGGACTTTGAATTAATGTATTTAAATCAAAAAAATGTTTATTAACAATCTTACCTATCAGCCATGTGTGCACGGAAAAAGGAAGAGATAGAGAGAGAGAGAGACAGCAGAAAGCCGAAAGCCAAAGTCTTGGGAGCTGGTAGATCATGGATCTGAGAACTTTACATTTCCAGTAAAACATTGCCTATGGAAGGTTTTCAGTTGCTTCTGCAGATTTTCCCTCCCACACCACCCTCACTCAGAATAGTGACCTAGAGGAGAAAAGAACAAAAGATCTTTGAACAGGTCATCTGTTTCCTGTCTCTAGCAGGGTGTTGGGGCATTGAGGGTTTCATCGTGTACTTAACAGGAAGCCTAGACCCTAGATCCATAGACTTGCTCTCTATCTTCTTTGCCTGAAAAAGTTCAATGCATTTAAGAATGTCGGAGCCATCCCCATTGACACCATCTCTATGATTGATTTTACAAAGGTCACAGCTATGATTCGGAGGCTGAAATGCCACTGCAACCACTTATCTCCTGTCCTTGCTCCTGGCATTGACAAGGCTGGTATAAAATGGTGAAGTTAGCTCAGAAATATGAGGTTCTAGCCACTAGAACTTGTAAATGTTGTAAGGACAAAGAGTCTTTGTAGATGTGACTACATTAAGGATCTTGACATGAGGAGATTATCCTAGATTATCAAGGTGGGTCATAAATGCAATCACAAGTGTCCTTAAGAGAACACATGAAGAAGAGAAGGCAATGTGACCACAGAGATTGGCGTGAAGTAGTCATAAATGAAGGAATACTGGCTGCCACTATAAGCTGGAAGGGGCAAGGGACAGATTCTCCCCAAAGCCTGCAGAGGGATCTCAGTCTTATTGGCACCTTGATTTCAGTCTTGTTATACTGATTTCAGACGTCTGACCTCCAGATTGAGAGAATAAATTTTTGTTGGCTAAGCCAATTAGTTTGTGAAAATTTGTTACAGAAGCCTGAGAAGACTAATGCAGATGGTTAGAGATGCATTCCATTAAAAACTGAGCAAAACTCTAAAACAAATGTGAGTCTCGTGGCTGACAGCTACATCACTGCAGGAATGAGGAACAGTCTGGTGATGCCCATGTGTACATCTATGAAGAAAATGAAATCCATCAATGCTCTGGGTCTCTATCCAATTAAGGAGGAAGTTAGGGCTGAAAGAACCCAATGACCTCATTTTTCAGGTGAGGAAAATGAGATCTCAGGAGATCATTTAATTTGTCCAAGAGCTATTATCTAGTTCCTCATGATTAATGCTGTGTTAGGACTCCAGACCCAGCTGAAAGGGCTTTGTTATAAACACATGCACAAAATTAGGTCATAGTGACAAGAACATACTCAATGAAATTATGATTTAAAAAAGAAAAAATAAAGACAGGATTTGGAGAAAATACTATTAAAATTAGGAGATTAGAATCAAAGCAAAAAAGCTAATGAAATGTACAGATACCCTCCTCAGAGCCAAGAGAATGTCTACAGTTAAGCTTCAACAAACAAAAAAAGAAGACTGACCTTGAGCTTCCCAGGAGCCAATGTGAAAGGCAAGCAGAATCAGTTACTTTATTCTTAGTATCACAAGGAGAAAGCACGCCATTTCCTCAGGAGAAGCCAAGTGTTTTCTTGTATTAATTTTAAATGTCATTTCTCCTGTGACTTAGTTAACGTGGAAATGTAATAGATGGTGAGTGCAATAATATTTTTACTGTGTCTTGCAGAGATAATGCAATAATGACTATATCTTGCAATGATCTTTGTTTGATGAAAGCCTCAGGCAAATAATTAAGACAATTCCGAAACGATGCTTCTGTAAATGAATGGGATGATGGTGTGCATGGAGAAGTGGATGAACTGCTTATCCATTCAAGGACCTCCCATTGACATTTCCCTCCATTGGGCATTTTCTAAGACCTGCATAGAAGTCAGTCTGAATTTGTTCTCTCTCTGGACAAAGGCCCAGCATACTGATACTCTTCCTTTGTTGAAAGTAGAACCTGTCTTGCAGGTGATGTCATTGACATTCTTTCATAGAAATAGTCACCTAAGCAATAAGGAAAAACCATCTAGCCCTCCACAATGTGCACCTGGATGTAAAGGAGGAGTTTTTTTGTTTTTGTTTTTTGTTTTTTTTCCAGGAAACAAGGTACCTCTGTAGAATAAGCTCAATAGGCACCGACATTGTGATATGCTGGCCAATAGAAAAACATCATCTCAGGCTGTGATCACAGAAGTGTGAAGTCTAAAAAACGAGGAGATAAAGGCCTGTTGTTCTGCCTTGTGTTGTCATTTGGATGTACCTGGAACATCATAGTCAAACCCACAAGCCATACTTTAGGAAGGTGTCTGTATTAATTAGAACTCCTTCTGCTTCAAGTGACTTAAATTCACTTAGGCAATAGCTGTGCGTGGTGGCTCACGCTTGTAATCCCAGAACTTTGGGGAGCTGAGGCGGGCAGATTACCTGAGGCCAGGAGTTCAAGATCAGCCTGGCCAACATGGCAAAACCCCATCTCTCCTAAAAATATAAAATTTTGCCGGGCATGATGGTGTGCACCTGTAAACCCAGCTACTCAGGAGGCTGAGGCATGAGAATCGCCTGAGATTGCAGTGAGCTGAGATGTCGCCACTGCACTCCAGCCTGAGTGACAAAGTGAGACTCTGTTCAAAAAAAAAATTCACTTAGGCAATAAAATAGCATTTATTGATTCAAATAATTGGACAGTCTGTAGTAGAACTGCCTTAGGCCCAGCTGAATCCAGGGGCTCAAGTGATGTTATCAGGGCTGTCTTGTGCCCTCCTTCCACCTCGTTCCCTCAGAATGTTGACTTCACTCTCAGCAGCAGTCTCCCCACCCCACCCCTGGTAGAAAAGAAGGCCACTGGCAGTCTCAAATTTAGACCCTTGAATTGTGATTGGCAAAAGAAGAGAAGCTTTCTGTTCCCAGTGCCCCTGGAGGGTATCTCATGGAAGGATTCTTATTGGCCTAGCTTAGTCCACGTGTCCACCTTCAGATTTATTTATTAATTCATTTATTCAATAAACCTTAATTTAATTTGTGTGGCATATACTGCTCTAGTGCTGAAGGTACAGCAGTGACAACAATCACTCTTCTGTCTCTTGAAGCTTAAGATTTTGAGATGTAACATGTCATGTGATGACATATGTAACAAAGAAGAAAAAAGTATGGTAAGGTGATAAGGTGTCATTGTGAGGGGTTCTTTCCAGATAGGATGGCAGGGACAGCCTCTCTGACGATGTAATATTGATATTTAAGCAAAAACCTGAAGGAAGTGAGAAAGTAAGCTCCATGAATATCCACATCTGGAGAAAGAGTAATCCAGATTTAGGAAACAGCAAATATGGAGGCCCTGAGATTGGAAGCTGTACATCATGCTTAGGAAACTGCAAGAAAACCATTGCCTCTAGAGAGTCAAGGACAAAGAAGGGAGTAGTATGAGATGAGGTTTGGGGTTTGGGGTTGGCTATCATATAGAGCCTTATAGACTATAATAAGGACTTTGTACTTTGCCCTGAGTGAGACAGGATGCTATGGAAGGGTGTTCAGCAGAACAGTGATGTGTTCCGATGCTTTAGAAGGTTCTACATGATGTTGTGCAGAGATTAGATTGTAGGGGTATGAGCGTCCTCCAGCCAAAGACCACCAGTCTGTAGTTTGGTTTTATTTATTTGTTGCAATAAGGAGAAGTGTGGAATGTCTCGGTTTAAAAAAATGGGTGTAACTTACTGCAGGGTTTAGGATCCTGTCAGGTGATTTGAGAGTGGGGATTAAGGAAGTGGGGTTTTGGGTGCCACCAGGCTAATCCATAGCTGTGTATCTTAATCATTCTTATCTTGAAGGTGGGAAGAACAGAGTGAGGCTGAAAATTTGATTGGTAAAGAAGCAGCAATCACTCATATTAACCAAACTAGGAAGATGTTTGGTCACTTTTGCATTTGGACAATGTTTTTGTTTTTGTCTTAATCCATCATAGTCACTGAGTGGCTTTGTCTGAATGTGGGTGTTCTGTGTGTGACTGCCAGGCAGATCCCAGTTATCAGGGGCTGCTTTTCTCTTCCTCAGAGAACAAGGGAGGGTCAGGGAATCAGATTCCTATCTGATGCTATGGATGCAATTGTCATCATGGTTTCCAGCAAAATCACAATATTTCAAGAGATTTAAAGAGGTATGATTTGGAGCATATTTTGAGGCTAGAGGTGGAATTTGCTCATAGATTGTGTGTAGAAGGCAAAGAGTTCAAGGTGATTTCTGAGAGTTTTTCCAAGTGATGAAATGGAGTTGCCGCTTATCAAAATGTGGTAAATTATGAGAGGCATACATTGAGTGAGGTGGATCTAGAGAGCTCAGTTTTATTTATTTACTTATTATTTTGAGACAGAGTCTCGCTCTATCACTCAGGCTGGAGTGCAGTGGCACCGTCACAGCTCACTGCAGCCTAGACCTCCAAGGCTCAAGCAATTCTCCCACCTCAGCCTCCCAAACAGCCGGGACTACAGGTGCGCACCACCATGCCCAGTGGTGTATATTTTGTAGAGACAGGACTTCACCATGTTGCTCAGGCTGTTCTCGAACTCCTGATCTCAAGCGATCCTCCCACCTCAGCCTCCCAAAGTTCTGGGATTACAGTTGTGAGTCAACACACTGGGCCAGAGAGCTAAGTTTCAAACATGCTAAATGTAAGATGCCAGTTAGACAGCCACGGAGAAATATTGAACAGATATATATATATATTATGCAAGTTTCTGATATTTAGATAATATTTAGAACCATGGGACTGGACATCACCTAAGGATTGAGAGTAGATAGAGAAAGAAAATGAGACTGGCCTGAGCCATGAGATACCCCAGATTTTAGCACCCAGCCCAGTGCCTGAGAAGGGACTATTCTGAGTGGCCATCCTGAGTTGAGGGGTATCCCGTATCTGCCAAGAGGATGAGGCAATATGATTGACAGATCCCTCAAACCCACATAGAAAGAGGTGATTTCCTAAAGCAGAGAATGTTGAGTCAAACAAATACCACTTGTCTACTTTGATATCTAATGAAGAACTCCCATCTTTTGGTTATCATTGAATTATTTGATTGATCAGCAATCCTTATCTGCTCATAAGTAGTATGCTTATATAAGTTTCAGCAGTGTTAGTAGGATTGGAATACTTGTCATCTTGGTCTTGAGAACACAAGACTCTTCTCACATATTAAAAAGTAATCTTATTTATGTATGTATTTATTTATTTATTTATTGAGACAGAATCTCGCTCTGTCGCCAGACTGGAGTGCAGTGGCACAATCTCGGCTCACTGCAACCTCCACCTCCTGGGTTCAAGCAATTCTCCTGCCTCAGACTCCTAAGTAGCTGGGACTACAGGCATTTGCCACCACACCCAGCTAATTTTTGTATTTTTAGTAGAGATGGGGTTTCACCATGTTGGCCAGGATGGTCTCTATCTCTTGACCTCATGATCTGCCCACCTCGGCCTCCCAAAGTGCTGGAATTACAGGCATAAGCAACCATGCCCTATGTGATCTTATTTTTTGTGTGTTATTTTTTGAGAAGGAGTAGGTATCAAGTGATTAGTGTTTCAAAGACTTATAACTCAGCTCAATATAAGTCAGATGTTTTTAGCTACAGATCTCTTCGCAAGTGAAATGGGGCTTCTCAAATAGGTGAGCCCTCTACCCTCATAGACAAAGAAGCCAAGACTGGACACCCACTCAGAGGGGATGTTGTGGAAGCATTCCAAGCAACCTGAGCTGGACAAAGTTATCCACAGTGATACAACTACTGTGTAAGACTGTGAGAACAGAGATCTGAGCACTTGTCCTCAGTTACTAACTGGATGACCACAAGCAAATCACTTCATCCCTCTAAGCATCAGTTTCCTTTTATTTATTTATTTTGAGACGGTCGTGCTCTGCCTCCCAGGCTGGAGTGCAATGGCAGAATCTCAGCTCACTGCAACCTCCCCAACCTGGGCTCAAGTTATTCTCATGCCTCAGCCTCCTGAGTAGCTGGAATTACAGGCGTGCACCACCACATCTGGCTAATTGTTCGTATTTTTAGTAGAGATGGGATTTCACCATGTTGGCCAGGCTGGTCTCGAACTCCTGACCTCAAGTGATCTGCCCCCAGCCTCGGCCTCCCAACATGCTGGGATTACAGGCATGAGCCACTGCACCTGGCCAGTTTCCTTATCTTTCCAACAGGGATAATAGTGCCTTTTTTCACAAGGCTGTTGAGAGAATTAAGTAAGATATTATTTGTGAGAGACTGTAGCATCATGACTGGCATATAACAGCACCCAGCAAATGTTAGTTTCTTTCCTCTTTTAATACCCAACCTGCAGGGAGAGTTTAATTCTGGAAATATTTATTGACCACTTATTATGACTTCTGTAATATTTGAACATGAATCATTGACAAGTCAGTCTGAAAACTGGCTGAGAGTCTGCAGGCAGGGGATTTGGAAAGTAAGGCAGTGGGACGACTCATCCTGGGGAAGAGAGGAATGTGTTTGCTCCTGAGGGAATGAGCCCCTAGGTTCTTTCTGGTAGGGGAAGAAGTCTGGAGCTGGAGGAGGCTGTCTGGGAGGTGGTGTGGCCTCTGACTTGCACTCTCAGCCTTAAGCCAATGGCTCACACAATGCTAGTGTGATTGCATTTTCTGTGAAAATCTGGCAGAACTGAGTTCCACAGGCTGACATGACTGGAACAAGAGGCTCCATTCATGGACTTAGAATAGAACCAACATTAGGGCAAGGGCTCTAGAAGCTTCTGAGGGCGGGGTCCTGGAGCATTTGAGTCAAGGGCACTTATGTCTCTGACAAGTGAAGAACCTCAGCAGATCTCTGCTTTACCCATACATTTTACAAGATGCCCTGAGTGCAGCTGTAGAGGGATTTCTCCAGTCAAGGATCCTTGACATGAATGCTCAAAAGATACATTCTTCCTCTACGGTGCAGTCATCAAGGACAGCAGGACAAGCAGATTTATCCTCACCTGAAGTCATAACCAGGATCAGTTTCCCCCAATTCCAGCTCTTCCAATTCCCCAAAGAGGACTTTCTGTAATTACCTTAGGAGAAACACACTACAGAATAAACATCAGCAACCAGCACAGGTGTGAGTGGAGACATTTGATCCCCAGCCCTGTCATTGTTGAATCTGGTGTGTCTAAAACCTCACGAAGGGGCAGAGGAGAACATGGCGCAGTAAACAACCCACCCCATGCCCCAACTGACACTGCTGGCAGTAAATGACCCTCACAACTCTCTCCTCCACTCATTCCCAGAGATAGTGATATGTTGGTATTAACAACACATCTCTTTAAAAATTCAATTACATTTGCATCTATTTGACAGACTAGAATAATTACTATCTGCTGCTAAGGTTTCCCCTGAAGAGGCAAGAAAAAAGTGACCTTACATTTTCTGTCTGTCTGATTGTGGCAGCCAAGATTGAATAGGGAAATACAGAGGGTAGAAATCTAATTATATAACAGTATTGTGGTCATTTCTTTAAAGTTCTTATCTTTTGGAGACACATATTGAAATATTTACAAATATAATCATATGATTGTGGGATTAGCTTCAAATAATACAGGATGAGTATGATTTCATTTACATGAAGTACAAAAGCAAAAAGAAAATCATAAACCCATGCTGTTGAGGTGAGGAGAGTGGGGCGGAGGGTGGAGATAGTGACCAGTAGATAGGACGAGGTGGGTATCTGGGATTTGCATTTACACAAATGGTTTTGGGTTATGAAAATTCACTGTGCTTTAATTTTATAGCATATGCTTTTCTGTGCCTGTGTATATGTATACATGTGCATGTACATCATACTTCAACAAACCTTTTTGAAAAATCATAATGTGGGAGGAGGGGTAACTGACACGGGGGTGGGAGTGGGGAGTGACCGAAACAGGATTGTCTGGGTGTTCATTGCTGAAGCTGGGTGGTGGGCACACAGGGGGTTATTTTACTAATCTCCTATTTGTGTCAATGTTTGACATTTTCCACAAGAAAAATTTTATGAAAATATTCCTGGAGGTATTAAGTCTCATGTATTCTTAAATATTATTACTTTTTTGAGCCGAGGTCTCTCTCTATAGCCCAGGCTGGAGTGGAAAATGTTAATTTTTTAAAACCAAAGGCTCAGTACAACAGGAGTTGAGGCTCTGATGGATCAGAGAAGAGGATGGGTCATTTGAATGTGAGCCAGAGTGCTGAGTGTTTTTGCATATGTGATTTTTTTGCCTACCCTGGTGAAGCCACTTTAAATTAGTAATTGCTATCATTTAAAAGGGAAACATAGAGATATATGTTAGCATGTGCTAATATTTGTATTTATTTACTAATGTTATTGATTACTTATTAATATTTCTAGATTTTATATCTGTACTATGTACAAAATATAATATAAACATAATAATACACATTTGACAAAAAGCTTTTAAAGGAAGAGATAAAATATGTAAATAGATATTCTAATGTATTATTTCTACATGCCAATGGATCTTTTTTGGGTGCCTTCAGGGTATATGATTTGGAAAACATAATTTTTCTTTTCACAATAAGAACTCGCAATGAAGAAAAAATAGATTTAAACTACACACACACAAAATCTAAATTTTGCTTTGAATATCATCTATTAGACACCAGGCTTTGCCCTAGGCATATATGAATATCCTTGGCCTTGAGGGGCTAGTAGTCCAATAGGGGAGAAGGCATATAAAAATATAACTTCAATGTGATATGGTGGTGCCACCAAGATGGAAATGGGAGCAAGACATCTTGGGAATTCTTCCTGCAGGAAAGAAAACCTGAGACGAGATTTGAATCTTAACAAAGAACTTGGCATGCAAGTAAATGTAAGAAAGATATTCCCAACCGTTTTGGGTTGAATTGTGTCTCCAAAAAGATATGCCGAAATCCTAACCCTGGTACCTGAGAATGTGACCTTATTTGGAAATAAGGTCTTTGCAGATGTAATCAAGTTACAATAAAGTAATTAGGGTGCATCTTAATCCAATATGACTGGTGTCCCTATAAGAGAGGAAGAGTCACAGAGACTCACACAGAGAGGAGAATGCCATGTGAAGACACAGAAATACAGGGAGAATGCTGTGTGATGACAGAGGCAGAAATTAGAGTTATGTAACTGCACACCAGGGAACACCAAGAATTGCCTGCAACCACAGAAACTGGAGCATGAGCATGGCCATTGATATGGTTTGGCTCTGTGACCCCACCCAAAATCATGTCAGATTGTAATTCCCAGTGTTGGAGGTAGGGCCTGGTGGGAGGTGATTGGATCATGGGGGCAGAGTTCTCATGAGTGGTTTAGCATCATCCCTCATTAGTACTGGTTTTATAGTGGGAGAGTGCCCATGATCTGTTTTTTTAAAAGTGTGTGGCACCTCCCGACTCTCTCTCTTGCTCCTGCTCTGGCCATGTAAGACATGCTTGCTTTTCCTTTGCCTTCTGCCATGATTATAAGTTTCCTGAAGCCTCCCCAGAAGTAGAAGCCACTATGCTTCCTGTACAGCCTGCAAAACTGTGAGCCATTAAACCTCTTTTCTTTATAAATTACCCAGTCTTGGGTATTTCTTTATAGCAATGCAAGAACAGACTAATACAGAAAATGGGTACTTGGAGTGGTGCATTGCTATAAAGATACCTAAAAATGTGGAATCAACCTTGGAATCAGGTAATGAGCAGAGGTTGGAAGAGTACAGAGGGCTCAGAAGAGGACAGAAAGATGAGGGAAAGTTTAAACTTCCTAGAGACTTCCTGAATGGTTGTGACCAAAATACTCATGGTGATATGCACAATGAGGCCCAGGACTCAGATAGAGATGAGGAATATATTGGCAACTGGAGAAAATGTCACTTTTGTTATGTGTTAGCAAAGCGCTAAGGATCTGTGGGACATTGAACTTGAGAGTGATGATTTAGGGTATCTGGCAGAAAAAATTTCTAACCAACAAAGTATTCAAGATATGACCTAACTGCTTCAAACAGCCTATGCTCACATGCATGAGCAAAGAAATGACCTGAAACTGGAACTTATATTTAAAAGAGAAGCAGAGTGTAAAAGTGTAAAATTTTCAGCCTGGCCATGTGGTAGAAAAGAAGAACCTCTTTTCTGGGAATGAATTTAAGCTGGATGCAGAAATTTGCATAAGAGGAACCAAGTGCTGATAGCCAGGACAATGGGGAGAAGGCTTTGAAGGCACTTCAGAGAACATTGTGCCAGCCCCTCCCATCACAGGCCCAGAGGACTAGGAGGACTGAATGGTTTTTTGGTCCAGGCCCAGGGCCTCACTGCTCAACACAGCCTCCAGACACTGCTCCCTGCATCCCAGCCAGTCCAGCTCCAGCTGTAGCTCAAAGGGACCCATTTATAGCTTAGGTGGCTGCTCCAGAGGGTGCAAACCATAAGCCATAGAAGCTTTCACATAGTGTTAAGCCTGCAGGTGCACACAGTGCAAGAATTGAGGTGTGGGAACCTCTGCCTGGATTTCAGAGGATGTATGGAAAAGCCTTGATGTCCAGGCAGAAGCCTGCTCCAGGGGCAGAGCCTCATGGAGAACCTCTACTAGGGTAGTGCAGAGAGGAAATGTGGGGTTGGGTAGCAGGGCACTACCAAGTGGAGCTGTGAGCAGAGGGTCACCATCCTCCAGACCCCAGAATGATAGATTCACCAGCAGATTGCACCCTCTACCTGCAAAAGCTGCAGGCACTCAACATCAGCTCTTGAGAGCAGCCGCAGATGCTGAACCGTGCAATGCCACAGGATTGGAGCTGCCCAAGGCCTTGGGAGGGAGTCCATTCCTTGCACCAGTGTGCCCTGGATGTGAGACGTGGGGTCGAAGGAGATTATTTTGGAGCTTTGAGGTTTAATGACTGACCTGCTGGGTTTTGGACTTGCATGGGGTCTGTAGCCCTTTTATTTTGACCACATTCTCCCTTTTGGGAGTATTTACCCAATGCCTGTACCCCCACTGTATCTTGGGAGTAACTAATTTGTTTTTTTATTTTACAGGATCATAGATGGAAATGACTAGCCTTGTCTCAGATGACACTTCGAACTTTGGACTTTTGAGTTAATGTTGGAATAAGTTAAGACTTTCGGGGACTGTTGGGAAGGCAGGATTGTATTTTGAAATTTGAGAAGGACATAAAATTTGGGAGGGGGCAGGGTGGAATCATATGGTCTAGATATATGACCCTGTCCAAATCTCAAATCTAACTGTAATTCCCAGTGTTGGAGGTGGGGTCTGGTGGGAGGTGATTTGATCATGGAGGTGGAGTTCTCATTAATGATTTAGAGCCATCCCTTTTGTTATGGTATAGTGGGTGAGTTATCACAAGATCTCTTTGTTTAAAAGTGTGTGGTACCTCCCACCTCTCTCTCTTGCTCCTGCTCTGGCCATGTAAGACGTGCCTGCTTCCCCTTCACCTTCTTGCATGATTGTAAGTTTCCTGAGGCCTCCCCAAAAGCAGAAGCCACTATGCTTCCTGAACAGCCAATGGAACCATGAGCCAATTAAACCTCTTCTTTATAAATTACCCAGTTTCAGGTATTTCTTTATAGCAGTGCAAGAATGGACTCATACAGCTCTGCTGATACCTTGATTCCAGAATGCTACCCTCCAGAACTGTTTGGGAATACACATCTATTGTTTTAAGCCAGTCAGTTTGTGGTATTTTGTTAGAGCAGCATTAGCAAACTAATACATCAACATAAGGAAACCAATTAGCAAATGAATAGGCACTGAAACAAGGTGTGTGGTGGGAATTATCAGCCATAAAAGTGGGAATAGTAAAGACAGCCCCCTTAAAGCCACTGGGGCACAGAAGGCAAGATCTGCTCTATAGACTTGCAGTCTGGAGAAGCCTGCAGGAGCCAGCCACACAGGACCCTAAGTGAGAGGCCACTGTCATGGCCCCAGTGAGAGGCCATGGATCCTGAGCCTAACAAGGACCACAGAAATAGGGTGCGAGAGAGGTGACAGCTGCCGGAAATATACAAGAGACAAAAGTGGCAAGATCTGGTGACTGGTTGGATGTTGGGGGGACAACAAATTGGGAGAAACTTAGGTGGATGGTGATTTTGCAGCAAAAATGAGTAATAAAAGCCAGTTTGGGGAATAAAGGGAGTTTATGAATTCAGTTTTTGACATGCTGATTTGGGGAAGCTTACGGAATATGCAAATATGTTCAGCAGAGAGTTGAGTGTGTAAATCTAAAGCTCAGGGAGATGCAATACACAAAGATAAATGCTTGGGAGTCAACAGCATGGAGGCCCTTAAGATCACAGAGAGTAGGCAAAGACTGGAAAAAGCAAGTGTCAAGGGGAGAACCCTGAGCAACATCATCATGAATGTGGTGGGCAGAGGAGCCCAGGCAAGAGACGGGAAAGTGACAGGCAAAGCTGAAAGGGCAGCGCTAGGAGTGTAGGATGTCTTGGAAGCTGTAGCATAGCGTCAAGAATATGAGCGTGGTCAATGTTGTAAAAAGGGCAGAAACCTGGGAAGATACAGCATGAAAAGTCCACAGATTAAAGATGGTAGATGTGATCAGTGGTGGTGTTAGCAGTCAAGGGAGCAGAAGGCAAGTGGCCCTGGTTCGGGTTGAGTGGTAGATGAGAAAGTAAACAACTTCTAAAAGATGCGTGGCAGAGAATGAAGGAGAAAGGGGATGTCACCAGAGAGAGATGGACCACAGTCAAGGGCAGAGGAGACTTCAGCAGCCTACAACTTAACGGAGACTCCTGGGAGACTTTGATGACATATGAGTGTCAGGATAAAGTGTTGGGGCAAGGGAGGAAGAAGAGGGGATCAAGCCTCTTGGGGAGCACAGATCTTAAACTGGGATGTATTTTAGTTTCTGCACCAAAAGGAAGGGTTAGGGTGATTTCGATGCAGATTAATTCATAAAGAAAGCTGAGGGAGATCATTTCTCAAGGGATTTTTTGTATTGGGATTTTATTTTTTGAGACAGGGTCTCACTCTATTGCCCGGGCTGCAGTGCAGTGGTGCAATCACAGTTCACCAAAGCCTCAACCTCCCAGGCTCAGGTGATCTTCCCACCTCATCCTGCCAAGTAGCTGGGACTATAGGTGTGAACCACCATGCCCAGCTAATTTTTTTCTATGTTTTGTAGAGACCAGGTTTCATCCTATTACCCAGGCTGGTCTCAAACTCCCAGGCTCAAAGCTAGCTTTCCAAGGTGCTGGGATTACAGGCAACAGCCACCACATTCAGACAGGATTTTTGGATTTTTTTTTTAAGTACAGTCTGTGTTGAGAAAGGGACAGAGTGGGGTGGAGGTGGGAAGGGGGTAAAGATTTGGAACTCATCCAGAGGAGAACAAGAAAGCAAATGGAAGAATTTGCCCTGGGGGCCCTGTGAAGGCTGCAGCCAATGCACCTCTGGGGGTGCTGTCTGAGGGGCTGAGTGATTTAGGGCCTTACTTCATCAAGGTGGGAGGAACTGGCTCCTCTCTGCTTCACTCTCAGGCTGGTTGTGACTTCCCTATTCCTCATGCCTATTCACAGCTTCTGTCCCCTGCACCCCCTGCCAGCTTGACCCATAACCCATACTCCCTAAGCCCCCAAAACCACTTTCTCCCCACCCATTTTTTCATTGCCTATTGTTTCATCTCCCATCCCTGACTCAACTCAACCCTGCCCTCATGCTTCCCTTCCCTGACACTTCTCTCCACCTCCTTGGCCACCCACCCAGGCGTCTGTGCCTAATGGTGGGTCAGACCCTCTGGTATGAGAGTGTTTAGAACAGAAATGGGGGAGCAGAAAATGAACAAAAGGATGGAGACAGTGATTGGAATCAAGCGAATCCTTGGAGGGTAGGAGTCAGGAATCTGTGGCTTCTGCTAAAGGAAACAGCCGGTGCTAGAGCAAAGGCTAGGTCCAGGCCATCTCCTCTCCCTGGCTTTGTCATCACCTGCCAGTGCTGGGTCATTTCCAACAGCACTCAAGCAGCCTCCAAACAAAACAGACACCATTTTTGCCCCATGTGCTCCTTCAGCCATAGCCCTATTGCTCTCTTTTCCAGAAGGCCCCTGGAGTGATCATTACACACACAGGGACCCCATCCCTTACCCCTCAGTCACTCCCCAAACCCCGGCCACCTGGCATTCACCCTGCCATGCTTCAGAATCTATTCTTTCCTTTTTCCCAGGGAATTAATTCTTTTTCAGCCACCTCTAGCTAAAGCATTTTTATGTCATTTGAGAAAAGGACTGACTGTTGAGGTAGGCAATTTCCAATTACACAGCTTGTTCATGACAGCCTAGTGTCTCACACAGCAGCCAGATGTTTGTGTTTGCTTCCTTTCTTTGGTCTGTCCCTGCTGCTACCACATTTCGTTCCAATCCAAGCTTGCCCTCCCAGTCTCCTGGTCTTTATTTTCTGGTTGGTCCTCTTGTCTTGGATTCATAACCTGCTTTCTGGGGGTGTCCCCAGATGTCTTAAGCAATTATTGTCTGTGTCAAAGAGACAAGACCTCTGAGCAGAGTCACTCATCAGCATCTTCCCCCGATTCCCACTGAATGTTCCTCATTTATTTTCAAGTCTTTCCTAAGCAGATTTCCCTTTGGGGCACACTAGCCTATGGCAAAGCTCTCTACTTTCTGTCCCCACGTCATTCAAGGTGCTCCATTTCTTCTCTGCCCCTGCTTATCCTGCATGATGCTCTGCTTAAAAGACAGAAGGAAGCATTGTGACCTCATCCCCATTCACACCTGCTGTCCTCAAGTTTTGTCCTTGGCTTCCAGAGATCACATACTTGTGACTTTCCATGTGAGCATTGAAATGCTCACACTTTACAAAATTTGTAGGACCATGGAGAGCTTTCTGGGGAAATGTTCAATTGTGGTGGGGCCACAGGGAGGAGGGGCAGAGCATGGATAAGAGAATCCAAGGTTAAACAGAATCAGGGAAATGGCATAACACAACCATTCTGGGCATTAAGAAAAAAGTAAGAAGGAGAAAAAGAGCAGGAAGGTCACTTGGCCAGGACGGTGAAGATGAGCAGATTCAAGCGCAAGGGAGAACTTAGAGAGCTGCTAATGTGGGCCTAGACTAGCAAGGGGGTGCTGGTGCTGGCATTTGATTTGGTTTCCAGTGTGGGTCAGATGAGATGGCATTGCAAGGCCAAATTGTGCAGGTATGCTGTGGTCTCCCATCACACACCACCAGCTGTGGTCCCCTGATGCAGAGTGAGTAAGAGCCCCCCAAAAGAAGTCCACGCACTAATCTAGGAACCTGTTATCTTACATGATAAAAGGGACTTTGCTGATATGATTAAAGTAAGGACCATGGACTGGGAAGAGTCTGCTTGATTATCCAGGTGGGCCCAAGGTCACCACAAGGGTCCTCATAAGAGGGAAGCAAGATCAGAATAAGTAGGAGATATGACAACAGAAGCAGGAGGTCGGAGTGAGGTCGGGAGGGGGCCGTGAGCCAAGGAATCAGGTGCTTCTAGAATTTGAAAAAGATGAAGAAATACATTCTCCCTGAAGCATCTAGAAGGAACACAGCCCCACTGACACCTTGCTTTCTTCTGACTTCCAGAACTGTAAAAGAATAGAGTTGTGTGGCTTGAAGTCGCTAAGTTTGTGATAGTTGTTTTACAGCAGTAATAGGAAACTAATACACTCCCATATAGTGAAGGGGGGTTGATGGGTGCACATGGGAGACTTTGGGCCTTTGCCAAAACTTCAGGGGGCAAGATATGCTGCTGGGCAGCTCTGTATATGGCAATGTCATCCCCTCCTGAGGCCTCACCCCTTCTCTCCAGGCCAGACCTCTCTGAAATCCTCCTCCAGGTTGGCAGTAATGCACTTGTTAGTGCCAGTGAGGCACAACTACTCAACCAATCACCACACCTCTTAATTCAACCATGACCTGCCTCACTCTGCACTGTAGGGGGCACTAGGGAGTCTGCTCTTCTTTCTTGACTTACACCTAGATAGAGCAGAGACAGCCAGGGACAGCGAGTTCAGGCCAACAGCAAATGAAAGTAAAGCAACTCTCCAGGCCCAGACAGCCCGTGAGGTGAGCATCCAGCAACAACGTTCACTAACGACAGCCCTGCCAACTGTAGCTGGCATCCTAGGCATACGCACATTGAAGGTGAAGAGACAGGAGACCTCTGGCTGCCAGCAAGCACTCTTTCTTTACTCTGTGTGGCCCATTCTCATGCTAAAAGCAATTTCCAAGCTACCTCCCTGAAGAGCATTAGCCTAACAGGCTGAGCCCTGACAGTATCATCCTGATTCTTTCATTTGGAGCACATGTTTGTTATACACTTTCAAATAAATCATATTGC
The DNA here is from genome assembly GCF_028858775.2 of Pan troglodytes. NCBI lineage: Eukaryota > Metazoa > Chordata > Mammalia > Primates > Hominidae > Pan > Pan troglodytes. The sequence goes on from NC_072404.2 coordinate 40,678,984, forward strand.
CATTTCTAAAGGAGAATATTTATCTGGGCTCACGTGACACCCCAAGGTCAAGGACAACAGCACCACAGTCTCCATTCCATGCCAAGGCAGCGCTAGAGTCTTCCTGTCAAGAGTTGGAGCATGCCTGCAATTGTATTAGGTTGGTGCAAAAGTAATTGTGGTTTTTGCCATGAAAAGTAATGGCAAAGACCTCAATTACTTTTGCACCAGCCTAATAGCTGTGTTCCTACTGTGCTCCTAAAATAAGGACCATTGTATGTTCCAGGGAATATTAGTTTGTAGGCACCTACCCTGTTTGAAGTGGGCTGGAACACCAGGCTTTAGGATGGCAGTGGGGAGCCCCAGTCTAGGCCCCAGCAGGCTGTAGAAGGCAGTTGTCTGAGGCAGAGGTTATGTGGATGATCCTTTTGCCCAAGGCCCCCAAATTACTGCATGCCTCCTAAGAGTGCAATCTGGGGCTACCTAAATCCATGTCAGCCAGTCTTTTTTTCACCTAATTGTCTAAGGTGGGTTAAGAGAGCACTGTCTAGTGATCATTGATTGGTCAGAGCCCAGGGCATCCGCCTGGCCATATTTTATTAGTGGGCCGGGTTACTGGGCCTTAAAGGTCCATGTTCCTGTGCACTCACTCATGCATGTCCCTGTTCCCTGTGGTAAGCACACCTGGTTGAGCCTCCTTCTCGGGAGACTAGTCAGGGCTCTTTCTCTCCACCCCCACTCTGCCTGTAACTGAGGGGCAGATTTAGGCTGGTGTCTTAAAATTTCAGAGAAGTAGAGCGAAGTCTCTCTGGGCTCTCCTATCTCTGCGATGGAAGTCGTTGCATCTGGCACTTAATGAATAGGCATATTGATTTCCATTTGGCTATTAATCCTTGTGTATAAGCCTCTCACTTGGTAATCACAGTGAGAGGCAGGCGTGGCTGAGCCCAGAGCTGTTAACAGCTTCTACAGCTCAGAAAACAATGCCATCAGAGGTCATGTGGCAGGCCTTGGTCAGTGAGTAACTCTAATTGAAAGGAAATGAAATCAATTACATAGTTTGAGCAGTCTACACTTAATTCTGGTGAAATCACATTATAGTAATTGGGCATTATTGAAATGACTTGAACATTGGTCAAGTAAACTATTGGCCACAACTCAATCGTAAATCAAATGTATTTACCTGCTTGATAAATGTATTTACTGGCTTGATAAAGCCAGTAAATACATTTGATTTAGGATTGAGTTGTGGCCAATACTTGCCTAACCAGGGCAGATCCTCTGCGGTAGGCAAAGTAGTGGAACACCAGAATGTTCACATCCTAATCCTCAGACACTGTGAACATGCTGGTTACGCAGCAAAAGGAAATTATGGATGCAAATAAGATGAAGACAGCTAATCAGGTGACTTGAAAACAAAGAAATTATCCTGGCTTACCTGGGTAGACCCAATGTAATCCCAAGGGTCCTAGTAAGTGGAAGAAGGAGGTAGATAAGGGAGAACCAGAAAGACACCAGCCTAAGATGGACTTGGCAGACGTTGCTGGTTTTGAAGATGGAGGACTGGAGCCACAAGCCAAGGAATATGGCGGCCTCTGGAAGCAAAGAAAGGCAGGGAATGGATTCTCCACAGAACCTCCAGAAGGAATGCAGCCTGCTGATACCTTGATTTTAGCCCAGAGAGACCCATTTCAGACTCTGCCCTCCAGAACTGTAAGATGATAAATTTGTATTGTTTTAAGCCACTGTGTTTGTGGAACACTGTGACAGCAGCACTGGAAGCAGCACATAGGAAACCGATATACTCTCTTAACCTGGGTTTCTTGGTTTCAGCAATATTTCCATTTTTGTCTGGGAAATATTTTGTTGTGGGGCTATTCTGTGAATTGTAGGATATGCAGTAGGATCCCTCACCGCTACCCACTAAATGCCAGTAGATCTTCCCCTTCCCAAGTTGTAACAACCAAAAATGTCTCCAGACATTGCCCAGGACGGGGGAGTGGAAGAGGAGGGATGGAAAAAAAATCACCCCTGGCTCAGAACCGCTGCTCTAAACTCAGCATGGTTATGCATTTACTACACACTTTCCCTCACCCACTTGGGATTCTGGTCATTGCCCTTTTATATATGGGTGCTTCTGGTTGAGGCCTTTGATGCTGGTTGAAAATTAAGTGCCTAGGGAGGTAACACACAAAGCTGTAATCAGCCTCAAAGTGAGTTTCCATCATTTCAACCAAGCTGGTTTGAAGGGAGAGAGAAAAAGGAAACCGTATGAGCTATTAAGTAAAGAAAAGGACATAGAACTGAGATCTAGAAAGGTACAAGATTTTCTCCTTTTTTTTTTTTTTTTTTTTTTTTTTTTTTTGCCACTTCATGCAATATCCTCCATACCATTTGTCTTATGTGTAAGTCCCAAGCTGGGCTCCATGCTGCAATGTGCAATGAGAAAAACATGATTTCTGCTCTGAAAGACTTCACTGTCTCACAGGGGAGACTTGTACATAATTTTGTAAAACCTCAATACAGATAGAAAGGGCTATAAACATTTCATAGTCACATATTCTGAATCAAGGATCCACAATTTGGCTCCAAGTTATGAGAAAGTATAACAATGGGGCCAAATATTTAAAATCAAGACTGTCTCAGAAAATGTGGCCATGCCACCTGTAAAAGACATATGCAAATTGCTACAGAAGCTGCCCAGAACAGAGGACATGTGACTCAGGACTTGCATGGGAGGAGGAGGAGGAGGGAACCACAATTCATGCGAGAGAAACACGTGCACAAAGACACAGGACAGGAAAGCTCCATATGGCACACCATTTAGAATTAATCAGTGATTTCAGATTGATGTGACCATTGGAAGATTTCAAGTATGCATTGCTAAACTTGAAAAATCAGTAAAACAAAACAGGAATAATTTTTATTTAAAAATAACAGTATTGTATTTAAAAACAATAGTACACATCAAGAGATACTTCAGTACTGCCAAGGGTTTAATCTAGCATCCTCTTTCTCGCTAATCACACACCATGTAACCTTGCATAAGCTACTTCTCTGTGTGTTTCCACATCTATAAGATGGGAATAATGTGTCTATCCCAGGTTCATTCAAGGAGTCCTGTATACATGCAAAGCCCTTGGAAGAGTGCCTAGAATATAATGAGTGGTTGATACTTGTTCCTGTTAATATGGAAAATATTACTGTTAATAGTGCTTAAATAGTTGATAGGCTGCAGTTAACCTGCAGGACTCCTTGGTACAGGGTGCAGTGTTGAGTTCAATCCAACCAAGACACCAGCACACACTGGTTGGGGAGAGACACGGGAGTAGGGAGAGCAGCTATGGCCTAGGAGCACTACCAGGGGAAAGGCAGCTGGTGGAGCACCTTGGAGGAAATTCAAGCCTCCTTGGCAATTAGGGAAGATTGATTGTGTGTTTACAGCCGTAATCACCCATGTGCTCTGTGGTCTCAGACTTCCGTGTCCCCGCACTTATCACACAGGGGCCCTGAAACATGGCAGTCACTGAGGACTCAGTCTGCAGTCGAGATAGACATTAGGGAGTGGTGAGGTTTGTGGTTAACCAAAGGCGCGGACGCCTTTGTAAGAAGAAGGTCACCCCTCAATTTCAACCAACTGTTGTCATGTCAGAATACTAGCAAATCACCTTGTTTTTTTGAATATGAGAAGTAGGAATTCTATGGAGAACTTCCTAGTTTAAAAATGCAAGAAAAATTAGCTGTTTATCTACAAGCAAGTTGCAGCCTGCAGATCACAGTTGTGAACCCCCAGATGAGAGGCTCATAACATAATCCTCTTGCCATGCCCTTTGATGTGCAAGCACCACTGGCAAGAAGTCTGGATAGTTTTCTCGTAAGATTCTAACCAGTCCCAGAGGAAACAAAACTATTTCTTACTTTTCTCTGGAAGAATTTATACACTGATTAAAGGAGTATTACCACCTTAAGACCACTTTTCTGTCACTTTTACTGCCTCAGTCTGCAGCTCAACAACCTGTTCACAGCTAGGAGTTGGAAGTCATTTGCTATCCTCTTCTCCTCGCCCTCACAGCCAATCCATGACTGAGTATTAAGAATGGATCACTTCGGTATCTCATAGATCTATGCTTCCCACTCACATTTCAAGCCATGCCATTCTCTTGCTGAAGCCCTAACTGATGCTTCCTAACAGGTTCTCGTGTCTCTCCCTGACCAGGCCCTCTTACACACTCTGCAGAATTACCATCCACAGTGTACACTGGATGAGAATGTGTCACCACCATGCTTAGAACCACTCCTATCACTGATAGGTCAATATCTGAGCTCCTTGGCACAACACACATGTCCAGGGAGTGGCCAGTAATTAGTTGTGCCTGGAGTATTGAGAGCATCAGTGGCCGGGAACATCAGGCAAGATGTGATGTTTTAAAGAGCCTTGAATGCCATGCTAAGGACTTGGAACTGCATTGCATAGCCCATGGGGAGCTCTGGAAGGTTTAAAGCAGAGAAGAACCTTGCCTTGTCTAAATTCTGTAAGTCTCAGCACTGTGCTTCCTTCATAGCACTTGTAATTATTTCATTGACTTGTTTATTTTTTCCATATTTTCCACTAAATGTCAAGCTATGAGCAGAAATAAATTATGTCTGTTTTTTTCACATTTACTTCTCAACTACCCTGTAAGTCCCTGGAACATAGTATGAATTCCATAAAAAGTAATTGAATACATGAGTAAATGAAGGATGCATGCAGGAATAGATGAGTAGAATCAACACAAAATTAACCATGGGTTTCATCTAACACATACCTCACCACTCCTGCATGTATATAAGATTCTTCTGAAAGTGGGGGAGGAGCCAAGATGCCCGAATAGGAACAGCTCCGGTCTACAGCTCCCAGCCTGAGCGACGCAGAAGACAGGTGATTTCTGCATTTCCATCTGAGGTACCAGGTTCATCTCACTAGGGAGTGCCAGACAGTGGGCGCAGGTCAGTGGGTGCGCGCACCTTGCGCGAGCCGAAGCAGGGCGAGGCATTGCCTCACTCAGGAAGCGCAAGGCGTCAGGGAGTTCCCTTTCCTAATCAAAGAAAGGGGTGACAGACGGCACCGGGTCACTCCCACCCGAATACTGCGCTTTTCCGACGGGCTTACAAAACGGCGTACCACAAGATTATATCCCGCACCTGGCTCGGAGGGTCCTACCCCACGGAGTCTCGCTGATTGCTAGCACAGCAGTCTGAGATCAAACTGCAAGGCGGCAGCGAGGCTGGGGGAGGGGCGCCCACCATTGCCCAGGCTTGCTTAGGTAAACAAAGCAGCCAGGAAGCTCGAACTGGGTGGAGCCCACCACAGCTCAAGGAGGCCTGCTTGCCTCTGTAGGCTCCACCTCTGGGGGCAGGGCACAGACAAACAAAAAGACAGCAGTAACCTCTGCAGACTTAAATGTCCCTGTCTGACAGCTTTGAAGAGAGCAGTGGTTCTCCCAGTAGGCAGCTGGAGATCTGAGAACCGGCAGACTGCCTCCTCAAGTGGGTCCCTGACCCCTGACCCCCAAGCAGCCTAACTGAGAGGCACCCTCCAGCAGGGGCACACTGACACCTCACACTGCAGGGTACTCCAACAGACCTGCAGCTGAGGGTCCTGTCTGTTAGAAGGAAAACTAACAAACAGAAAGGACATCCACACCAAAAACCCATCTGTACATCACCATCATCAAAGACCAAAAGTAGATAAAACCACAGAAATGGGGAAAAAACAGAACAGAAAAACTGGAAACTCTAAAAATCAGAGCACCTCTCCTCCTCCAAAGGAACGCAGCTCCTCACCAGCAACGGAACAAAGCTGGACGGAGAATGACTTTGACGAGCTGAGAGAAGAAGGCTTCAGACGATCAAATTACTCTGAGCTACGGGAGGACATTCAAACCAAAGGCAAAGAAGTTGAAAACTTTGAAAAAAATTTAGAAGAATGTATAACTAGAATAACCAATACAGAGAAGTGCTTAAAGGAGCTGATGGAGCTGAAAACCAAGGCTCGAGAACTACGTGAAGAATGCAGAAGCCTCAGGAGCCGATGTGATCAACTGGAAGAAAGGGTATCAGCAATGGAAGATGAAATGAAGCGAGAAGGAAAGTTTAGAGAAAAAAGAATAAAAAGAAATGAGCAAAGCCTCCAAGAAACATGGGACTATGTGAAAAGACCAAATCTACGTCTGACTGGTGTACCTGAAAGTGATGGGGAGAATGGAACCAAGTTGGAAAACACTCTGCAGGATATTATCCAGGAGAACTTCCCCAATCTAGCAAGGCAGGCCAACGTTCAGATTCAGGAAATACAGAGAATGCCACAAAGATACTCCTCGAGAAGAGCAACTCCAAGAAACATAATTGTCAGATTCACCAAAGTTGAAATGAAGGAAAAAATGTTAAGGGCAGCCAGACAGAAAGGTCGGGTTACCCTCAAAGGGAAGCCCATCAGACTAACAGCGGATCTCTTGGCAGAAACCCTACAAGCCAGAAGAGAGTGGGGGCCAATATTCAACATTCTTAAAGAAAAGAATTTTCAACCCAGAATTTCATATCCAGCCAAACTAAGCTTCATAAGTGAAGGAGAAATAAAATACTTTACAGACAAGCAAATGCTGAGAGATTTTGTCACCACCAGGACTGCCCTAAAAGAGCTCCTGAAGGAAGTGCTAAACATGGAAAGGAACAACCGGTACCAGCCACTGCAAAATCATGCCAAAATGTAACGACCATCAAGACTAGGAAGAAAGTGCATCAACTAACGAGCAAAATCACCAGCTAACATCATAATCACAGGATCAAATTCACACATAACACTATTAACTTTAAATGTAAATGGACTAAATGCTCCAATTAAAAGACACAGACTGGCAAATTGGATAAAGAGTCAAGACCCATCAGTGTGCTGTATTCAGGAAACCCATCTCATGTGCAGAGACACACATAGGCTCAAAATAAAAGGATGGAGGAAGATCTAGCAAGCCAATGGAAAACAAAAAAAGGCAGGGGTAGCAATCCTAGTCTCTGATAAAACAGACTTTAAACCAACAAAGTTCAAAATAGACAAAGAAGGCCAGTACATAATGGTAAAGGGTTCAATTCAACAAGAAGGGCTAACTATCCTAAATATATATGCACCCAATACAGGAGCACCCAGATTCATAAAGCAAGTCCTGAGTGACCTACAAAGAGACTTAGACTCCCACACATTAATAATGGGAGACTTTAACACCCCACTGTCAACATTAGACAGATCAACAAGACAGAAAGTCAACAAGGATACCCAGGAATTGAACTCAGCTCTGCACCAAGCGGACCTAATGGACATCTACAGAACTCTCCACCCCAAATCAACAGAATATACATTTTCTTCAGCACCACACCACACGTATTCCAAAACTGACCACATACTTGGAATTAAAGCTCTCCTCAGCAAACGTAAAAGAACAGAAATTATAACGAACTATCTCTCAGACCACAGTGCAATCAAACTAGAACTCAGGATTAAGAATCTCACTCAAAACTGCTCAACTACATGGAAACTGAACAACCTGCTCCTGAATGACTACTGGATACATAACGAAATGAAGGCAGAAATAAAGATGTTCTTTGAAACCAACGAGAACAAAGACACAACATACCAGAGTCTCTGGGACACATTCAAAGCAGTGTGTAGAGGGAAATTTATAGCACTAAATGCCCACAAGAGAAAGCAGGAAAGATCCAAAATTGACACCCTAACATCACAATTAAAAGAACTAGAAAAGAAAGAGCAAACACATTCAAAAGCTAGCAGAAGGCAAGAAATAACTAAAATCAGAGCAGAACTGAAGGAGATAGAGACACAAAAAGCCCTTCAAAAAATTAATGAATCCAGGAGCTGGTTTTTTGAAAGGATCAACAAAATTGATAGACTGCTAGCAAGACTAATAAAGAAAAAAAGAGAGAAGAATCAAATAGACGCAATAAAAAAATGATAAAGGGGATATCACCATGGATCCCACAGAAATACAAACTACCATCAGAGAATACTACAAACAGCTCTACGCAAATAAACTAGAAAATCTAGAAGAAATGGATAAATTCCTGGACACATACACTCTCCCAAGACTAAACCAGGAAGAAGTTGAATCTCTGAATAGACCAATAACAGGAGCTGAAATGGTGGCAATAATCAATAGCTTACCAACCAAAAAGAATCCAGGACCAGATGGATTCACAGCCGAATTCTACCAGAGGTACAAGGAGGAACTGGTACCATTCCTTCTGAAACTATTCCAATCAATAGAAAAAGAGGGAATCCTCCCTAACTCATTTTATGAGGCAAGCATGATTCTGATACCAAAGCCGGGCAGAGACACAACCAAAAAAGAGAATTTTAGACCAATATCCTTGATGAACATTGATGCAAAAATCCTCAATAAAATACTGGCAAAACAAATCCAGCAGCACATCAAAAAGCTTATCCACCATGATCAAGTGGGCTTCATCCCTGGGATGCAAGGCTGGTTCAATATACGCAAATCAATAAATGTAATCCAGCATATAAACAGAGCCAAAGACAAAAACCACATGATTATCTCAATAGATGCAGAAAAGGCCTTTGACAAAATTCAACAACCCTTCATGCTAAAAACTCTCAATAAATTAGGTATTGATGGGACATATTTCAAAATAATAAGAGTTATCTATGACAAACCCACAGCCAATATCATACTGAATGGGCAAAAACTGGAAGCATTCCCTTTGAAAACTGGCACAAGACAGGGATGCCCTCTCTCACCACTCCTATTCAACATAGTGTTGGAAGTTCTGGCCAGGGAAATTAGGCAGGAGAAGGAAATAAAGGGTATTCAATTAGGAAAAGAGGAAGTCAAATTGTCCCTGTTTGCAGATGACATGATTGTGTATCTAGAAAACCCCATTGTCTCAGCCCAAAATCTCCTTAAGCTGATGAGCAACTGCAGCAAAGTCTCAGGATACAAAATCAATGTGCAAAAATCACAAGCATTCCTATACACCAACAACAGACAAACAGAGAGCCAAATCATGAGTGAACTCCCATTCACAATTGCTTCAAAGAGAATAAAATACCTAGGAATCCAACTTACAAGGGATGTGAAGGACCTCTTCAAGGAGAACTACAAACCACTGCTCAAGGAAATAAAAGAGGATACAAACAAATGGAAGAACATTCCATGCTCATGGGTAGGAAGAATCAATATCGTGAAAATGGCCATACTGCCCAAGGTAATTTACAGATTCAATGCCATCCCCATCAAGCTACCAATGCCTTTCTTCACAGAATTCGAAAAAACTACTTTTAAGTTCATATGGAACCAAAAAAGAGCCCGCATCGCCAAGTCAATCCTAAGCCAAAAGAACAAAGCTGGAGGCATCACACTACCTGACTTCAAACTATACTACAAGGGTACAGTAACCAAAACAGCATGGTACTGGTACCAAAACAGAGATATAGATCAATGGAACAGAACAGAGCCCTCAGAAATAATGCCGCATATCTACAACTATCTGATCTTTGACAAACCTGAGAAAAACAAGCAATGGGGAAAGGATTCCCTATTTAATAAATGGTGCTGGGAAAACTGGCTAGCCATATGTAGAAAGCTGAAACTGGATCCCTTCCTTACACCTTATACAAAAATCAATTCAAGATGGATTAAAGACTTAAATGTTAGACCTAAAACCATAAAAACCCTAGAAGAAAACCTAGGCATTACCATTCAGGACATAGGCATGGGCAAGGACTTCATGTCTAAAACACCAAAAGCAATGGCAACAAAAGCCAAAATTGACAAATGGGATCTAATTAAACTAAAGAGCTTCTGCACAGCAAAGGAAACTACCATCAGAGTGAACAGGCAACCTACAAAATGGGAGATAATTTTCGCAACCTACTCATCTGACAAAGGGCTAATATCCAGAATCTACAATGAACTCAAACAAATTTACAAGAAAAAAACAAACAACCCCATCAAAAAGTGGGCAAAGGACATGGACAGACACTTCTCAAAAGAAGACATTTATGCAGCCAAAAAACACATGAAAAAATGCTCACCATCACTGGCCATCAGAGAAATGCAAATCAAAACCACAATGAGATATCATCTCACACCAGTTAGAATGGCAATCATTAAAAAGTCAGGAAACAACAGGTGCTAGAGAGGATGTGGAGAAATAGGAACACTTTTACACCGTTGGTGGGACTGTAAACTAGTTCAACCATTGTGGAAGTCAGTGTGGTGATTCCTCAGGGATCTAGAACTAGAAATACCGTTTGACCCAGCCATCCCATTACTGGGTATATACCCAAAGGACTATAAATCTTGCTGCTATAAAGACACATGCACACGTATGTTTATTGCGGCATTATTCACAATAGCAAAGACTTGGAACCAACCCAAATGTCCAACAATGATAGACTGGATTAAGAAAATGTGGCACATATACACCATGGAATACTATGCAGCCATAAAAAATGATGAGTTCATGTCCTTTGTAGGGACATGGATGAAATTGGAAATCATCATTCTCAGTAAACTATTGCAAGAACAAAAAACCAAACACCGCATATTCTCACTCATAGGTGGGAATTGAACAATGAGATCACATGGACACAGGAAGGGGAATATCACACTCTGGGGACTGTTGTGGGGTGGGGGTGGGGGGAGGGATAGCATTGGGAGATACACCTAATGCTAGATGATGAGTTAACGGGTGCAGCACACCAGCATGGCACATGTATACGTATGTAACTAACCTGCACATTGTGCACATGCACCCTAAAACTTAAAGTATAATAATTAAAAAATAAAAAATAAATAAATAAATAAAAAGATTCTTCTGAAATATATCAAGATAAAATGCAAATTGTAGTGAAGCTTGGACACAATAGAATACAGCAACAATGACTGGATCTGAATGATGTGCATCTTATTCAGCAGTGCACAGGGCAGAGCAGACACTAGCAAGTAATTAGAGGCATAAGACCTTCACAAGTGCACATATGCCAGAATTAATGGAAAAATCTGCTCATTTTTACTGGGTGCATAAATGACAGGATTTGTTGTTCAACTCCACCTATAAGCATGTAAAATAAAGAGCGCTCACAGTCTTTATTAAGGTCTTCTTTCTTTTAATTCAAATAAATCAAGTTATTTATTAATTCAGACATACACTGAAATGTTATTGGGGTCTTCTTTGAGTAGTGAGATTTTCTCAATTGTCCAAAATTTTAATAATAAGCCTGTATTACTTTAAAAATTAGAAAAACAATAAAGATTTAAGAAATGATTCTTGAGAATCAATTTATAATGCATTGTTTGAAGCCCTATAGTTGACATTTTTCAAATCCTTTTAATAACATTTTGATCCTTAGAACTATAAATTTTTAGAGTAGGTGGAAATCTTGCCAGATCATCTGATATAGCTCCCTGTTGTTTCACAGGTAAATTTTTGACTAGCCAGGGTCCCTCCCCCACTGCATGAGATTCTAATGAGACTGTCAATCATGGAGATAGGTGGGGAGTCAGGGAATTCAGAGACGCTAGAGAACAAAATCCAAATTAAACTAAACTCACAGAGTAACTGAAATATTTATTTCTCTGGAAACTAATTAATCCAGAAGTGTTCACATGACCCAAACAGGGATAATCAGACGATTTCTGTTGAGAAGAGGATTGTTCTCTTTATCTTGGCTCACAAGTCAACAGAACATGTGTGTTTGGAACTGTCATTCAAACTTTGAGTGATAGATCTGCTTGGCCCAACTCCTTGGACTTCCCAGAAGTTGTATTAAGCCAAAAAGTTGTCTCTGTGTGTGTGTGTGTGTGTGTGTGTGTGTGTGTTTGCTGAAGGTTTGCATTCATTTTCTGTCACATACATCAGAAGGAATTCTTAATAAACAACCACCCATAACTAATGCCATCTGTCCCCTTTGTTAAGATCTCCAAACATGAGGACCCTACAATATTCCTGGGTCTCTCAATTCAATGATTTTTGTTTTTATAATAAGTGGTAGCAAAAACAAAATTACATTTAACTTAAACTTTCTGCTAAAATATAAAGTTAAGAACTTCTGTTTCCACCAGATATAGAGTAACAGGAACTGTATATATGTTCTTACTGAAATAACCAAGAAAAACAGACAAAATATATGAAACAAATGTTTTCAAGTTACTAGATATTAGACAACAAATAGAGTGATTCCTGAGATGACTAGCTAATGAGGTGAGCCCTGTCATTGTCCATAATACCTTTTTCAGAGAGTTCACAGGCTATAGCATCAGGAGAAAAAGCCTAGATAGAACTTGACAGATTCCTTGAAGTCAAGAAACATAGCTGAGAGTCTAGAAAGATGAAGAGAGGTAGAGTTTGCAAGACAGAGTACCAAAAAGGCGAGAACTGCACAGAGAGTGATCTGTGGAGGTTCCTTTTCAAGTATTCAGCAAAGCACTGATTAGCATATATTTTTAAGGAAATGACCTGAGGCTGAGGGAAAACCACCTGGAAGGATCAGAGAACAGTGTCCAGGGCACACACAGGATAGTGAATAGTGCCTGTTCTAACCAGCCAGACTGGAAAAAAACATAAATTGTGGTAGACTGGTGGAGTACTCAGGAAAGTCATACCTCAGTGGTAGGGAATACATAGCCCTAGACTGAGAACTGCTCTGGACCCACATAAACAATGACAAAATCAAGACCCAAAAGGATCAAACTGTTTCAGAGCAACTTGACTGCATCCCAGAATAAAGTTCAAAGATATTTATAGAGATATAAAAATAATCAGCACCAAGCAGGGTACAATTCACAATGTCTGACATTTAATCAAAGGTTATCAAATGTGCAATGCAAAGAAGCTAAAAAATATGACCCAGAATGAGAATAATCAATCAATAGAAACTGACACTGATGATGGAGCAGGCAGAAAAGGACATTAAAGCATTTGTTGTAACTGTACTACAGTATGTTCACAAAGTTGAGTAGAGACATAGAAGATATTTTTAAAAGATCCAAATGAAATTTGAGGAAATGAAAACTATCATGTCTTAGATTTAAAAAATACTCTGGATGGCATCCACAGCAGATTAGAAATTTCTAAAGTAAAGATTACTAAACTGAAAGGCATAGCAATAGAAACTGTTTAAAGTGAAACAATGAAAGTAAAAAGGATCCCTCCTCTTGTTCCCCCCAAAACGAAAGAAGTGCATCGCCAAGTCAATCCTAAGCCAAAAGAACAAAGCTGGAGGCATCATGCTACCTGACTTCAAACTATACTACAAGGCTACAGTAACCAAAACAGCATGGTACTGGTACCAAAACAGAGATATAGATCAATGGAACAGAACAGAGCCCTCAGAAATAACGCCGCATATCTACAACTATCTGATCTTTGACAAACCTGAGAAAAACAAGCAATGGGGAAAGGATTCCCTATTTAATAAATGGTGCTGGGAAAACTGGCTAGCCTTATGTAGAAAGCTGAAACTGGATCCCTTCCTTACACCTTATACAAAAATTAATTCAAGATGTATTAAAGACTTAAACGTTAGACCTAAAACCATAAAAACCCTAGAAGAAAACCTAAGCATTACCATTCAGGACATAGGCATGGGCAAGGACTTCATGTCTAAAACACCAAAAGCAATGGCAACAAAAGCCAAAATTGACAAATGGGATCTAATTAAACTAAAGAGCTTCTGCACAGCAAAAGAAACTACCATCAGAGTGAACAGGCAACCTACAGAATGGGAGAAAATTTTTGCAACCTACTCATCTGACTAAGGGCTAATATCCAGAATCTACAATGAACTCAAACAAATTTACAAGAAAAAAACAAACAACCCCATCAAAAAGTGGGCAAAGTATATGAACAGACACTTCTCAAAAGAAGACATTTATGCAGCCAAAAGACACATGAAAAAATGCTCATCATCACTGGCCATCAGAGAAATGCAAATCAAAGCCACAATGAGATATCATCTCACACCAGTTAGAATGGTAATCATTAAAAAGTCAGGAAACAACAGGTGCTGGAGAGGATGTGGAGAAATAGGAACACTTTTACACTGTTGGTGGGACTGTAAACTAGTTCAACCATTGTGGAAGTCAGTGTGGTGATTCCTCAGGGATCTAGAACTAGAAATACCGTTTGACCCAGCCATCCCATTACTGGGTATATACCCAAAGGACTATAAATCATGCTGCTATAAAGACACATGCACACATATGTTTATTGCGGCACTATTCACAATAGCAAAGACTTGGAACCAACCCAAATGTCCAACAATGATAGACTGGATTAAGAAAATGTGGCACATATACACCATGGAATACTATGCAGCCATAAAAAATGATGAGTTCATGTCCTTTGTGGGGACATGGATGAAACTGGAAATCATCATTCTTAGTAAACTATCGCAAGGTCAAAAAACCAAACACTGCATGTTCTCACTCATAGATAGGAATTGAACAATGAGAACACATGGACACAGGAAGGGGAACATCACACTCTGGGGACTTTTGTGGGGTGGGGGGAGGGGGGAGGGATAGCATTAGGAGATATACCTAATGCTAAATGACAAGTTAATGGGTGCAGCACATGAGCATGGCACATGTATACATATGTAACAAAGCTGTACATTGTGCACATGTACCCTAAAACTTAAAGCATAATAATAATAAAAAAAATGCAAGAAAAAAAAAGAAGCATCAGTGAGCTGCAGGGCAATTATAAGAGCATAATACCTATGCAGTTGGAGCCTCCAAGAGATAATGGAGAGAGAGGTGTGGACAGAAAACATATTTTAAGAAATAATAACTGAAAATTTCCCAAATTTCATGAAAACTGTATATCTATGGATCAAAGAAGCTCAATGAAACATAAAGAAAACTATACCAAGACACATATGATCAGATTGTTTAAAACCAGTGAAAAGGGGCAAATCCTGAAAGCATCCAGAGAATAACAATGTATTACACACAGAGAAACAAAGACGAGAATTAAAGCAGATTTCTCCTTGAAAACAGCGAAAGTAGGAGGACAGTGGAGAAACATTTTTAAAGCACTGAGAAAAAACTGTAAACCTAGAGTTTATGCCCAGTAAAAATATATCCCAAAGCAAGGGCAAAATAAAGACATTTTCAATCATACGGTAGCTGAAAGACTTCATCACCACTAGACACACACTCTAAGAAATGTTAAAGGAAGTCCTTCAGGCAGAATGAAAATGATACCAAATGGAAATCTGTATTTACACACAGGAATGAAGAGCACTGGCAATGGTAATAACGTGAACAAATATGGACTTTTTTTTCTTACTATTAAATATTTAAATTTTAAGTACCTCTTTCTCAACTGGTCCTCCACGATCTCCAATTCTTCATTAAAGTTCTTTATATAAATGGAGATGAATCCAACGCCTTTTACTCATCTTTCCTTTTAATTTAACATCCTTTTACTATTGCTTTTTCTCTACTCATGGGACTCACTTTCTGCGTCTTCAAGACTTGTGCTGTTCCTCTTTCCACCTGCTTTAGCTTCTCCCCACCCTCCTGAACTGTATAGCCAGATGTCCAAAACAAGCATCATTTGTGTCAATAAGGACACAGTGGCTTGGATGCCATCTTTTCCATTAGAATCTTTTTAGTTGCTTATGAAAACTTACACTTTAACTTTGTTCTGGAAAGTCAGGGTGCATATTAGCACATTAAAGTTTCTGAGAAAGTCATTACCAAACTATTCTATGTTATAGATCCCAGGATTTTCCCAACATATTGTCTACAAGATCCTTGGAACACAATTTGAAAATTATTAATCTCATCCTATGTCCTCACTTTATAAGAGAGAAAACTTAAGCCCGGAGA
Source organism: Pan troglodytes (assembly GCF_028858775.2). NCBI lineage: Eukaryota > Metazoa > Chordata > Mammalia > Primates > Hominidae > Pan > Pan troglodytes. The sequence goes on from NC_072404.2 coordinate 40,694,874, forward strand.
AGTAAGGAACTTGTCCAAGATCACACAGGATGTTAGTGTCAGAGCAGCAGCTAATACTGAAGTCTCTAGAATAAGACTACACTTCTTTCCTCAGCATTCACCCAGAAATCTTGGTATTCTTTAAATTTTCATTAGGAATTTTCTATCTCTCCAAATCAAGCTCACGGCCTACAACTTTGCCCTTCACTATCAAGTTTGATTGTTTCTTCCTAGCGTAAAACTCTACAACTCTGTGAATTAGTGGATGCCTGGGCATTTGGACAGGAATCCAATTGGGGCCTCAGGCTCTGCAGCTAGCTCATTGTGAAAATGCCATCTGAAAAGACAATGCTGTGCCTCCTCAGAGGTGGCAGTTCTACTTGGAATTGGCAGCTATTTCTCTGTCATCACTTAGTCACTTCTGTGCTCCAGCTCTGAAGACAGCCCTGGCTCTGCTGGGAGTGACAGACGCTGTGCTCAGCAGAGCCCCTGGCTACCCCACCCAGCCAGGCCCACTTTCAGCAAAGGCTGAGTGAAAGGGGCAGATGTGGGGCCCAGACTATTTTGACAGAAGATTCACTTTCTCCCCTCTCCCCTCCAAAAGACTATTTTATCTCCATATGTGTGGGTGAATTATTTCTATTCTCAATGAAAAGCAAAGAGGAACAGTAAGAAATGATTCCGGATGGCACCTGGGAAGAAATGCACAAAAAGAAAACCCCAGGGGTTTGCGGTATTAAAAATGGTTAGTAATCAGACCCACCCAGCCCACAGATTTGCTCATTTGTGCCTAGAGAATTTGGGATTAAGGAAAGGGAAGGGGGTGAGGAAATGTTATTTTCTGAAGCTGCCTGCTATTTAAGCTTGATGGTCAGTGAATCAATCTTTAAAAAGAGTTCTGATTTTCTGGGTGGGAAAAACAACTGAATTGACACATTTGATTATGAACAGGAAGCCTCCTAGGAACAGATAACCTAGATAAGAAAGTAAGACAAAAAGGAAATAAATTGTCCTGCATAATGCAGAGGAATCTAGGATTTGGCCAGAAGTGGCTTCCAGTGACTGGAAGTGGGGGTGGGGTCTCTTGAGCAGTGGAGGAATGAAAGCGAGGGGGAGCAAGAGACAGTGCCCCACAGAAGGGCAGTGGGCAGGGGCTGGGGAAGAAGCATAGTCAGCAAGAAATTCCTTGTGGCAGAAATGACAACATGATGGCAGTAACTGTGACCCAGTGCTTCCAGTTGTCCCAAACCTCAGTGCAAGTCTGTGACATGCTGCGTCTTGAGTTGGCAGTGTTTGGAGGGCTTAAAGGAAAACAGGCTGCCTGCGGTGCAGGGTGAGGAGGAGAGAACAGCCATAGGAAAGATGCTGCTGCTGTGATCAAAGGCCAGCAAGAGCGAGCCTTGCACCTGTGTCAGGATTCCCAGCTGTTTTTATTGTTATATTAAATGGAAGATTAAGCACTGAGAGCTGGCAGTAACTTGGTAAGAAAAATAAGATCTCATTTAAACCTCACACCTGGGCCAGACAGAATCATGATGCTATTTTACAGACACAGAAACAGAACTTGAGAAAGTGAATTCATCACCTAAGATCACTCGGCCTTTGCCTCTAGAGCATGGCAAAGCCAGGCTGCCTACCCTGCTCCGACCCACTCCAAGACATGTGCTCTTAACCAGTCTGCTTTTAATAAAACTTGTATGTCCTTGAACTTAACTGTGGATCTCCTTGATGGTAGGGAGTCTGACTTACTCATTCTATAATGTCTGGTGCCTGACATGCAGCAGGTGCTCAATCTGAGTATGTTAAATTGGAACACAGATGTGAAATGAAGTCCTACTAGTTCTGTCATGAAGAATATTCCCCAGCTAGCTCAAAAGTTATTAATTTGCCTGAGGTCATATAGCAAGAATGTGATGCTCTATCATGTGACCCCTGTCAGCCCTAAGTAAACTCTCACTGAGGACCTGCTATGTGCAGCGTAGAGCTAGTCAAGCAAATAAAGAGCAGACTAGAAGTGAGGCATTGCAGGCACTATGGGAGCATGGAGGAGGATTCCCAGCTGAGTGGAAGGAAGAGGGGGTAAGGACTAGTTACTGGGCAGGTAACACCTGTCACCTGACCAATGAGTGAGAGATGCCAAGTGCCAAGTCTTCAGTGAAAGCAAAGGCTGAAGCAGGGAGGCATGGGAGGGAACAATGGCTTCTTTCTCCAGCTAATGTGGGTCAGTTCTTAGAATTTCCAGCACAGACGTCCATCTCAATTGGTCCCAGACCTCCCTGCCTGAACTTGAGTCTCACGAGCTGTCCATCCTTACTCTATCAAATATAATCAATTCAAGGGTCCTCAGCTCTTGCAAAATTTAAACAGTCTGACTCTTTAGGGCTGTACTGTCCTATGTGGTAGCCACTAGCCACATGTGGCTATTTAAACTTAAATTTAAATTAATTGAATTTAAATAAAATTAAAAGTATTTCTCGATCACACTAGCCACATTTCAAGGGTTTGATAAGCACTTGTGGCTTATGCCCACCTTACTGACAGCACAGTTGTAGAACGCTGCCATTGTTGCAGAAAGGTCTACTGGGCTCCACCGCCCTAGGTCTTCTTTGCCTTCCCAGGCCTGGAACTCCAGCCTGGAAGTAAACGGCATTTCCTCTCTGGCCAGTTTCCCATTCTTCCCTGATTTTTAGTCTCCCCTGGTTCCCAGTCTGAGGAGTTTGAGTCTGGGCTGCTCTCTTCTGAGTGTTTCAGCCCCTCTGCCCTGCTCACCTCTTGACCCTCATGGGTGAAGTCAGGCTGCCACGCATTTTTCCAAGCTCTTCTCCCAGCCCATATTCCTCAGCAAGCTGTTCAGCTGAGTACTGTCTTGTGCTTCCCCAGCCTAGGAGTCTAAATGGCAGTTCTTCAAATGAAACCTAGATTTTCTCTCCCCAAGAAACGAAAGCTCCACCAGAGGGTTTGAGACATGCTTCTGCCCCTTATGGGGTGATTCAAATAACTTTGGGCAAATCACTGAACCCTTCAGAAAAGCACAGAAATACATCAGAAGGACATGATGAAGTTTCCATAATCCTACAAAGTTCCCTTCATGGTCCTTGGTCTACATTCTCTTCCTGTGAGATGGTAGTCAGAAATCCTCCTGGCTTCTCCAGTGAAGGCATGCCACATCTTATTGAAGGCTCTACCTGTCAACCCTTTCCTTTCACATCACTCCTCTTCCCTGCGTTAACATGCACTCCAGTCTGACTCGAGTCTCACATATGCCACGTGTTCCTCTGGGGACCCGTGGAGGCCTTGCCTTGCCCAGAAGTCATCCTGGGTGGGACGGTGCTCCTGGTTTGTGGAGAGCTGAGTGACAGTTCTTGGCCAGGACAGAGGCTGCTCCTATCCCATTGGCTCAGCTGTCTTTTTGCTGCCTGTTTGCTGCTTCAGAACACAGTGTGTCCAGAGTCCTGACATCACTCCCTAACATTAGACCCACATCAAAGTGGATGTCTATTAAGAAGAATGCTGTGCCTTCTCCATCCAGCCTCCTTAAGAAGGGAGACTTTCCACAAAGATGTTGAAAATCATGGTGTCTATGTATAGGATCCCTTTGATGTGAGTGTTGGGCATTGCATTGGGTTTCTTGTCCCTGCCTCTCACAACAACCATGCAAGCTCAGTAGTATTGATTCCATACTTTCTGATGAGGAAACAGGCTCGCAGAAGTTCAGGATTTCAGATAGTAAATGGCCAAGCTAGAATTAGAAGCCGGGTGCACCTGGCTCATGACTTTGACCTTTCCACTGGCCCAGCCTCTCTCTACTGCTGATTGAGAGGGGCTTAGTATGTTATGCCTTCAGGGGAATTTGCTCTCCTTTTCAGAAAGTACTGGAAATGAGTCTTAAAGACTGTTTTCTAATGATAGGTTTATAGACACCTGGATAGGCAAGGGAGTCATATTTTGGGGCAGCAATCTGCTTGGTATCCTTCGGCCAACCTCCCAATGACCCTGTGTGGGCATCAGAGAGCCCCAGCCTCCCACACCTCTGCTTAGGGCCAAGCCAAAGGTCCTGAGTCAGAGCTGAGAGATGGAGTCACATATTGCCCCCTAAAGTAGGAATGCCCTCCAATCCTTTTCCACGCAGGGTGAGATCCCAAAGTCAGGGCAAAATAAGGGGCAAGGAGAGGCGGGGTAAAGGGAGAAATCAATAAAGGAGTCTGTTTTTATTTAAAAAAAAAAAATCCGTTGCACAGACTGTGAATGATAAAGCCTTCTGGCTTGAGGAAATTGATTCTGGCAGAAATCTTGGTTCAGTTTGATTCTTTTGGTTCTCATAGGCATCTTTGGGTGACAATAAAAGCTCTGTGTCTGGAGCAAACATAGAGTCACAACAATTATTTGCAAAGTGAATGTCTAGTCATCTGGAAACAGAAATAGAAATAAATTCAGCATGAGTATCAAAAGCAAAAGTCAAGGGGCATAAAGACACTTAATTAGAAACACCTATATGCCCTCCTGTGTGTAAGCATACCCAGAGAGGTCCTGGGCTCTTTATCTGTCATTGGAGTATGGTGCTTTCCTGCCTGGGTGTGTGTTCGGCTGATGGCACCATACCATTTCAGCTTTCTCCCCGTCTGCTGCTATCATGGGTAGGATGTAAAGAACCAGGATTCATTACATTTGGACTATAAACTTTTGCATACAGTACTTCAATGCAAATGTCCTAACAGCCATATGAGATTCTCATTATTTCTTGTACACATTTCACTCAGGAGGCAATGTGATTTCAAGAATGTAATTGACTTGTGCTGGTTCACACAGCTAAGTGTTGAGCAGATTCAGTATATCCCCAAGCCCATGGTGAACGCGGTTTCTTGGTTAGGACCCAGGGACCAATTTTTTAATTTCAGCTGTACTACTAAATATTAGTGTGAGCTTGGGAAAATCTCTTTCCCTCCCAGAGTCTCAGTTTCTTCATTTGTAAAAAAGAAGATATTGGCTTCAATTTTGTCGGCAAACACTTTCTTCTAATACTCTGTGGTTTTATTATCCTACGTAGCCACTGCTGGCCTCATAAATAAGACACTATAAACAAACTCACATCACATGTATTATTCTGCAAATTATATACACATATTTTTGCTTAACAATATCTTCCTGAGTCATCCATGTTGTTGCCTATCGCTATTTTACCATTTTACATATTCCATAGGATCATACTAGATGATTATACTCGATGTCTTTATCCTCTCTACTATTTACTCCAGACACACATTCAAGTGATTTCTGGGTTTTCTGCTTTTTTGAACAATGCAGCTGTGAACATGTTAAACATGCTCCTGGTGCATACATGTAGGAATTTTTCTGGGGTATGTATCTAGGGAGTGGAGATGCTGGGTTGTATTTATTAGGTAATGCCATTTATTTCCAAAGTGGTTACCCTCCACTGGGAGTAAAGGAGAGTTCATGATGTTCCACATTTCTCAATACTTAAAAATTTTGCCAATGTTAGGAGTTATAAATATTGTTTCATTTTGCATTTCCCTAATTATGAATAGGTTGGGTTTTTTTAATGTTTATGAGCTGTTTATATTTCTTTTTTGGTAAAATGTTCATGTCTTTGGAGTTTTTCTAAAGGGTTCTTTGCATTTTCTTACTGTTTGCAGTTCTCTATTCTCTAATCTTTGTTAGGTACTCAAGTTGCAAATATCTTGAACACATCATGGCTTACCTCACTCTTTTTGATATGTTGTAGTGAACAGAAGTTATTAACCGTAACAGTGAATTTATTGATCTTTTACAGGTAGTGTTTTTTGGGTCTCAGGAAGTCCTTCTTTAAGGAAATCTCCTTGAGAAGGTAAAGATATTATCCTATATTGTCTTCTAAGTTTTACAATATTGCTTTTCATGTTTAGATATTTGATTCATCTGGGGACTTTTGTGTATAATGTGAAGTAGGGACTCAATACCATTGCTTTTGATATGGATAATCAATTATTACAGCCTCATTTATTAAATGTATGCACACTTGCTCCCAAGCCATCTATTCTGCTCTATTAGTCAGTTTTTAAAACATTCCTGTGCCAATACTTCTACAGGTCTTGTAATAAATCTTGACATCTTATAGGAAAAATGCCCATATCTCATGTTCTTCTGACTTTTCTTTACTTGTAAAAATTTTAGTTTGTCAAGCTCCATAAAAAGTCTTACTGAAATTTTGATTAAAACTTTAGATAAATTTAAGAAATGATACTTTTATATCGTTAAATTTATTACCAGGTTCTTGTTTACATTTTTATTAATGATTGCAATAGACATGCAATTTTTCTTTATTGCATTGACCCTACTGTGCTCTTGGTATTAATGTTGCAGTCACCTAAATAAAGAAATGAGTTTATTTGCTATTCTTTGGATGTTTGTGTAAGACTGGAATAATCAGTATCTTGAATGTTCAGTAGGAAAAGCTTATAAAACTGGATATGTTGTTTTCTTCAAGGGAAGATTTAAAAAAGTTGTTAATCCAACTTCTTTCCAGGGGATGACTGTTATTTCTATTTCTTCCTGGATCAGTTCTGTTTTTTCTAGGAATTTAGACATTTTATCAAAGTGTCCAAATTTATTGACAGTTTATAATATCCCCATTACCTGTTTACTCTCTGCAGCTTCTGTAATTTGCCATTCCTTATCTTTTATACCTTCTCTCTTATCTCCTGATTAAGGTTTCAAATAACCAACTGATATGGTTTGGCTGTGTCCCCACCCAAATCTCATCTTGAATTCCCACGTGTTGTGAGAGGGACCCTGAAGGGTGGTAATTGAATCATGGAGGCAGGTCTTTCCCATGCTGTTCTCGTGATAGTGAATAAGTCTCATGAGATCTGATGGTTTTATAAGGGGGAGTTTCCCTGCACAAGCTCTCTGTCTGCTGACATCCACGTAAGATTTGACTTCCTCCTCCTTGCCTTCGGCCATGATTGTGAGGCCTCCCCAGCCATGTGGAACTTAAGTCCATTAAACCTCTTTTGTAAATTGCGCAGTCTCAAGTATGTCTTTATCAGCAGTGTGAAAAAGGACTAATACACCAACTTTGACTTCGTTGATCTGTTTTCTGTTTCATCAATTTCTGCTCATTATTCCCTTCAAATTGGGGTGGGGGAACTATTCTGTTACTTATATTCCTGATACAGATATTTATTGATTTTTGGCTTAATGAATGCATTTTAGACTAAAGGCCAAAAAAAAAAAGTATCTCTAGAACTGCTTTAGTCATATGCCACACGCAATTTGTAGCATATAATTGTTCTATTTTTTTCTCAAATTTTCATCATAAATTATGAATATTTAAAACTGTTTCATTTGTGATTTCCAACTAAAGGATTTTCAGTCCTTAAGGTTGTTTTTTTCCTCCCCAAGAACTGCCATTTGGCTCCAGGTATGATCAATTACTTCCTTTAACAAATATTGGGCACCCACATGTGCCAGGTACTGTTCTAGATGCTTAGGTTACATGTGTAAACGAAATAGGCCAAAAAGTCATGCTTTCTTGGAGCTCATGTTCAAGTTTTTTTGTTTTTTTGGAGGCAGGGGTCTCACTTTGTCGCCCAGGCCAGAGTGCAGTGGTACAATCACAGCTCATTGCAGCCGCAACCTCCTGGGCTCAAGTGATCCTCTCACCTCAACTTCTCAAGTAGCTGGGAATACAGGCACATACCACTCTGGCTAATTTTTTTGTAGACACAGGGTTTTGCCATGTTGCCCAGATTGGTCTCAAACTCCTGGGCTCAAGAGATCTGCCTGCCTCTGCCTCCCAAAGTGCTAGGATTACAGGCATGAGCCACTGTGCCTGGCCAGGAGCTCATGTTCTGTCAATTCTTGGAAATGTCCCATATACCTGAATAGAATGTATACTCTTCACTTGTTGGGTGCAGTTCTACATATGACTGTTAAATCAAGTTGCTTTTATTACTCAAATCATGCATTTCCTTACTGATTTTTGCTTATTATCTCAATTTCTAAGGAGAGGTATATTAAAATTTCCTGCTGTGATTGTTCCTTTGTCTATTTCTCGTTTCTAATTACTATCCTAAAAGCCATATTCTTTTAAAAGAAACTGATGTTCAAGAAACATGCCCTATTTCACTAAGTTTGTAATGGATGGATTATGGATTCCAGCGTAGTTGTCTCTATTATGACAATATTAATTGTGCAACTGTTGTCATCTGTTTTCCCTAATATCTACACCCAATAATAACACACCAGTACCTTCCCATCCTTTGGAAAATCCCTCCTCCCAGACTTTTAATCAAATTACCAGAGTTCCTTGCTCCCTGTTCAGCAGCAAATGTGTCTATGGCTGGTCACCACAGTATCCTGAGCCACACACTGAAATCAGGTCAATGAGTCCCACCCCCGGACAGATGTATGTGTCTTTATCATATTGCCTTCCAATAAATTCATACGGTCACTAGCCGTGTCTGAAAGTACCTACCAAGGATATGCTATGAGGTTAATTATTGTTTAGCTGTTTGACAAGGATATTTTCCCCTACGATATTTATCTTATCTGATGATGTTGTCCTGAATTTCCTTGTTATTTCTTCTCCATGGCTGGAAAACATAAACTGTCTTTTAGTCCTAAAAACAACTTTTATTGCCATCTGGAATTTACTGCATTGTTGAATAAAGTATGGTTTATTTCAAAAAATCATTAAGCAGTACTACTTCCCAGGAACTGTGCTAGAAGGCACTGTGGATTCAGAATGGAGTAAGACATGTTCTTTTTATGAAGAACACAATAGAGTGGGGGAAAAGTCATGTTGATAAATGTGTGCATGGGGGTTATAGGCACGTGAGCAGTGGGAGGCAATGCACTCAACCAAATGGCAGGCAGTCAGGAAAGGCCTTACAGAGGAGATGACATTTGAGTTGCATCTGAAATACATACTAAGAAAAGCATATTCCAGGAGGGGCAAAAAGCATCTGCAGAGAAGACACATGATTCCTCACACATTAAATTTTCAAAGTGATTTTTATTCTTTTTCTTTTTGCTGCTATATTCCCATTTCTTCTTCATACTCTAATCAGGGCTTACAAATACGTGGCACCTGCACTGCCACTCTCCCCCTTTGCCCTGCCATTGGCAGCATCCATAACTGAAGACAGAATTCTTTCCTAAAGAGTCTACTCAACACTAGGTGCCATGATTAGAAATAATGTAGAAATTAATAATCACGATTAATAAAGTGTACATGATAGACACTTGCTTACCATTCCTTCTTTGACTGGATGGAGACGTGGAAACCTTGTTATTCAGAGGTGAAGTAGGGAGGGCAAGTTCTAAAATTGTTAGCCCTAGGGCACTAGAATTACTGGGGATTAAAAAAAAATTCCAAATCTCAGGCCACACATCTCTAAGGGTGGGAAAAAGGCTTCAGGATTTTTTGAAGCTCCCCAAGTAATTCCAATGTGCAGAGAAGTTTGAGAATTACGGCCATAGAAGTCTTTGTTCAAAAAGGTCAAATTCGTTACCCATGTAAAGGGCTCGAGGGATTACCAAATTGTACTCTTCTGGGAAGAGAATTTTCCAGAGCAAGAGGGAGGCCTCTGAATCTGAAGTCTGGTCACTAAGCGGATACCAGAGTGAAGACCTGAGGAGCCTGGCAAAGAGCAGGATATCAGCAGCAGGGGGCAGAGCCAGAGGTGGCCTGCAGGCATCTTTCTTTCCCAGTTTTCATGACATGATGCCAAATCTACTTAGCAGTGGCCATTTCTTATTTTCATATCTATTTTTTCAGAAATGTATAAGGACTAAGGGTGTCAGAGTAATCAGCATAACAACCAAACGAGCTGAAGTCTGCAAAATTCAACTCCCCCTGCCTAGATATTAAATTTGCCTACAGGAAAAAAGCCCACCAGGTACTTAAAAAAATTAATGAAATGATATTATGCTGCATTTAAAAGAACATGCCTATGAAGCAGAATACCATGTAGTGCTACCATTTATTTGAAAGTCATTTTGACAACACTGTGCATACTTAGAGTTTTGGGTTAAAGATAATTGTGTATAGAAAACTATAGAAAACATTGCTTTGAAAGTGAAGCCAGTATCAATGTTATCCTAATCTCTTTGCCAAAAAAAAGAAAACTATCTCTTAATTACACTACAATCAAATCGAGTCTTCAACTCTTATATGTTCATTCAGAATTTTAAAATCTCTCTCACGGGAGGAAATGTAAAAGGAAAGTTTTCAAGACCTTTTTGTACCTTAATATCCTTTTCAACTTCTAATGTAAAACGTATTTGTCCTGATACAATGCTGTGAAATAAAGACCAATTCAGGAATGTAATGAAGTTTAAAAGTAGCTCCTTTTTTGCACTGAGAACAATTTTATTGATTCAAATTAGAAACTTCTAACTGGGGGCAGGAGAAAAAGGAGGAAGAAGAGAGAAGCAAGCAATCTGTGACCTAGCGCTGATTATTGGCTGACCTCTAATAAAGGAAGAAGATTCGGATTTCTGGTGCCAAAACAAAAGTAATAAAGTGGAAAATGAATTTTTGTAATCCCCACACATCACTGAATTTATCTATTGTCTTCTAGGCAAAGTAATCCTACAAAAGGAAGTTCTATTTCAAGGATTTTCACTCCTTTTCCATCTCTGAACTGAAAAGAAACAAGGGGCAGTTTGCAGCTTCAAAATATTTAAATAACCTATAACTCATATCAGTGTTCCAATTAAAAATTACCTAATCTGTTCTTTGCTCCTTGCAAGTTTCATTGAAGCAGTGCCCTTAACAGGCAAAGAAGGTACGTGGTAAAATTCAGCTCCTGGTAGAGTGTCCATCAACCAGCTCTGGCGGGATGTGCTGTCAGGAATGGAGCGCCCCCTGGAGGCCAGTCATCCAGCCAGTCTGTTCCCATCGATTAGAGCAGAGGCTCTCAAGTATGGTCCCTGGACGAACAGCATCAACACCACCTGAGAACTGTTAAGAAATCCAAGTTCTGGGGCCCCACCATAAGCCAACTGAAACAGAAACCTCTGTGGTGGGGCCCAGCAAACTACAGGCCTTGCAGATGATGCTGATGCCTGCTAATTTTGAGAACCACTGTATTAGAACACCTCACTCCCCAAAAATGTCAGAATCAAGGTGTCATTGTGTTAAGAAATTAATTATACAGGAATGAACACAGCTGAAATGTCTTTCCTACATAGAGAAAGAACCAAGAGTTGATGTTTGTATCAAGTAAACACATTGAGTTACAATTTAGAAAATGTTGATACCAATGTATGTTTTAAATACATTAAAACAGCTTTTAGCAACCCTTTAATTATTCCCAATATATACTTTGAATGAATTACTGTGTCCCTTGATGAAAAGGATAAAAAAGGAATGTAAGTGACTCTACCATAAATACAGGAAAAGTTTGGATAACCTCAGTACCTACCACTACCAACAACAAGACCAAAGAGTCTACCCCCACTGTTTATGATCCCTCCCTCTCTTCTCAGGACTGCCATCTGACTCAAACCAGTTCATGGCTATCTGACTACAAAACGAGGCTGAACTTGATCACAATCAAGGTGAAAATGAAAATAACAATCAAGAAAAACACTTCCCTCATTTCTCATGATTTTTTTTTAATTTAACATATATAGTACATGTAAACAACTGGCATAAAATTCATAAAAATACAATACTCCTATGCAATATCACTTTATTCCTGATACATACTTTCATTTTCTCATTAATATCACTGGCCTATTTTAACACTATATTTTTTTTGCCAAGCATTTTTAGAGGCTTATCTTTTTAAAGAAATACAGCCCCAACTTTGTTTTCGAAAATGTTGTAGCAATAGCTATTTTGATCGCCTCTTTGCCCATCCTTACTTTCCTCATACTAAAGCAAAAATATTTGTAAATGCTAACAATATGCAAAACACTGAGCTTTAATACTGTTTTGTACGCCTATGGAACCTGCTACCAATCTGCATTGCCATCAAAGGTGCGGATGCTCCACAGTGCTTGGGCTGCGAGCTGTGGCCACGGCTGCATAGCAGGGACCTTCAGGCCTCTGCTCCAAACTGGCTCCCCTAATATATAGCCATATTTTGCTGGGGGTTACATTCATAAACACTGCTACAAAAGGATCCTTCTGGAAAAAGCTAATTTATACTACTTTTAATGGTTCCCAGCAAATGAAGCAGTTATAATAGTATTTTTAATGCTTTTTTCCTATACAGAATTTCTACTTATTACATGTGAACTTCTTTGGAAGGAAATTACTGGGGGTGAGAAAAATATAAAATAAATGTAAAAGTATAATTTTTAAAAATTGTGTAACTGCTGGATGTACACAATCAGCCACACTCAGGTGAGCAACAATCACAGATAAGCAGCGCGCACCTCCCTCTCCCTGCTCATGTCAACTCCCATCCTCAGCCTCAAGTGTCCACCGCCCATTTTCCTGGACTGTTGTGCATCATCGCTCAAATGTTGCTTTTAATCCACAAATCAGGAGCTGCTTCCCTATTTTCTAAAACTAGCAAAAGCCTAAGAAATAAAAACAGTCAACCAGCAAATGAGAAACAGTGGCCACAAATCTGAAGAACGCTGCCAGAGTCCCTCTCCTGGGCTGCCTCCAGGGAAGGAGCATCCCTGCGAGCTGTGGCTCTAGGCGCTGGCGCAAGACTGGGGGGTGGTGCTTCTCTGAGGGCACACTCCTCAGCCTTTGCAGCTGACTTATGTCAGCAAGCTGCTGCTTCCCCGGGACCAGGCCTGCCCTTGGGCTCTGGTAAGAAGGTAGAAAGGGAACAGCGGCTTCCAGGAGTGGGCACCAGAAACCATGCCTGAGAACTAAGGTCTGAAGGACAATCCACAATGAGGTTAATCTGCCTGTGGTTAAGAAAGAGAAGCTGTATAATTAAATGTGTAGTCAGTCAGCCATAGTCACGCTTTGCTTAGAATTTAAAACCCTAAAACCTTTTCTCAGAGCTATGAGGTTTCATCGTTTTGAAGAATCTCATTTCACACAAATTAACTTCTAAGAAACAAAAATTCATACAAGGAATTCAAAGAAGGTGTAGAAATTTTTCAAAATAAAAATAAATAGGAAGAAGAAAACTAAAGAGGAGGACGAAATATACTCATTCCTCATACTGAAATGATGGTTTTTAGAACCAAAATTATAACATAAGGCTTAAGGCTTTGTCTTATTAAAGACAGGCAATCTTAAAAGTAAAATATAAAAACTCCATTTATCATTATTCTTTACATTTTTGACAGCAAAATTAGTCATGTTTTATTGTATCTTAATAGTAAAAGAAAAATTACCATGTACTACAGTCTACTGTTCCACTATAAATGATGTCTAATCAAATATACATTAGTTTCTAGATGCACTATATTTGGGGTTGTTCAAAATAGTTTTTCTTAAAACTATAATTAAACATGAAAAAATTTTAAAGTGGTTTAAAGGTATTAAAATATAAACATTTGAATAATGCTAAAAAATGAGAAAAATACAGTTACCATTAATTTTTTTAAAACCAAGAATAAGTACTTGATAAGCAACTAAATGAGTAAACAGTACTTATTTGACAGAAAATATGGGGAAGAGGAGAAGAGAGAGAGCAAGAGAGAGAGAGAAAGAGACACGATAATGCCATATGGCTGGAAGTTAAGGGAATTTCCTAACCAAAAGGTCCAAGAGTTTGGATTAATAATGGGCAGGAAAAGCTTCATTAACAAAAGAACAGAGAACAAAAAGCGCACAAGGAAGTAAAACAAACAGATAGTTCTATATAGCAAACACTCCATGTCTGCCCCATCTACTGTAACTCAAGTTGATGACAGGGGCTGACATGACCGAAGAACTTACAATTACTGAAATGTCCAAAAGACAAGAGCAAGAGGCAGAAAAAAGAAGCAAGGGGCATTAATAGTTCTTACACTATAAAATCAGCCCCTACATTGTCAGAATTGTCCTGTATTTTCATGTCATCCTTGTCACAACCCACTGTGTTTTCTTTATACAGGTAGCTTTGCTCACTTTAGCACAAATATTAAAGTCAAGTACAAGCATATACTCATTTGCATAGCAAATTTTAAAGGGTGCACTGAAATAGTAACCAATTGATAAAGGTGTAAGTCATTTTTATAATTAGAATGACATTCAAATTGACCAAATAAAACGTTTTCTATTTGAAAACAGTTACCTATAAAAGTTTTTGGGATATGAACAACACATGACTTAGCAAAACATTAAAACCATTACAGATGTAGTTCTCCGTAGGCAGCAGGTCATGTAGCAGTCATTCTTTTACAACTTCTAGGACTTTGTAAACACTGTTCTGGAATACAGTGGTGAAGTGAGGTTTGGAATCCTTCACCAAGAGGTTACATAAGGGAGTTTTCCCAGCATTGGCAGGATCTTCTACATCCCAAATTTCAGGCATACTGCAACCAGGCCTAGAAAAATGAATGTACATGTTAAAAATCAAAATGCATTATATAACTGCAGAGAAAGCAGAGCACTTCTTACATTCCTGACCTCAATTCCTTTTTTCCCCTTAAATTACTTTAGTTTTTAAACAATCCTGTTACATAGCTATTTATGTTTTTATAAGCTGCCATGACTCACCTTAGGACAAGGTCAATGCAGCAAAGGTGACTATAAGGAAAGAAACAGACCTGTAGATACATATATCCAGGTGCTGTGGAAAGAGACACCTCAGTTAAACTCTGCCTCAGCTACTTATCAAGAATGTGGTTCTGGGCAGGTAGCTTCCCTTGGTCTTAGTTTTCACATTTGTAAAATGGGGAAATAAACACCCATGACATAGGTTTGTTGTGAGGATTATGAGAGACCAGGTATCTAGCACCATTCACACAGAAAAACGTATGACATTGATTTAAAAAATTATAATGAACAAATATGCTTAGTTCACAGGGAAGCTGCATTAATTGTATAGATGCTCCTCAACTTACAATGGGGTATGTTCCAATAAACCCATCGTAAGTTGAAAATGCATTTAATACACCTAATCTACCCCACATCACGGCTTAGCCTAGCCTACCTTAAACATGCTAGGAACACTTATATTAGCTTACAGTTGGACAAAATCATCTAATACAAATGCTATTTTACAATAAAACATTGAATATCTCATGTAATTTATTGAATGCTGTACTGACACTGAAAAACAGAATGGTTGTATGGGTATTTGAAATATGCTTTCTACTGAATGCATATGGCTTTAACACTGTCATAAAGTAAAAAAATCAGTAGGTCAAAACATCTTAAATTGGACAGTCGATATTCTAGAATGAATCAATTTAAAGAAATTCTGGTAGTGTTGAGCATACATCTTAAACACATAATTAAATCTCAAAAGCAACATATCTTTATAAATTGGCATATGACATTTGCCTAAATAAGTCCTTCAAAATAACAGTACCATTTATTTTAAATCAAGAACAGTTTTATGGATATAACTGTTGGATGCTGCTATCTACCTTTTGAGGAATTTTAAAAAACAGAAAAACATGGGAAAATTATAGAGAATCGACAACTGCTCATGTTTGTCATAATTGCATCCCTTTTTATTTCTAAATAAGAGAAAAAAATTCCCAAGTCCCTCTTATGTTTCGTAGCAGTCCCTCCCGCACTCTCCACCACGAGGCAAACACCGTAGCAGGGATGTACATCATTTTCCCTTTTTAAATAACACCTTTAATTTATAATAATCAGTCATTATAAAAGTATCAAAATATAGACCTACATACATTTTAAGAAATGAAAGTCACCATCATCTCCAATAGCATTTCTCAGAGGTGACTTCTATAAACAATCCAGCATATATCCTGCTGGACCTTTTAAAAAAAAAATTATTTCAATAGCTTTTGGGAAACAGGTGGTTTTTGGTTACATGGATAAGTTATTCAGTGGCAGTTACTGAGATTTTGGTGCACCCACCACCAGAGCAGTGTAAAGTGTACCCAATGTGTAGTCTTTTATCCCTCACCCCACTCCTCGCTTCCCCTGAGTCCACAGTCCGTACCATTCTTATGCTTCGCATCCAGGTAGCTTAGTTCCCACTTATAAGTGAGAACATACAATATTTGCTATCTGCTGTATCTTTCTCCAATGTCAGACACACATACAGACACAGATATCATTATATACATAGATGCTGTGATGGTCAGAATTGAGTGTCAACTTGATTGGATTGAAGGATCAAAGTATTGTTTCTGGGTGTGTCTGTGAGGGTGTTGCCAAGGGAGATTAATGTTTGAGTCAGTGGACTGGGAGAGGTTGACCCACCCTCAATCTGTGTGGGTACCATCTAATCAGCTGCCAGCATGGCTAGAATAAAAGCAGGCAAAACAATGTGGAAGGACTAGACTGGCTGAGTCTTCTGGCCTCCATCTTTCTCCTGTGCTGGATGTTTCCTGCCCTTGAACATCAGACTCCAAGTTCTTCAGTTTTTGGACTCTTGGGTCTACACCAGTGGTTTGCCAGGGGACCTTGGGCCTTCAGCCACAGACTGAAGGCTGCACTGTCAGCTTCCCTACTTTTGAAGTTTTGGGACTCAGACTGGCTTCTTTGCTCCTCATCTTGCAGATGGCCTATTGTGGGGCCTCACGTTGTGATCGTGTGAGTCAGTACTCGTTAATAAACTCCCTTTCATATATACATCTATCCTTTTTTTATTTTTGAGATGGCATTTCCCTCTGTCGCCCAGGCTGGAGTGCAGTGGTGTGATCTCGGCTCACTGCAAGCTCCACCTCCCAGGTTCACGTCATTCTCCTGCCTCTGCCTCCTGAGTAGCTGGGATTACAGGTGCCCACCACCACGCCCAGCTAAGTTTTTGTATTTTTAGTAGACATAAGGTTTCACTGTGTTAGCCAAGATGGTCTCGATCTCCTGACCTCATGATCTGCCCATCTCAGCCTCCCAAAGTGCTGGGATTACAGGCGTGACCCACTGCGCCCGGCCACACCTATCCTATTAGTTCTGTCCCTCTGGAAAACCCTGGCAGATGCTCTTGAGTAGTTTTTACAAAAATGGAATTATTCTGGGACTGTAAACTGAACAATAAAATGTGGAACCATTTTTCCATCTCAGTGCATAAAGATCTATTCTACTGTTTTTAAAAGCTGCTAGTTCTCATATGTACTATTTAACCAATTCTTTACAGACAGATACTTTAATTGTTTCCCATTTTGCCATTATAAAGCAATGCAGCTACAAACAGTCTTGTGCAGAGCTCCCTTCTGCAAACTAAACCTCTAGAGCAGCGGTCCCCAGTCTTTTTGGCACCAGGGACTGGTTTCCTGCAAGACAATTTTTCCATGGGCTGGAGGGTGGGGGCGATGGTTTTGGGATGAAATTGTTTCACCTCAGATCATCAGGCATTAGATTCTCATAAGGAGCACGTACCCTAGATCCCTCGCATGTGCAGTTCACAATAGGGTTCATACTCCTATGAGAATCTAATGCTGCCACTCATCTGTCAGGAGCCAGAGCTCAGGCTGTAATGCTTGTTCACCCTCCGCTCACCTCCTGCTGTGAGACTGGGTTCCTAACAGGCCACAGACCAGTACTGGTTCATGGCCGGGGGCTTGGAGACCCCTGCTATAGAGGCAACATTATCACTCTGCCAAAGGACTGCACAATTTTTTTCTTACCTTCCCTTCATCAAACTATCCCCTAGAAATGTTTTGCCAGTGAGTGTTCCCATGAAGAGGGTTCAAGTGCACACTTTTTGCACACCCTTGCTGACACTGGTTTCTACTGACATGGAACACCTATGATCATATGGCTGGGCATGGGTTTTCTACCTTGTAATTTTCTCATACACGTCAAGGCTGAACTGTTACCAACACTGAGGGCCCATGGTGGCAGAGAGTGAGACGCACAGAAAGTAGAGAACGACCCACAGTTTTCCTGAGTTCAACAGCTTTTAGGAAAAAGAGAGGGCAAACAGCTGTCTTGGGGAGCTCTGTTTGCCTTGTGCAACACTATTTAGTCCTCATCTGAGTTTCCCAAGGTTTCCCCAGGCCAGCCATCTGCAAATAGCATTAGTGAAAATCTGAATAATTTCCTTCTAAATACATGTATTCTATGTCAACTCTATTATTGGAGTAAAAGAAAGCAGAGAACTGTAGTTAATTAAAAACTAATCTACAACTTGCATGCAAATATATTTGAGTGTTTATATTTAAACACAGTGTCAAATATTTAAGGAATAATCAAGCCATACAATTAAGCCACTTGTAAATGAGATCATTTAAACATAGTGCTCACCAATTGCCAGGCACAGATTAAGCACTAGATAAATATTGGTCCCTCTTCCCCTTCCTCTCCTAACTGAGTTCCCCATCTGCTTCCCCCATTCCGACATACTTTCACGTCCCAGCAATCTACAGGGGTTTCAGGCTGATCATAACTGAAATGGAGAGTGAAGGCCAAGGAAATAAGGAAGGTCCCAAACCAGGCAGAAAGCTTTGTCAAGAAACTTCCTACTCTAAATGTAAACACTAGATAAATATTAGTCATTCTTCACTTTCCTGTCCTATCTGAACTCCCCATTTGCTTCCCTGTCAGGACAGAAAGCACAGCTTTTGTTTTGTGTCAAGGTTGAAGCAGAGTGGACCCGTCCAAGGTTTCCTGACAGTGTGTCATCAGCCTGGCTTAGATCTTGTACTAGATGGAGAGTGTTGTTTTAATGAGTGGGGAACACAGATGAGAGAGTCACTTTTGTAGCTTCCTCCCACTCAACTCCTGCTGTGACAGACACAATAAATGGCAAGTCAAGGTCCAGATGGGGAAATCCAGCACACCCTCTTCTGCACCCCAACTCTCAGTCTGATTGCTCGTAAGTGACTTGAAGTCAGTTCAATGTCTGCTGATTTTGTTTAGTGTGCAAAGTTTATTGCCATACTTCCTGAATTTGCCTTCATATCCCTTCTTGTGTGGGTAAAACAGTGCTCTGCCTACCCAAACATGAGACTGTTAGAGCTATGCAAATCCAGGGAGCTCTCCCAACACTCTACAGCACAAAGCCTCTGCATCTTTCACATATTCAAACTCTATGCAGGGGTCTAGGCAGAAAATGAACTCTCAAAGGCTCATTGTTAGCTTGGAGAAAAAAGGTTACGAAAATTATTTTTATGTTCCAGTAACTTACAGTTGTTTCAAGAGAGTGAAGCCCAAAGAAATAAAGAAGATCCCCATTCTGGTAGAAAGCTATGCTAAGAACTGAGTTCTTCCTATTGCAAATGTCAGCCTATCGTTCATTTCATATAATTTCCTAAGATCGTCATGAGATGCTTAGAACTTTTCTGTCCTAAATTTATATAACAATGTTAAAGGTATGTGAATTTCATATACATATTCACAAACGCTTAAAACATTTTCTGAATTATTACAAAATAACATTTTCTATAAATCCTGACTGAATTCAAACCACGTAGCACACGTTCATAGGAGAATCATTCTATAATCAACAATTATTTTAGTTTCCTTGTGAGCAAAGCTGTAGATACTACGTCACAGAACTATTTTTCACTCACGACTCAGTATTTAACAATGTTGTCTTAATACCATATGTGTCATTGAAATACATGGTGGGCAAGTGTGATCAAGCCACAAATATAGCAATCTCTTGAACGCTTTTGTTTAGTTACAGAATAGTAAGAATTTAAAAAATATTATTATTCCATAAAACAGTGTTTTTTTCTGATAAAATTGTTCCTGTACTGTGCTCTTCATGAAGTGAATGTTTTGGTACTTTAAAAGCAGGCTACTGTCACCTGGTGTCCAGTCACTTACGTGCCACATTTCTAGATAGCTTTAGATTCACATCTGCTTTGAAGATCTTACTGTCACTTGGAGCTATACTCAGCTTAGTAAACATCTCTGTGGAAATAGAAACTTAAAAACTATAAACCCAAGAGAATGTGGGTCACAGTAGAGTCATTTTCCCATTCAAGTAAGATGTGAAACACCAGGAAAGAAAAGTTTCATTCTGAGTTTTTGCTGACAGGGTATCCCATCCATCGACAGGATATGGTGTAGCACAGAGACCCAGTAAGGATAATGTGACCCCTGGTGCTCAGCTGCCTGACTTCACCAAAAGAGACTCCCCATTACGTGGTTTCAGACCCTGGAAGTCTTTTGAAAGAAAATACCTCCAACTTTAAATAAAAGTTTCTTTTAAAACATCAAAGGCAAATATGAACAATTTGGGAGATTATCAACTAGTGCCAATAAAATCTCTTTAAGGTAGTATACACATACAAATCATTATTTAAAAAAAAAGATATTTATAAAGACTAGAAAAGAAAGTCTCCAAATCATTATCTAAAAAGTTTTTTCAGGCCAGGCGTGGTGACTCACGCCTGTACTCCCAGCACTTTGGGAGGCCAAGGCAGGAGTAGCACTTGAGGCCAGGAGTTTGAGACCAGCCTGGTCAACATAGCAAAACCCAATCTCCACTAAAAATACAAAAATTAAGCGGAGGTTGCAGTGAGCCCAGATCATGCCAGTGCACTCCAGCCTGGGCAACAGAGTGAGAGCCTGTTTAAAAAAAAAAAAAGAAGTTTTTCCATGTATACTTTATGTTATATACACACCCCCACCCCCACCACCAGCAAAGCATGTGCCATGTGCTTGAATTAACCTTCATGTCTTATGATTATAAAATGTTAACTGTGTTGATACTCACTTGGATCTTCTTACACACCATGACTCTTCTAGAATGTAATAGTTCACTTTTAACTTTATCAGTTCTCGCTTCACTTCTTCGGCTGCTTTCCGACTATACATTGAGTATACTATTTTCGTTCTGGCTCTTTAAAGAAAAATAATTGGGCATAAAATTTTCAAGACTAAAACGATACAATAACACATTTGGAAGAAAGCACTGAATTAGACTAGAAGACGATGAAGAAGAATCCAGTCAGGAGGAAATTCCCCATGGAAGTTCCCGCTAAGGGGCATCAGTGAGGTCAAAAGCAGAAGGCAGGAGGAGGACAAGTTGTGGAGAAGAGGGTGACCTTTAACACACCCCTACATTTCCAAACTTGGTCTCTTTGTGTTTGTTCACTTATTTATTTGTCTTAAATTCTTCACTACTCTATCACATGTAAGAGTAAGGTACCCTGTGTGTGAACAGGGATGAACTACAACAAACACAACTATAGGACTACTGTGAAGCTGCAACAGTCCCAACTTTGACATCAACAATAATTCACATTAAATGGTTCTTCATTTTATTTCTAGATTTAAGAAAAACTAAACTTATTGAACAAAATTGGTCTGGAAATTAGCTTGATGAGATTGATTTTTTAATGAAAAAGCTTATTTGTGAATGTACATGCCATTGTTATGCAAAAGAAGATGCTAATAAGATTCACCTAATCACTTAGAAAATGAATAGCTTCACCTGCCTTAGAAACTGCAAGAAAAATTAAATTAAAAAAAAAAAATTTGGACAACACATCTCTAAATTATTTTTTAAAGTCTCAAAAAAATCTAAAAAAACATAAAACACCCAAGATCATTCTAACAGGCTATACTGGTGAAAACCAGAATAAACTCCTCTTTGAATGGGATTCTATTTCAAATGACTTCTCCAAACTCAAGAAAAATCACCTATGAGAAAACCTTAATAAACACTCTAAGCTAAACTCCCCAGGGAGTTACAGGATGAAAAGGACTTGGACATTTTAGAGCCCTGTTAACCTGTGGGAAAGTGCTATAGTATGACTTCGTTTATATGCCTGGTAGAGAAGAGAGCCCCCAAAGTTGTCACTTTCCTGCCCTGTGAAGCTTTAACGGATTTGTTTAGAGCTTAGCGGTCTTATTTCAGCTTTCTGCTCCCTGACTCGATAAGCCTCAGTTCATCATATCCTTTTGAAACATTCCTTATTACTTTGCTGGTGTCCTCCACTCACTGTCTGTTTGCATGGGAGGTTTGTTTTGATGATGCAAGACTGTGCACTGACCTCAAGCCTGCGTCTTCATAATGTGGATGATTCACAATGGGCCGAAGTGCAGAGAGCTTAACACTTGCCATCGTGGGCATGGCACCCGCAAACACTGCATCTGGAAGGCAAGAGGAAGGTCTCAGGAAGACACTCAGTGAAGGCGAGAAGGTGTCTCCTTCAAGTGTAAATCAATTATTTCACAGGTAACAGAGCGGAAGCCCAGCAGGTCCATGACTTCAAGATTCAATGGCAGAACTAGCATGAAGTCAGATGGCTGATAAAGTAGCCGTTGGCAGCCAGGCCTGGGTAAACTATTTTCCTTGGAAAACAGAGCTTCATCATCTCATCATTAAAGATTTCTTTCTTTCTTTAAAGAAAAAATCTTAGAAATCTTTCCTGAATCTAAAAAAGAGTATCAAATGGACTAGGAAAGCTTTACAGTAACAAGGAGTTCTGGAAGATGATTTAGTATTTAATCATTTGATACTCAGATGACAACAAAGTCTCCCTTTCCACACATGAATAAAATGTCACATTCCATGAGTTTATTTCAAGAAGGAATGTGAAGGACTAATATTAAAAATTCATTAAGAAAATAAGCACAGTAAAAATTATTTTAAATGTGGCATTTACGACTGTGAATAAATTTTGAAAAAATTAAAATCTATAAAAAATGGCAGAATAAATTACTAAGGACATATGTATAACATTTCCCCTGCAAACCATTTAAACAGGATTGATATCTCCTTTGTTTTAGATATTCTAAAAGCAACATTGCTTAGAAAGAGTGAGATCAGTGGAAGTAACTAGGGTTTAAGAGTTTGCAGTGGTGTATAAAATTGTGGGAAAAACAGCTAAATAATATGACTTTTTTTTTCTTTTTTTTTTACCTGGTTTAGTACTATATTTGATCCATTCTATAAGTTCTTCTTGGGGCAAATTGCTGAACTCCCCTACAATATTCCACTGGGTTTGCAGATTTGCTGAACCTTGTATTGACATTGCTGCTAATACAGCAAACACAACAGCACCAGGATGTACTTTGCAAAAGAGCCATCCAAATAGCTGAAACCAAATTAAGAATACATTGGTAATTGTTAGTATAAGTAGTATGCATCTGTTATGCAAAACTTCTTCCCAGAAAAGAATAAGGCCTCTGCTAGAGTCCCAAATAAAGGATTAATTATCCTAAAGAAAAAGCCCCAAAATAATAATCTTTGGGATCAAAAGGATTCTACCATCAGCCTCATATAAGTGGAACACAATGTAGGAAGCTCTTTTCTCAACCTGCTTTCTCTACTCCCAGATTCAAGTAAAGCCACAACCAATTTACAAGGCCCAGTACAAAACAAAAATGTGGGGTCTCTTGTTAAAAAATTAAGACGTTCAAAACAGCGGCAGCAAACATTCAATCAAGTTCAGGGTCCTTCTGAATGTGAGGTCCTGTGTGACCAGCAGGAACCCCACACTTGCAAAACCTGCCCTGGGTGACACTTTCTATTAGGTTGGTGCAAAAGTAATTGCGGGTTTTGCTATTTTTTAACGACAAAATCCACAATTACTTTTGCATCAACCTATATCATCAGTCATGCTGTGGGATAAGACTCAAGATTAAAGGCTTCCAACCAGCCTCCTTTCCTGTGCCAGCCTGAAGGGGTCAGAAAGGTGGAAAGTAGTGCCTTTCTAACATAATACAACATACTGATTGGGAACCTCAAGGCTGGCTAATTTTTTCCACATCCAAATAGTCCACACTCCATAACAACACTTTGTTCTCTTGATCTTTCTCCACATGTCTACAGAGCTAGATTTCAAGTTTCTTGAGGGCTTATAAACACTGGCTTTTGACTTTTCTGTCTACTACTCTCTCCTCCATCCCTAGAGTGCACAGTGTAGGTGCTTAGTGACTATCTGCTACGTCTAAGGGAGGTGCTGCTGTTGTACCTAGGCTGGTTGACTGATGGAAAGGTGACACTATGGAGAAGCATAAATCTGTGAATACAGAACAAGGAGGCAGCTATCCAGGAAAAATAAGCAGCAAACCACCAAGGAAGGCTTAAACTAAATTTTAAAAAGCACAAGTCAAGAATGTGCACACAAATTGCACCAAATGAAAAAAAAATAAGTTTGATACTAAAAAAAGAACATATAATTTTCAAGCACTTATAACTTGAAATTATTAGAATTCTTTGTGATATGAATGTCAAAACAAAAAAAGTTATTATTTGTACAATTAAGCTCTGCTTTCTATCAGCACCTGCAGTAATCACTCATGAACTCAGTCTGTACTAAATCGGTATTAGTTGTACACCAACAACTATTTTAAATCTTTAGAAAGATAGAAAATGATCAGCTTTGGCCCTTACCCTTTAAGAAAGATAAGTACAAAACCATGAAGAGCTTCAACTATAATCACTTAAAAGACTTTGTAATTCATTATTTTAGGGCCACTCAATAATAAAGACTAAAATTATCATAGTAGCTATACTCCAACATAACATGTTACCTGTCTTGAGCAGATCAGTGATGCCATAACACACATGTGTGGTGTCAAGAAGAGTTTTAGTCTCATAATTAAAATACCAAGGGCTGTATATGCTAACAATTGCAATGCATGGTAAACCAGCTGAAAGAAAGAAGAAAATGTTTTTTACTCCTACTGTTTGTGAAGTTTAAGAATACTAAGCTGGCAATATGTAGAAAGGGGTACGTTCTCCTTAGTAACAAAAAATACTACTAAGGTTTCTGAAATTTCGAAAACAATTCTTAAAATTCACTTTCAAACTGTTCCATTTTAGTGGAAGGCTAAAATTATAAAGTCATTAAGGCAAGTGTTTCTGTGATTCTCAGAGTCAAACCTGTGGTTAATAAAGCCCACATTTTTTAATCAACCTTGATGCTACCATCAGACCAAGAAAAGACAGTGGTAAAAGAAATGACTGCTGCCTCAAGATCTGAGGGCTCCACCTTGGAACTGCCCTCAAAACCAGACTGGACCACTAGGAGATGGGAGCAGTAACCAATCACATCTCTGAGGCCTCAAGCAAGGTGAGCAGAGAGGAAAGTGATTTCCAATCATGCAATAGACACCTCACACGTATGTCTAAATGGGCTCCAGAAATCAACTGCCATTAGTGTAAAGATGATCAGAGCAGAACAGATGAGTTTCCTAGTTAATTTTAACAAATGAATGGTCAGTGAATCTGCATGTAGCATTCTCATAAAAATACATAACAGGCTATTTTCAAGATGATTGCTGACAATTGCCAACAAAGTTAGAAACTGGAACTAGAAAGGAAAGTCCAAATGCATGCAACTTTAAGATAAGTAAAATTATAGTCATATTAAGTCTTTACCTCTCCATGATCAAACTGGTGTTTTCTGGAACAGAAAAAAATATATTGCCATCAATTCATTATTGAAGCACTTACTTCATATATTTGCATTTTCATCTTGCAAATAGGAGTTTTACAACTTCTATAACATTCTCTCAGGACACACACAGGCAAATCAAAATAACTAAAAGTCACATGCCAAAACTGGTGCTATACTATTTTAAGAAAATTTATGAAGAATGACAATGTTGTATTATATCCTATTTGACTACATGGGTATTTATTAGGACAACAAAGGCACACGGTGGTGTCCCAGCTCCCTCACTGGTGATACCCCAGCAAAGCATGGAATGAAAAAAACCTTTGAGATTTTCACTAGGCAACCAAGTAGAGATAACAAATAGGTGGTTATATGTGTAAATCTGAGTTCAAGGGAGAAGTCTGGGTCAGAGACAGAAATGTGTGAGTTGACAACACACATCTTCTCTTTCTTAAGCACTGATATGTTCCCAAGACCTAGAGTAATACCTGACACTTAGAGCTCAACATTTTTAATGAATGAACAAGTGTATCAATAAACTGTTAATCCAGGTAGCATATAATCTAATTTGAGAATCTAGCCTCAAAAAGACTGATATATTAGCAAACTCAGGACACATAAGGGGCTAGTGAAGGAGATGAAACAGTTCTTTATTCTTCTTTCACACCAAGTAAAAACTATCAGTTACCATTTGTTGAGTACTTACAATGTTAATATGCTTAGTACATTCCATTAACTCTAATCCTACAACCATTTATTACCCCAATTTACAGCCAAGGAAAGGAATCACAGAGCTAGTAAGTGGCAGCCAGGACTATATTCTGACTGACTTCAGAGCCAATATACTTTTTACTACATCATGCTGTCTCTATCCCACTTTACTTCCTGGGTCTTTGAGTAAAGAGAATATTGGCATTCACGTCTTTGATAGTTAAAAT
Source organism: Pan troglodytes (assembly GCF_028858775.2). Lineage (NCBI taxonomy): Eukaryota > Metazoa > Chordata > Mammalia > Primates > Hominidae > Pan > Pan troglodytes. Next base: position 40,721,147 of record NC_072404.2, read on the forward strand.
TTATGTCCTACTCTTCTCCTTTTTACACTGGCTTTGGTAGCTATGCAAAATAAAATGTCAACATGCCACTCCTCTTCCAAAAAAGAGCTCTGATCCTATTTGAACTGACAACTCCATGAAGCTCAGTGGTTTCCTATAATTACTTCTATAGGTGAGTTATTACTCTTGAAGGGACAGCTTTGTTTCTGTGAGAAGTTCCACCTTCCTTTTCCAGAGTTGCATACTACAGCTGAAACTTTGTAGCTTCTTCCTGAGCTCTTCAAAAATAATTTGACCTCAAATGAAGAAAAATTTTGGCATTGTAAACCAGAACATTTTTCTCTCCCCCTTAGCCCTCAACTCAAATGTTACAGGTATAAACATATACCTGTATATGTTACAGTAAATTGTTTCTAAATGAGAACAAGGATTCTCTCAGGAGTATGTGCAATAATTTATCATTATGTTGGCAGAGACTTGGAGGTGAGGGAATAATACAAGGGTGTGTATATTCAAATTATAAAATAAAATATAGGGCCAGGCGCAGTGGCTCATGCCTATAATCCCAGCACTTTGGGAGGCTAAGGCAGGCAGATCACGAGTTCATGAGTTCAAGACCAGCCTGGCCAATATGGTGAAACCCCGTCTCTACTAAAAATACAAAAATTAGCTGGGCGTGGTGGTGGTCGCCTGTAGTCTTAGCTATTCAGGAGGCTGACGCAGACGAATCGCCTGAACTCGGGAGGCGGAGGTTGCAGTGAGCCGAGATCGTGCCACTGCACTCCTCCAGCCTGGGTGACAGAGCGAGGCTCTGTTTAAAAAAAAAAAAAAAAGAAAAACTAAAAAAAAGAAAATATAGATACATACACATTCGACAATCCTTCTCCCCCCAAAATCCCACAAAAGAATAAAAGTAAGTTAAAACTACCTTCACTCCATCCTCTAATCCCACACTCTTAATAATTACAGGATTTATCTTTCCAGATCATTTCTATGCACAAACACATAAAAATCTCTAAATTTTAAAGAGAAGTATAATTATCCTATACACACACACACTGGCAATTTTTAAAATTCAATAATGTATACTGGACCTATTTCCAGAAAGATAGCCTAAAATTCCACTCTATGTATCATAGTAGATATTTTGGATGTTTCCATTTCTCACATAACACACAATACTACAAAAGGCATCTCTCCCCATCATCTCTGTATTTCTGTGAGCATCTCTAGAGGGTACACTTGCACTGGTGGAACCTGCAGGGCTAAAGGACAGGCCCACTAAATGTTTTACTGTGTATTGCCAAACTTCCCTCCCATCTACTACCTCCCACTCTTGCAAGCATTGGGTATACTATTAATTTTTAGAAATATAAGAAGTGAAAAGGTCTTCACTTCAACCTGAATGTCTTTACCATAGGATCAAGACTACCTTTTCATGTTCATTAGTCATATGTAAATACTCATTCAACTACTATCCTTTACTATCTTGCAGGCACTGTATATAAACTGTTGAACAAAAATGATCGCTCCCTTCAGGAGATACGGGTCACACATCAACATTTAAGTACAAAGGGTGACAAATGGTAAGAGAGTAAGACAAAGGGTGTGATGGTGGAAAATACCAAGCATGCTATAGGCCTCTCTAACTCTCAGGTTATAAACAAACCCTCTTGGTTAATTTTGGGTTTTTTTTTCCTATACATAATTCTCTGGTTCATCTGAAATTTATTTTCTGTAAAAAGTGAGGTATGAATCCAGTTTTATATTTCCCTGCTCATTTCCAAAAAGGCAGTCCACTGGTCCTAAAACCACTCACGTAATAATTTACTTTCCCTGCTGAAATGAAGTACAAAACTGTGTCCTTTGAGTGTAGATTATGTGCAGGGCTACTGTCAGACTGTACTGGATAACATCTGAAGGATGAATAAGTGATGTGCTGTGTTCTGCACAGACAGGAAATAAGAAGAAATGCCAGGAAGGGAAATGACCACAATAAAAACATCAATTATCAAATATTAGGTACACAACATGTAAGTATACAATTCATACACTGTAAATATCTATTTAATAAATGAACAGAGGAGGTAATAAAATTCTTAATAGCATATTTACCTTACATGTGTCTGTTGTTTAGCTAAGACACCCCACATATCACTAATAATCTGTAAATAGATTTTGAAACACTTTAGAAAAGCTGTGTTGGGAAAAATGATATTTTAAATGAAGTATCTTCTAAACTGTAAAATAACTTTTAATGAAAATGTAAGTATAGAGATAACTCAGAAAATAATAATCACAACAACATAATCTTATATTTGTATAGTATCTGATCAAAGCTAATATTCAACAACCCTGTTGGGTAGATTATATCATCCTCGTTTTGTAAATAAGCAACAGGTTCATATGGATTAAATGATTGCCCTGTAGGTAGACAACTACTAAGAAGCACTGCAGTCTTGAAACCAGATCTTCTGGGCTTCAAATTCACATTCAGTGCTGCTTCCACCATGCCAACGTTGTTGGCAACACCTCTTCTTAACAGTGCACTCAGAAAACTGGAGAGCTGGCTCAGAGGTTGATAATCACAGCTGGAAGCATTCAAAACACAGTCACTGTGCTTTCATATTCAGCAATAATGAGGAGGTCATCTAATCTAAAATCCTATCTCCAGTACAAATATTCTCTACAACACTGATGACAGGCTGTAATCCAGCCCTTAGAATCCACCAGCTGCTGCTTGAATCTATAACACTTTCCTTATCAGTCGAGATCAGTTCTGGTCAAAAGTCCTACTGCCTGGAATTGGCCATGATTCTAAGGAGCCAGATTGTGTGTAACCTTATTTTCAAGGCACAGGCTTTTACCATATTTCAAAGTAATTATCCGCTTTCCATCTACATCTTTTCTTCTTTAAACGAAACAGCCTAGCTAATAGTTTTCATCATCTCTCACCACTCAGGTTGCTGTCTTTTGCATATGTTCTGGATGGCCAATGCTTAGTATTTTTTGAGTACCCACTAGGTGCAAATCCACATAAACTATATAAAAGTGCAAAGCACACACAAAGCCTAGCACACAGCAGGAACTGACTCTTAACTGATTAGAGATTAAAAGTGCTGTCGGAGTACACAGCTGAATACCAGACATAGCTCAACGATAGGGGAAGGTGCAGAGCCCGAGTCTCACTCTTCCCTTGCTTTTAAGTGGACATGATGTGAGGCTCCTAACAACATCTTTGATCTTTCAGTTCTGTATGTTAAAATGGAGATAACATTTGTCTACCCCATAGGGCTGTTGAATAACCAATTTAAATACTCATGTGAAAATGTTCTATACAAAGCAGAGTACAAATATATAATATGAACAATTGTTATAATACAGAATATTCTACAAATAAATGACATTGTGTTAACACAGAAATCACTGGCCACATATCAGGAAACTTTTAAGGTCTGCCGTCTCTTTTTCCATCACAGATTAACTTCTGTTCATTCTCTTAAGACACATTTGGTTACAGAGTGCACAATTCTTAAAGAAAAAAAGAGAGGGAATATCACACTTGCTTTGACCTTATTTATATCTGGGCTTTGAATTTTATCATCAAAGCCAACTTGGGGACCTAAACGTTTTATCTAGTTTATCAACACATTGCAAATACTCTGCTTTTTCTTTCTGATTAATAATAAACACAATCCAGGAGTTATTGCACACTGCACAAATCACTTAGGTATATTTTAAATATTTTAGGGAAATATTACATTAAAGGTAAAAGCCAGTAATAATTTACACAGGCAAGTTGTATCTGGGTCAATATGGTCTCTGATCATGCCTTCCAAAATACATGACTATCGGAACTTGAGCCATCCTTTTCTGATGTCTGTTTTATGCTAGCAGATAGAATATTTTGAAGCTATATAAATGTCTATCAAAAGCTATCATTAAGAAAACATAGAATATGTTACAGTAAGCCCATACAAAACGTTGTATCAGATAAATGTGGCCAAGTATATGCGACTACTATGTAAAAACAAGAAAATATTCTATTATAAGAAAGAGCTCTTAAGTGATAGACATACCTTTCTAACAATAGCAACAAACACTACAAGAACAACTGGAAGCAATAATGTCTTTGTGTATCTCAGTGGAGTCTGAAATTCAAAGAGATGTTTTGTTAGAAGGAAACATTTTAACCAAACAAAATTTCATTTCAAATAATGAAATAGGTAAATTTCTGAAAGTAGAGAAATATGAACATTCACCAATCTACTCACTGACTGCCATCATAAAAAGGAAGGTGCATTTCCATAGAAATGAACTTCCCCAAAATGCTGAGTTGAAACACTAAAAATACAGTACCCAAACACCTGTAAGTATGAAATGTCACTGAAGAGATTACTGCTCACTTTTTGCATGCTACTTATCTAACTAGAGAGACCAACTTAATATTCATCTAAGGTATGTAAAGCTCCTTAAATGGAATAAGCTTTTCCTGTATATTTTGTGAGGGATAAAAATATTATCCTTGAAACACACACACACACACTTTCTCACGCATAAACAAAATAATGATCTATGTTTGAGGGGAACAAAAGACTTTTACATTTTCTTTAGTAGCAGAAAAAAAAAATAGAAATAAGTTTAATAACAAAGCCCTACACATTGTGAGCCTGTGCACCTCTCAATTATCTCTCCACCCAAAAAACCACTGTTAAAATTTTGCTTTTATACTTTTTTTACTTTTATGTGTGTTAATTATGGGTTAATAAGACTATATCATTTTGTTTACTCCCTTATATATCTTAAGCATCTTTCCATGTCAGTATGATATCATATTAGGAAATACCATGTTAAATTTTCCCCTCTTCTCCACTGTATAGGTGTACCATAATTGGAACATATGTTCCCTGAACTGACACTACTCTGTCTCTACAGCACAGTCCCTATGAATTAAGATACTTACAGTGATGAGGAATGGTATGCTGGAAACAGCTTTGCTATTTTCTTCAAATTAGCTGAGGTCAAGCTATGTCTCAATAAATTATTTCTTTCATCACATAGCTTATGTTTAATACTCTCAGATTGTAGCAGTATGTATGATGTTCTCAATAACATTAAACAACTTCACCACATCCTAATTCTCTAATATTTGAAGGAGTCTTGAACCCCTATGAACATGCATTTCAATGTCTTGCAAGATATGCTTCCTTTGTTTGTTTCAGCAGGTTTAACACTAAAACTCATATACCTTTGTCAGCCACTGTGTGTCAAAACCATTTGCTGGAACACAATAAATGAAGACTGACAGGCCACTGGAGTAAACAGTACCTCTGCAGAACACACTCAACTCCGAATGGCTGGTAGATAAAAGTTTCCTGTGTGGTGCCCTGTCATCCACTGGTCTGGAACTCTGGACACTGGGCTAACACAGTGGGATCATGAGGGAAACTAACATGTCAATAGAGTATTGTTGGCCAGTTTCATATACATACACATACCACTCTGAAGGAGTGACACAGATAATATAATTAATCAGTACCACGTGGATGGTGTTAAAAATGCACATATATACATGCTTGTCGAACTAAACCAGCTCATAAAGTATTGCAAATTAATATTTTATTTATTTAAATATTTACTTATTTAAAATATCAAAGTACTTTCCTTTGCATTATCTCATTTTGTCTTCACAATATCTGTTTATGGCATGCTACTAGAAACTAGTAAACTGTAACACAAGGAATGAGAGTTGCTTGTTCAAGAACATCAAGCAAAATTGCAGGCTTCTGTCTCACAATCCACTAAACTACTCTCTGCTTTCCTTCTAAATCTCTGAATACAGTTTTAGAAAGAAAAATGCTGTTGGAATGAAAAGCTTGGACTTGATGTTTCAAAGCAAATATCTATTTAAATAACCACAAAATGAGTGGAAATGTAAGAGTTTGAGAGCTTGACTAAATTAATGCTATCACTGAAAAATGGCAACTTGAAATGCCTCTGTGTTTACTCACCTAGAAAACCACTGCTAGTCTGAATGTGTATTTCTAAATTATCAAAATGAGTAAAGGCCATATATTTCAGGGAGCTGCACTAAAGTAAACAGAAAAATCTTCCTCTAAGCTGCCAGATTTTCCTTTTCCTTCAAACTGAGATAACAGCACATAAAGAGTCTGATATAAGAGGAGCACTCCTTATGAAAAATGTATGGGCCAAAACCTTAGGAAACAGAACTAGAAATCACATCTTACCTCTTTTTCCATAAAGTCAAACTCCGCTGCACAGGTATACAATAAAGTATCAAAATCCTTATAACTAAAGAATTTTGATGTCAGTAAGTTGCCAATATGAGCCTGGTAAGAAATAAAGTTACCATTATATTAAGCCATACACTGCAATAATATATTTTAATTTCAATAGTATCTGAAAATAGTTTTCATTACATTATAGAGCCCACTGTTCCCACACCAAGCCTGCTTTTGTTAAAGAAGGAAATGCTATATCCTCCACCTTCACAGTTCCCTTCTTTTGCTGAATAGTGATAGCTCCAATGACACCCTACCTTCCACACTCATCGACATCCCAAAGGCTTTTTCCCTTGGGTTTTCCCAGCTTACTGTGCTAAACCTGGTGAAACAGGCCGCACAGCATCTCCCTTGCTGGAGCCTACCAGCAGCTCTGGGCTTGGGAACACACACAGACTTCTTTTAATCATAAAAGCACAAAGGACTATGGGGTAAAGAAAAAGAAATACGAATTCTGAAAAGGAGATTGAAAAGAGTACTTGAGTGAAGTAGAAATGGGCAGGTACTGGAATAAAAGGTACTTCTTGACTGATAATCACCTCTCATATAATTATTCACATGTTATCAAGGATTCTCACTCACACTGCCACATTTACCTCCCACAAAAAGCCATGTGAGGAAGGTGGATCTTCACTTTATAAATAAGAAAACTAGGGCACAAAGACATAAAACATTTGCCAAATGTTCAAGTTCATTATAGTCTAAAAAAGCAACAACCAAAGAAAAGAGGAGAAATTATATCTAGGACAAACCATGACTAAAATTCTATATGATATCTACATGAAGCAGAAGGAACAGGGTAAGAGTAGGAACTAGATGGTGGCAGGTATGTGATGAAGCATTTCAAAATACTATGTCTTGTTGGGAGAAGAAATGTATGCTGATAAGCGTAAGAAATCAATAGGAAGAATATACAGCACCTAAAATAGCATAAGAAAACAAATCCCAAACAAAATGAAAGAAATAAGTCCTAGTATTATGACAATTACCATATATGTAAAGAGCATAAATTCACTAATTAAGGGACAGATGCTTAAATTGGACTTAAGGGAAAAAAATCTAATATTATATTGTCACCAAAAGAAATACTTAAAAGTATGCTGAAAGGTTGAAAACAGAAGAATGGAAGAAGATATACCAGGTAAGTTTAAAACAAAGAAATCTGTTAGCAATTATAATGTCTCACAAAACTGAATTTAAGCAAAAAATATATGAAAAGAGACAATAAATATCATATGCTAGTAAAATTAACAAAAAAGCAAGATTATACATATTGCCAACATATCTGCAGTTAAAAATATAGATTCAAAGTACACAGAATAAGAACTGACAAAAACTAAAGGAAGAAATAGAAAAGTTGACAGTGTTCATTGAAAATGTTAAACACTGCCTCCTTGAATAAAAAAGCTGACAAAAGTTAACATAAAAGGTGAATACAATCAATTAGCTCACAAACAGAAAATATAAACTTCACAAAGAGAATACACATTATCCTTGAACATAAGTGAAATATTTTTGAATATTCACATACCATGTAACAATAAATTCCAAAAATACGTATATATTTGATTATAAATGCAATACAACTAGAAAATACCTAGAAATTGCTTTAAAAATTCTTGATTAGAAGTTAAATATCATAAAACTTAACCTTTTAAAAAATCACAAATAGACAATCTATAAGATACATAAAAGAGTACTACATACTTACAAAGAAAATTTTAGCTTTAAAAGCATTGATCAGAAAATAAGAGAGGTAAAAACAACAGAGCTAAGTATTTCCCTTGGGCATCAGAAGACAGGAAACAAAAAGAAGTAAGAATAAGAATAAGGACAGGAATTGGTGACAAAGAGAAACACAATAAAACCAAAGAGGACTAAAAAAAGATATAACTTTAAAAATATTAAAACAATAGACCTCTAGAGCAAATCTAATGAAGGAAATAAATGATGCAAACAAAAAGCAAAATGAAAAAGGGAGAAATAACTATGGACTCAACATAGTAAGAACAATAGGCTACACAATTTGCTAATAAATTGTAAAACCTAGGTAAAATGGATACATTTCTGGAAAATCATAAAACACCAACACTGGCACAAAAAGAAATAGAAAACTTGAATAGAACAAAAAGCATTCAAATATCTGAAATAGAAATCAAGTATTTTCCCTCCCAAAAAGCCCTAGACTGAGATGGTTAACATTGATGAATTACTAAACTTTCAAAAAAAAAAAAAACTTTCCTAAGTTGCCAGAAAGTAGGAAAAATAAAAAAAAAGACCACAAAAAAAAAAAACCCACAACAGCTCTTAATAGAAGACCAATATTAATTCCAAATCCAAATAAGGAGAAGTCAACCAAAGAACAAAAAGATCACTTCCCAAATATGCATATACACAAAAATTCCAATAAGAATTTTAACTGACTAAATTTAAAAAGCATTATACATTTGATGACATATATAAAATGGGAAAAATTCCTCTAAGAACATAAAACTACCAAAGTTCACTCCAGATGAACTGGAGAGCTTCCTAATGAAATTGAATTTGTAGTAAAAAACCTACCCACAAAGAAAGCTCCAGGCCATGAGGGCTTCACTGTTAAATTCTACCAAACATTTAAGGAAGAGATAATACCAATTCTACACAAAAATCTCTCTGAAAACAGGAGACAGAACACTTGCAAATAATTTTAGGAGATGACATTACCCTGAAACCAAAACCAGACAAAATCATTACAAGAAAACTACAACAAATATTCCTCATGAGTAATAGACGAAAAACCTTAAAAATATTAGCCAAGCAAATCCAACAATGTAGAAAAGAAATACTACATTTGAGCAGGTGAGGTTTATCCCAGGATACAAACTAGATCAACACTCATATATCAAAAAAATGTGTCAACTTCCAAATACGGCAGAGTGAAGAAATTGGTAACTCCCATTCTCCAAAACCACTTTAAAATTGGACAAAATTATAAAAAAAACACTCATATCAGGTTCTAGAGATTAACCAAAAGGAAGCAACAATGTGGGAAGCATTCATTCATAAAAAACTGAGAAACTGTGGGTAAAAACAGTGGGAGTCTGTGGCATTTTTACCTAGGTTGCTCCCATCCACCTCAGCACCACCCCCATCTCCCCCATACTGTTAGTCCAACAGTTCTTTTGAAGGGGGCGGGACCGAGTGTGGCTACTCATAAAAAGAACCTGTACTACTGGAACAGGCTGACCTGATTTGGGGCAGACAGCTAAAAACCTACGCTCAGAGGCACTATCAGTAAAAGTAGAGAACTCAGTAGGAAATAAAAGGCTGGGTAGCCTTGCCACTATCTTCCTTTAACCAATGTCAAAATTAAGAATTTATGAGCCAATGCCCTTGATCAACGTTACGTATTTCTAAAAATACTAAAGTTACAACTAAGTTATTTCTAATTTGCAAATAACATAGTTTATAGCATCTTTTTTGGCCCTGCATAATTTTAGGCTATGACAGAAAATGACAATAATAGCTTTAACCTGAATTAATACCTTAACTGGTTCATGTTCCCCCAGTGAGTAAAACAGATTCTATAAACGCAGGACTAGGGTTATTTCACTTGTCTTCCTGATCACGCTCTGCATACTGGCTGGCTGACTCACCCACCTTTCAGCTCTCATCCTCAGAGTTGACTTCCAGGATCCTTCCCTGATGCTCCTCCTGTGTATTCCTGCAGCACTCTGTACGTCATTTTTTATCACAGCCTTTATTACATTGTATTGTAACTGCTAGGAATCGTTCCTATTTTCCGAATTTTCCGCTAGACCATACCTTACTCAGTTTGGTATCTCTAGTATACTTTCCACTGTCAGGCACACAGGAGGTACTGAATGAATGAATGAATGAATACATTTTCAACTACAGTTTTATAGTTTTAAAAATCTTTCCACAGATTGTAGACCACCCATTTAATGGTCCATGTGTTTTCAATCTTTTAAGCAAAAATAACCCTTGTTCTTATGAAAAACTGTATGAAAGAGATTGAGGTTAAACTGCCCTGGGTAAAAGAGAGGCTAGGAGACAGGGGAGTAGACAGCCCTCAGGGAAGATTCCTGGGAAGTCCTAGGACTTCACATAACCCAGTTTCAAAACCATAGCATTAATCTAGTACAGAAAGAAGAAAATCACCAATAAAAATACACTATAGGAAAAAAATAGTTTATTTTTTCCATGTTGGTTCTTGTGCTGCTTTTTTAAATTAAATCTTTGATAGCCTCCTGACTTAGGATGTGCTGATTAAAACACCAAAATAAAATAGGCAAAGCAATTATGGACAGAGAGAATCTTTAAAATTATAAGACAGACTTCTCCATTTTATCTTCCCTTCTACCCTAATACCAAAAATAAAAAAAAATCTTCTCTAAATAAGACTAACTTGGATTACATTATCTATAAAGGCTTATAAAAGCCTTTTACAAGTAATGACTTGAAAACTGGGGAGAAAAAAGAATGAGACTATAATACGATCTCCAATTAAGGCTCTAAAGATGGTGTCTTTACCAGTTACAAAGAAGCTAGAGAAAAATGACTGTATAGAGCTTAAAATTCGATCTTTAATCTATTATCTACAGTTTTCCTGCGTTAAAATTTTAGTGACATAGAAGGACCAATAAAAAAAGAGATTAAGAAACTAATTTTGGAGAACGAAAATCTATATACAATTACATTTACTTTCTATGATATTAAATAAAATAATAGGTGAACAGACTTCATCCTAGAATTTCATTTAATAGTGATACTTGAATAACTGAATTTATTCTTAGCCTATTCGATTCTTTTCAAGTCTTTCAAATTTAAGTAAAAAATGCACTTACGTCATCTGCAATACCAAAAATTTTAGATGTCAAGTATTTAAGTATGACAGTTCCAAATAACCAAAAACATCCTTGAATAACCTAAACAAAAGAAAACAAAAATAACTTTGATGCTTCATATTCCACAGACATAGGCTAGGAAGAAAAAAATAAATGCTTTAATCATACATGAAATACATATTGCTGTGTACAAGAGAAAATGCTAAAAAATGCATCTCAATTTAAAATCAAGCATGTTGCTCAAAAGCAAGGGGCAATAACTAAAAATAAAAATATAATCATACGATCTTATTAAAATTAATATATTTTATAGAAGATTTACACAACCACTGCAGTTAAATTCCCTTTAACAGTTTCTTATACATGCACTGTTTCTTAGATGAAACATGAGTAATAAATAAAACTGGAATTTTTTAACTGCATACCCAGGATTAACTTTAACTTGTTTCATAAAAAGGGCAATTTGGTACATTAAAACTGAGCCCTAAAATACTATAAAACTGTTGGATCCCCTGAGTTGCATAGATCATTTTCTTAAAAGTAAAACATAAAACCAATGATATATTTTAGAGAAGAAAAAACATAAGCATTAAAATAGATTGATTCTCACCCATAAACTAAGTTCAGATACATTTATTTTCAGGAAATGTGGTTTCATTGCCAGAATACCCTGAGTAGAGAAAAATAACATAGTATACACAGTTAATACTTATAGACATAAATTCAAGTACCAAAAAATTCTTCTAAATAATAAGATTCTCAAGTATCTAAAATTTAGCACATGGTTGACTTTCCACATACCATCCACATGCTCATTTCTAGAGTCAGTGACTTCAAGGTATAGCCCTATTATCCAAAGTCGATTAGGTGAATGCGTGACTTTTTAAAGTTGAAAAAGGAATCACCATATGTAAATGTCTATGACTGATTTGACATGTCTGATTTATCTCTGAGCCATGAGTTATATAACATTTTCAGAATTTTGGACAGTAGTCATACAGGCATAAGATTTTCCTTTAGCTAAAAATTACTGACTCTTAGGGTAAACAGCAAATGAAATGTTAATGGATCAACTAAATACTTCTCTGAAGTATTTTCAGGTGGTAATGCTTCCAAACTGTATTACCCTTGGGGAGCTAAAACTACTTCAAACATGGCAAAAATATGATTAGAGATCAAAACATAAATACTTCAAACCAAATTAAATCTTTTTGGAAGTTTCTAAATACCTGAGAATACAAAATGTGATACAATTCAGGTTTCAAAGTGATTAATTATAAATATATGCAAATGTGTGTTTACAGTTAAATATGCACAAACATGCTGTATTCCCTGTTATCATTTATTTTTATACACCAAAATATATGGAATATACATAAATATGCTTAATTCGTACCTAAGGCGCACCTCAGTGTGAAGCATCTAGCAGCATACCTGACATACAGAACTGAAATTTCCTACAAAATGTACTTAAATTAGATTTTATTTATATGTAATATTCGATTCAATGGTTTCCCTGTCCATAGTACCAAGATTCATATACTTTATCCTGGGTGATAGCAGTACATGAGAAAATACATATGTAAAATATACAACTGAGTACTTTGTCACCTTTCCTAATAATAAACAGAGAACACAGAACTGAAGAACTATACTTATTAATCCCAAAGTTATGATTTTTCTTGTTGTTGTTGTTGAAAATATAGCATTATGCTAATTGCTAATTACTGTAGCTAAGTATACTCAAGGCACAACCTGAAAAGGGTGGCGGCCCACACTGGGAAGAGGCATATTTTTGAGAAATGGGTATTTTTTTTTTTTTTTTTTGAAATGGAGTCTCGCTCTGTTGCCCATGCTGGAGTGTAGTGGCGCGATCTCAGCTCACTGCAAGCTCCGCCTCCTGGGTTCACGCCATTCTGCCTCAGCCTCCTGAGTAGCTGGGACTACAGGCGCCCGCCACCATGCCCGGCTAATTTTTTGTATTTTCAGTAGAGATGGGATTTCACCTTGTTAGCCAGGATGGTCTCGATCTCCTGACCTCGTGATCCACCTGCCTCAGCCTCCCAAAGTGCTGGGATTGGAGGCGTGAGCCACTGCGCCTGGCCGAAAAATGGGTTTTTAAATAAATATCATTTGTAAAATAAATGAAAATGGAGGTTTCAAATGTAATGGGTTCTAAAAATTAAGAAACCCCAAATGATCTGAGTAACTTAATTACTCAAGAAGTCGAATATATTCCAATTACGACAGTGCAATACGCTTTTAAAGTCACAGGGAAACTAAAGCACATGTACTTTAAACATAAGGAATAACAAGTCTGCAAAACATTTTAATGGAAATCCACCAAAAATAAGGCAGTCTTAAAATTTCAGAAGACTTTTAGACTTACAAAGTCATCCTGCCAGCTGGGCATGGTGGCTCACGCCTGTAATCCCAGCACTTTGGGAGGCCGAGGTGGGCAGATCACCTGAGGTCAGGAGTAGAGACCAGCCTGACCAACATGGAGAAACCCCGTCTCTACTAAAAATACAAAACTAGCCGGGCATGGTGGCACATGCCTGTAATCGCAGCTACTTGGAAGGCTGAGGCAGGAGAAACGCTTGAACCTGGGAGGCGGAGTGAGCCAAGATTGCGCCATTGCACTCCAGCGTAGGCAACAAGAGTGAAACTCCATCTTAAAAAAACAAAACAAAACAAACAAACAAACAAAAAAACAAAGTCATCCTGCCATATGTAGCAGAAAGAATTAGATGACCTTCCATCAATTTGTTCTAATTCTGTAAAATAATCTCTCCATAATCTAAAGTTGTTCTTGGTAGTGATTTAGCAAAATAAAACTGAATCATCACCTTACTTAAACCATCTGAATAGTCCATACAAGTAGACAAGGGGCAAAAAACAAAACAAGAAAAACAAAACAAAACAAAAAACAGAAGAAAAAGTAACCAAGGCCTTGATCTTCTGAGCACAGTGGAATGAAGAGGGGTGGCTGTTACAAGATTGCAATGAGAGGAAAGGGGTTCAAAAAGTGGAGCAGGAGTAGGATTAAAAATGCAAAGGAGGAAGGGAGAAGAAAGCATAGAAACTTTTCTGAAATGATACTAATTTTTCCTTGTTTTTTTTTTCCCTGTTTTAGAATTGAGTACTTGAACACCATACATCTAGAATATTCAGTAAGACACTTAAGATGGTTCCTACAGAAAACCCTGATGAATCCTAAGCCAGTGAAGAAAAAATTGTTAAACCATTAGTTTCAAAAACAGCCATATAAGTGTTAAAGAATACTTACCCAAATAATTACCAAAGAAGAAGCATAATAAGAAGTTAATAACATTGAGTTCCCAAACATCAAAACAAAACAAAGTGCAAGAGAAATCTGGAAAAATCCAAGAAAAAAATATAAGTAATGCACATAAAACAAAAAACCTTTGTTTTTTATTGTGAAAACTGCACATGCCCATAATAAACAAAATTCAAACTGTTGAAAAGGGACTATAAAACAGCCCATTCTCCATCTCACACTTCAAACTCCCAGAGATAACCGTCATCAACAGTTTCCTGTTTATCCTTCCAGACAACATGTATAAATTCTAGTTTATATATTTTGTAAAACCACAAATGGACACTTACCCCACAAGCTGTACTATTTCTTGCTTTTATTCGTTAATATGTTTCAGAGAGCTTTCCATACACATGCAAGCCAATCTAATACATTCTGCTTAAGAACTGGAAAAAGTATTCTATTCTACAGATGTATCCTAATTTATTTAACTAGTCCTCCGAATACTGAGAAACACTTAAGTGCTTTCCACTTCTATTTTGTTTTGTTTGGATCTTCCCAATACAAACACTGCTATGATAGACATCCTTATGTGTATACCTTATGTGCATGTCAGTACATTTATGAATAAATTACTAGAAGTGAAATTGATGGATCAAGGATATACACATTTTTAAATTCAATACAAATATTGACAAATTGGCCTACAAAAAGATTGTGGCAATTCACTTTCCCACCAACTGGGCAGGAGAGTTCCTATGGATATATATTCTGGCAACACTGTATTATTCTTTTAAATATTTGCCAATCCAGTAGGGAAAAAATGTTACCTCATTGTTTCACTTTTCCATTCTTTTAATAGTAGATGAGACACAGCACCTTTTATTCTATTTGCTGGTTATGCTGTCTTGTGTGTATGTGTGAACTGCTTATTCCCACTGCCCATCTGTCTACTGGGCTTTCATTATTTTCCTTAACAGCTCTCTTCATATATTACAGAACATAGCCCCAATATCCAGAATCTACAAAGAACTTAAACAAATTTACAAGAAAAAAAAAACCCATCAAAAAGTGGGTGAAGGATATGAACAGACACTTCTCAAAAGACGACATTTATGCAACCCACAAACATATGAAAAAAAAGCTCATCATAATTGGTCATCAGAGAAATGCAAATCAAAACCATAATGAGATAACATCTCATGCCAGTTAGAATGGCGATCATTAAAAAGTCAGGAGACAAAGATGCTGGAGATGATGTGGAGAAATAGGAATGCTTTTACAGTGTTGGTGGGAGTGTAAATTAGTTCAACTATTGTGGAAGATAGTGTGACAATTCCTCAAGGATCTAGAACTAGAAATACCATTTGACCCAGCAATCCCATTGCTGGGTACATACTCAAAGGATTATAAATCATTCTACTATAAAGACACATGCACACATATGTTTATTGCAGCACTGTTCACAATAGCAAAGACTTGGAACAAACCCAAATGCCTGTCAATGATAGTCTGGATAAAGAAAATGTGGCACATATACACCATGGAATACTATGCAGCTATAAAAAAGGATGAGTTCATGTCCTTTGCAGGGACATAGATGAAGCTGGAAGCCATAACTGTCAGCAAACTAACACAGGAACAGAAAACCAAACACTGCATGTCCTCACTCATAACTGTCAGTTGAACAATGAGAACACATGGACACAGGGAGGGGAACATCACACATCGGGGACTGTTGGGGGCTGGGGGGCTAGGGGAGGGATAGCATTAGGAGAAATACCTAATGTAGATGACGGGTTGATGGGTGCAGCAAACCACCATGACACGTGTATACCTATGTAACAAAACTCCACTTGCTGCACATATACTCCAGAACTTAAAGTATATATATATTTTAATATATATGTTTATTTATATAAATATAAATATATAAATATATATATTTATATATATATTTATATATATATATAAAAGAACCTAGCCCCTTATCAAGTAAACATATTGTAAATATTTCTCTCAGTTCATTTTTGACCTCTGTAGTATTTTTTGTATTATGGTTATTTTCTAAATCTTTATGTTAGCAAATTTATCTTTCATTTCCTTTAGGTCTTTGGATTTATCTGTCATTTAAAAGGCACTAAAAATAAAATAATCCATATTCTAGAAGTTTTATTTTTGATCCATATATATCAATTTCCATGTGAATTTCAGAATCAACTTATTAAGCTTCAAAAACTAAAATTTTAATTAAAATTACTTTATTCAATAACGTGTTATTTATAGTTATATCTGTTCAACATCAAATCTTCAGATCCCAAAGCAATACATGTTCCTTCCATTTCTTTAAATCTTCTTTTACATGCATTAGCAAGTATAGTTTTCTTTGTATAGATTCCTGCATATTTTCTTGAGTTTATTCTAAAGCATATTATTTTTGCTGCTGTTTTATCAAGAATCTTCATATTTTGATTGTTTGTATACAGAAAAATTATATTAAATATGCATCAATGAATATGATTTCATTGTTTCCAGTAGTAGTTTATTTGGATTTCTCAAGTATTCAAAATGATATCAACTACAAACAATGATATTTTTACATTTTCCTTTGAATTATTTTTCAGTCAATTGTATTAGCTGACATTTCTGCAATAATGTTAAGTAATGAGAGAGGCAGTAGGCATATTTATCATGCTTCTGGCATTAATGGAAATAGGACATTTTTCTATTGCTTCATCATTTTATGTGATACTAGTTTTTGTTTTGAGGTGTGGGTATCTTAAATTTCAATGAAATATCCGTCTATTTTTACTTGATTATGGTCTTAAACACCAAAAATAGATGTTGACTTTTATCATATACCTTTATAATATCAAAGGCAATTATTATGGATTTTTTAAACTTCTTAATGTGATAAATCATATTAATAGAATTTCTATTATCAACACATTCCTGCATTCCTGGAATGAGGCGCTTAGATACAAATTTAACTACGTAAAAAACCTATCTGAGCAAAACTACAAAACTTCAATGAAACTAATCAAAGAACTTTATAAATACATGAAGTGTTATTCCATGTACAGGAAGATTCCATATTGAAGGAATGTCAGTTCTTCCCAACTTGATTCAGCACAATCCCAATAATGAGCCTAGCAAGTTACCAATAAAGTGATTCTGAAGTTTATATGGAGATATAAACAACCCATTATAGAGCCAACTCAATACCGAAGAAGAGCAAAGTCAGAGGACTGACACTACCCCACTTCAAGACTTACTATAAAGTTACTGTAATCAAGACAGTGTGATATTGGTGAAAGAAGACACAAACAGATCAAGGGAACAAAATATAGAGCCCAGAAATAGACTCACATATATAGTCAACTGATATTTGACCAAGGAGCAAAGGCAATACTGTGGAGCAAAAATAGTCCTTTCAACAAACGGTGCTGGAACAACTAGAGATCCACATACAAAAAAATAAATCTAGACATAAGACTTTACACCCTTCATGAAAATTAACTCAAAACAGACAACAGATCTAAATGCACACTGCAAAACTATAAAGCTCCTAGAAGATAACATTGGAGGAAACCTAGATGACCTTAGGTATGGTGATGACTTCTTAGATAAAAGAACAAAGGTACAATTTATGAAAGAAACAATTGATAAGCTGAACTTCATTAAAATTAAAAACTTCTGCTCTGTGAAAGACAGGACAATGATTGAGAGAAGATATCTGCAAAAGACACATCTGATAAGGGACTGTTATCAAAAATATACAAAGAATTCTTAAAACTCGACAATAAGGAAATGAACAACCCAAGGAAAAATAAGCAAAAGATCTTAATAGACACTTCACCAAAAAAGATACACAGATGGCAAAAAAAAAGTATATTAAAAGATGTTCAACCAAATTAAAACAATGAGATACCATTACACATCTACTGGATGCCCAAAATCCACATTGACACCACCAAATGCTGACAAGGATGTGGAGCAGCAGGAACTCTCATTTGTTGCTGGTGGTAATGCAAAATGGTATGGCCACTTTGGAAGACAGTTTGGCAATTTCCTAAAAACTAAGCATACTCTCACCATACCATCCAAATATCACTTTCCTTGGTATTTACTCAAATGAACTGAAACATCCATGTAAAAACCTGCATACAGATGTTTACGGCAGCTTTATTCATAATTGCCCAAACTTGGAGTTAACCAACAAGTTATTCAATAGGCAAATAAATAAACAGTGGTACATCCATATAATGTTAATAAAATGTTAATAATAATCAAGATCTAAATGAGCTATCAAGCCATGAAAAGACTTGGAGGAAACTTATTTACTTTTTACTAAGTGAAAGAAGCCAATATGAAAAGGCTACATACTGTATGGTTCCAAACACATGACACTACACAAAAGGCAAAACTATGGAAACAGTAAAAAGATCAGTGGCTGCCATGGGTTAGGGGGAAGGAGGGATGAATAGGTGGAGCACAGAAGAGCTTTATGGCTGTGAAACTGTTCTACAAGATACTACATGGTTGACACATGTCATTATACATTTGTCAAAATCCAGGCCGATTGTGGTGGCTCACATCTGCAATCCTAGCACTTTGGGAGGCCAAGGCAGAAGGATCCCTTGAGCCCAGGAGGTCAAGGCTGTGGTGAGCCATGTTTGCACCACTGAACTCCAGCCTGGGCAACAGAGCAAGATCCTGTCTCAAAAAACAAAACAAAACACAACAACCACCCATAGAAAAGTGAGGCCTAACGTAAACTACGGACTTTGGGTGATTCTGATGTGTGATGTAGGTTTATCAATTGTAACAAATGTACCACTCTGGTGCGGGATGTCAATAGAGGGGTAGGTTGTGCATGGTTGGGGGCAGGGGGTATATGGGAACTCTGTATTTTCTGCTTAATTTTGCTATAAACCTGGCTGGGTGCAGTGGCTCATGCCTGTAATCCCAGCACTTTGGGACGCTGAGGTGGGCAGATCACATGAGATCAGGAGTTCAAGACCAGCCTGGCCAACATGGTGAACCCTCATCTCTATTAAAAATACAAAAATTAGCTGAGTGTGGTGGCACATGCCTCTAATCCCAGCTGCTCGGAAGGCTGAGGCAGGAGAATCGCTTGAACCCGGGAGGCGGAGGCTGCAGTGAGCCGAGATCGTGCCACTGCACTCCAGCAAAAAAAAAAAAAAAAAAAAAAAAAAAAAAATTTGCTATAAACCTAAAACTTCTCTGAAAAATAAAGATTTTTAATTAAGAAACAAAAACCACGGTGAGATATCACCTTATACCTACTAGGATGGCTACCATCCAAGAGCAGAAAATAAATGTTGGTGATTACATGGAGAAAATAGAACCTCGTGCACTGTCTACAGGAATGTAAAATGTACCGCTACTATGGAAAAGTTTGGCAGTTCCTTAAAAAATAGATTTACCATATGATCAATCCAGCAATTCCACTTCTGGGTACATACTGAAAACAACTGAAAACAAGATCTCAAAAAATATTTGTTTACCCATGTTCATAGCAGCATTATTTCCTATAGCTGAAACACAGAAGTAACCCAAGTATCCATGAATGGACTGGATAAGCAAAATCGTGTGTGTGTGTGTGTGCGCATGTGTGCACACGTGTGTACACACAACGGAATCCAAGTATCCATGGACAGATTGAATGGATAAGCAGAAACGTGTGTGTGTGTGTGTGTGTCTGTGTACACACAATGGACTATTATTTAGCTTTAAAAAGGAAGGAAATTCTGACATGCTTCAACATAGAAGTAACTTGGGACAGTAGGCTAATTGAAATAGGCCAGTCACAAAAAGACAAACACTGTATGATTTCACTTACATGACATATATAAAGTAGTCAAAATCACAAAGACAGAAAGTAGAATGGTGGTTTCCAGGGACTGGGAAGATGGAAGAATAAGGACTTTAATGGGTATAGAGTTTCAGTTTTGCAAGATGAAAAATGTTCTGGAAATAGGTGGTGGTGATGGTTGTAAAACAATGTGAATGTACTTAATATCACTGAACTGTATAATTAAAAATGCTTAAGGTGGTAAATTTTAAGTTACATGTATTTTACCACAATAAAAAATGGAAAAATAATTTTTTGGAAATAATTCTATATATTTTTTTCTTTTTATAACTATAAGAATTTAGGAATTTATAAAACGATAATGGAAGAAGATAGAAAACAGTAAGTCATATAATAAAGTATGTATCATTTACCCAAAGTAGGTTTTGCTGCAAACTACGTTGTGTAATTTTATAATTTTATAACTATAACTTTGAGTCAAGGCCCTCAGCCATAGTTGCCTATGTGACCAGCCAACTCTGAAGGCTTAACATTTAATCTGATTTACACTACAAAATAAAAAACTATTTTAAATAGTTTGGGGAAAAAATAAGCCAAGTCTAAAAAATATATAATTACTGTCTAACTCATTCATGAACAAGGATGTAAAAATCCTATCAAAATGACAGCAAACTGAACCCAGCGACATGCAAAAATTGTGTTTAGCCCAGAAAAGCAAGTTTATTTGATGCTAGAAAGTTAATTAATGTTAATTCATTATAGTAACCGATTGAAGAGGGGGAAATACACCGATTCATCTAAACAGATGTAGTAAAGTATTTCATGAAACTTAACATTTATTAATTTCTTTTTAAAAGTGCTCAAAGCATGATGAGGACATGTTAAAAGGAAAGAGAAGTCAGCTTGAATAGTTGGACAAGTGTGGAACAATTTGAGCATCAACATAAATAACAAAAATAATGGATTACACTGCATTGACTAAAATAGATGTCATTTTCTTTTGGACACAAGACAAACTGGTAAAAGATCTGAATTGGAATTTACAACAATGGAAACATGAAGGGCGTATAAACAAACCAAAAGATGCTCAGCTTCATTATGAATCAGAGAAAATGCAAATTAAGGTTACAAGATACCATTTTACACGAACCAGATTGATAAAATAAAAAAGGATGTAGAATAACATAAGCTGCTATATATTGCTGTTGGAAGTAGTCCAATCATTTTAGAAAAACAATTTAGTATTTATAAAGTTGAACATGTACATAATTTACCACCCAACAAGTTTACTACCAGGTAAATACCCTAGAGAAACTCTCAACATATGTGCCCTAGGAGATATATGAAGAATGTACAGCATTATTTATAACTAAAATAAGAAGCTGGGGGGCGAAGAGAGAACCTAAATGTCCTTCAACAAGAAAATGAATAAATGAACTATGCTTTATTTATATGATGGAAAATATAAAGCAGTGAAAATATTTGAATTCTAGTTACATGTAAGTAGCAGAAATCTGAGTGAAAAAATGGTATTTATAAAATAATGCCATTTGCATAAACCTTACAAAGAATGTGAACATTTAATAATAAAAATATGTACTATTTAGTAATCCACATATTGTAAAGTTATAAAGAAAAGCAAATTGATTACAATTCAAAAAGTCAGAATAGTGGTTACCTCTAGGAGCAGTGAGGGGATGAGCTCAGGGCATACAGGACTTAAAAGTAATAAGGTTCTATTATCCATTTGGAGAGTAGGCTCCTGGTTGTTTATTTTATGACTGTGTTTATAACTTCCTTACACATTATAAATGTTCTTTTATATGTATAAATTATTAAGAAAATGAAAATAATGGGATATTATGACAACTGTAAAATTATCAGGAAAAGAAAACATCAAAATTATAAAAACTAATGAGAGAAGACAATGTTTGTTTTTAAAGGATAACCATTCAAGAACATCAACCAACCAGCTTCAGGGTCTTTGTTCTAGCTGTTCCACCAACCTAGAGATCAGTTTCTTTGATATCTACTTGGCTAACTCCTTCTCCTTCTTCCAATCTTTGTTCTACTCCCCTTCTCAAGAAGACCTGCCCTGACCACCTCATTTGATTTTTCCATTCTCCTACCCCCTGATCTTGGTGCTCCTGATCTGCCTTACCCTTACCTTTTCTTTCTTCTAAAATCTTTTTTTGTATTTTTTTTTTTAATAGAGATGGGGTCTCACCCAGGCTGGTCTTAAACTCCTGGGCTCAAATGTCCTCTTGCCTCAGCCTCCCCAGGCCACCATACCTGGCCTCAAATCCTTATCACCTTCTAACATCCTACATAATTTACCCATTTACTATGTTTATTATTTATCTTCTGTCTTCCCTCTTTCCCCCACTCTGTTAGAATGTAGTAATATGAATGCTGGTGTATTCCACATGCCTTGACAGTTGATGCTCAGTTAATGAACTTTTTTTCTTTTTTGTAGAGACATGGTCTTGCTATGTTGCCCAGGCTGGAGTGCAGTGGTGTGATCTTAGCTCACTGCAGTCTCAACCTCCTGGGCTAATGTAATCCTCCCACATCAACTTCCTAAGTAGCTAGTACTACAGGCATGCATCACCATGCTAAAATTTTTTATTTTGTAGAGATGAGGTCTGGCTCTGTTGCCCAGGCTGGTTTCAAACTCCTGGCGTCAAGTGAACCCCACCTTGGCCTCTCAAAAGTGTTGGGATTACAGGCATGAGCCACCATGTCGGGCCCTTCTACTTCATTTTAACAGACAGCTCCTGGATAATATATCAGCCCCATGTTTCCGTTTCATAAATTATTTCTTTTACTGATAATGCATAAGTTGGGAACAACTTCAATCAGATAATATGACCCAAATTAAATTTTTGTGAGTGGTCTATCAAAATGAGGTCTGTTGATTATATCACAATGTTTGAACAACATTTGTTTTAGTTATGAAATTGTTACAACTAGTTTCAACCATGAACAAATCAAATATTAATCAGGAGTTTTAAGGGCAAACTAAATGGAAAAGAACAATAAAAAATTATTACCATGTGTATATAAATGATCTTCCGTAATTTACATATATCAATGTACCCGACAACATATACTGCAAATAATGATGCAATCTGAAATTTAAAAAGAAATTAGAAGTAAAAAAGATAAAATGAATAGCTACAAGAATGAAGAATATATTTACTGTTGTTTCAACTGATTTATATCTACACACAGAGTGAGTTCTTCTGTTTTCCTTTTATCTGACAATTTATTATTAAATATAGTCAATATATTAGTATAGAAAATATTGGTTGATTTTTCTCTCTGACACACAGCTTTCTCAATCATGTGAATTGTCTACTTTGTCAACTGTCCAAAACAATACTCATTTTAACTTCAGGTCAACCCTACTGTCAACATGTACAATTAAAAAGTGCCTTGTCCAATCAAAAAAGATGAAAATGTAATTATAACATGACAACTAATACATAATTGGGGAAGGTACATTTAACTGAAAAAAATTATGCAATGCATGTGTGCATAAAAATACCTCAATTTCTGCTTGCTAGTCACTCCTTACAAGTATCTCCATTAATGTTCTTTCATTAATACAAATATTCAAGAGTTAGTTATAATCAAATTTATCAATTTCAAATTAAGAGTACTTTCGCTGCAAAGGTATTTTTAACTTTCTTTTCCATTTGGAAGAAAATTGTATGTTATATATCAATAATTCTAAGAGTACTGGAATTATTTAGATGAATTAATTGATTAAATGATGGTATAGTATCTATTATATAGAGGTAATATAGCAGACTATGCCTCTACACCCTTCCTCATAGAGAAAGCAATTCAAATTAAATTCTTCCTGTCCTACTACAAAAGCATAGCATAAACAGATTGCAAAATAGCTGAATACTTAAACATATAACTTAAGTTTCATTCATCAAGTTTTTAATCTCTAAATCAATCTACAACAAATTTTTCCATTAGTGAGAAAAACAACAAAGTTTCCCTTTATTCAGAGTTACCCATGGAGAACACTGCATTTCTTAGGGTGCCTGATATGACATAACAACTGTGGGGAAGTGTGTGTTATTATTCAACATAAGCCCCACAGGGAGGCAAAAAACCTCCCCTGACCCTCACCTCCACAAAAAAGCAGGCAGTCTCCACTATCAGGAAGCAATGAGAATGCTCCCTTTTCACCCCAAGGGTTAAGCAACACACAGTACATTTACAGGGTAGAATTTTAAAGAGAGAATCTCAGAGACAATTTTAAACCAGAAACTGATTGAAAATGTCATCGAACTAAGTTAGACAAAGGAGTCTACAAGACAAGATCAAAGTAAAAAGTAAGTACAAATAGAGCCTATTTTAAAAAATAATGATAAAACCAACTAACCTTACTGACACCTTCTAAGTACCAGGTACTGTGTTAAGAATCATATACATTACTTCATCTGGTCCTATCCGCAACCCAATAAAGTAGGTTCTTTTATTATCTCTATTTCAGAAATGAGAAAACCTAAACTAAGAAAAGTTAACTATTTTATCCAAGTTAAGAGGCTAGTGAATAGAATTAGGACTCAAATCCAAGTCTAACTTCATTTCCCAAGCAAGATGTTCTAAAAAATATTAAAAAGCAGCCAGGCGCAGTGGCTCACGCCAATCGCAGCACTTTGGGAGGCCAAAGCGGGTGGATCACGAAGTCAGGAGATGGAGATCATCCTAGCTAACACGGTGAAACCCCGTCTCTACTAAAAATATAAATAATTAGCTGGGCGTGGTGGCACGCGCCTGTAGTTCCAGCTACTTGGGAGGCTGAGGCAGGAGAATCGCTTGAACCCAGGAGGTGGGGTTGCAGTGAGCCGAGACTGCGCCACTGCATTCTAGCCTGGGCGACAGAGCAAGACTCCATCTCAAAAAAAAAAAAGCAACTCTTCAACTGCTTTATACAAATATACCAGTACAATAAAAAAAATAGTACACAGGGAGAAAAATGAATATGTAATTTACTCCCTCTCTCAACAAGCTACCTCCATTTATAGTGGGCAAGAGTACATGGAAAGACAATAGATGAATTTCCAGACTGGTAGAGAGAATTTTATAAGAGATGAACTGGTTAGCTATTTATCCTGTAATCCTATGTGTCTTTATTCTACATGCAAGAATGTACACAACTATTCATAAAAGAAACATTTTAGGTAACAGAAATACTATAGTTAACTTAAGAGAAATACTTGAAGTTATAGCACTAGTCCTCTTTTAAGCACTTAACGATACTGAATAACAAAGATAAGCATTCTTACAAATTTGAGTTCAATAAATGCATTATTTTAGGAAGTAAATAATTAACAATCATTAATAAATAATCCAACATATTTCTCTACCCTGAACTTTCTTTTGTTCAATATTTCTAAAAAATGTTTTAGAAAAACATTTTTCCTAGAAAATGTTTTAGTGTTTTAGGACTTAGAACCATAGAATATCTCAGTTGTAATTTTATGCAAATGAGCTCACATAGTCAAACATGCTAAGCTTAAAACAGCTTAAAATATAATCACCTCACCTGAGTAAGAAGTACAAACTGAGCAAACTGCCAAGGAAGCATGAAAAATACATTGGAAATGCAGAGTGCAATCAAGCTTCCTCTATAAAGTTTTGTAGCCCTTGAAAAGATAAAATAAGTGTTAGTAAGTTTAAACACGAAATAGTCTAGCATGGCTCCAAACTGCTGCAAATTAGAATCTCGAAATATATATGATCTGGTTATAACACAACCTAAACATAAAATGAACCAATGGGTTAGAAATTATACCTCCTGATACTCAATTACAACAATTTTCTTTGAAAGGTAAATACCCATTATTGCTAACAATAACACAGAGAGAAGGAGGGTGGGTCAGTATATCCATGAACATTTTTTTCAAATTATATTTTGGTGAATCCATGACTGAATATTTAAAAATACTGATTCAACAGATTCATTAGGAAGGCAGAAGATGCCTACGAAAAGATGATAGCAGCATATTCTAAGTGCTAAGTATTATGCAGACAACTACTGCAATAATGCAGAATAAGAGGTAAGCGGCTGAGAGAAATTTTGTAAGCATGTGAGATAAAAAGTTGGGTCTGGCACAGGTAGGAGAACACAGAAAAGTTAAGTGGAGGAGAAGATATGGGGTCCATTCTGAAGCAACCTTTAGAGATCTCATTTTGGTACTGACTTGTAATTTAGGAGATTTTCAGGAGGGTAAGATGATTTTATCCTCTAAATCTGCGAGCCAACGCAAAGCCCCCACACATGTCCATCTTCACAGAAGTGGAGTGTGCATGTTGATATACTGAGGTGATGAGGTGTATGCAGCTCAGATACAGTAAAGACATCCTGGCTAGATAAACCTACCTGGAGCATAGAGCACCATTATGACATGCCTTTCTTCACTTCCCCAAGTATCCCTTCTCCAAAGGACATCCCTCTCTGCTATTTTAATCCAACAAAAGTACTTTTAAACTCCAGATAACCTTTTAATGAGTTATGAAATCAACTTATGGAATAAAATTCAGCATTTAAAAATGGAGATCAGCAGAGTGAAACAGAATATATATGACTATATCCTACTTACAAGGGGTTCTATTCTGTGAAACTTTTGTTTCAGTTGTGTGCATACATGTATGTGTATACTAAGCCGCAGTGTAAAACTTATTTCTTATTTCTCATAGATCATAGTCCAAAAGTTTGAAAGCCACTATCTAAAATAAAGCATTTCTCTACTGCTTTTGAATACTAAATATGATTTTCATTTTATGGGTAACAAGAGACATTAAGATTTCCAAGCAGAATTTAATACCAATCTGGCAGTTGGATAAAGAATGCGCTATGGGGAGATAGGAGTGAATAGAAAACAAAGAAAATCCAATTGGTGATCAAAATAGCTCTGACCCAAGACAACAGAAATGGAAACATAAATATTGCCAAGAAAAAAAAAAAAAAAAGCTAAGAACAACCAAGAAAAAGCTAAGCTGTGCTACTATTAGGTGGGTATATAAACTGAATTTCTAAAAATGCTTAAAATTCAAAACTGGACAAAACCGATTTGTTAAAACATACCACTAACCTTATTTATAAATGATTCTTAGCATTAAGGAATAGCCTCTTTTCTGGTTTTATAACAGTATCCTCAGCACTGCAGCCTGCATCAACACTGCTCAGCTTCTTCTTGCCTCCACCAAGCCATCACCACCCACCACCTCCCTCTAATGTCACAATATGTCAACTATAGGCAGAAACCAAGAACTAAAGGAAATGGCTGCTCTTCCAAAGGAGGCAATGTCAGTAATAAGGATGAAATATCAGAAGATGAAGATGGCCAATAGAGAGAAGGTTACTATCCTTCAGAAAAAAGACAAGATGTCTGCCAAAATTTCAAGAAAGGAGGTTTAGCAGGTTTTCCCTCCTAAAAAGACTGCAGTGTCCAAGAAAGCAAAATGAAAGCCCACACTTTCAAGCAACCAGTCATAGATAGCCACAGCAGGCAAGCAGGGAGCCATGACAACTAAGGGGCATAACCATGAAAGCCATCGCAATCAGAAGTGATAAGCTGCCAATGAAGATGGCGAGGAAGATCAAGATGGGATGGATCTGAACCAGGAGTGGTGAAAGCAGCAGCTGATGCAGCTTCAGATGACCAGGAATATGAGAACAGAAATGCCAACTAGAATATAAACAGAGACAATGAAGAAGGCTCTAAAGAAAGGAAAGTTCTCTAAAACTTCTCAGCAAAAAGTAAAGACAGGTATTAAGACGTGGGTAAGGCTGAAAAAGACAATGATAAGAGACTAAAGAAAACATAAAAAGCTTGTCACAGAAGCACCTGGAGCCAAAAACAGAGAAGAACCCAACAGAAGGCAGCTCTTGAAGGCAGGAAACAGCAACTGAAGAGGCCCCATCCTGGTAGGCAGAATAATGGCCTCCAAAAATACCTGTGTCCTAATCCCTGGAACCTGTGAACATGTCATGTTGCATGGCAAAGGGGAACTAGGGCTGCAGATGGAATGAAGATGACTAATCACCTGGCCTCACAGTAGGGAATGTATCCCGGATTATCCAGGTGGACCCAATGTAACCACAGGGTACTTAAAAGCAGAAGAGAGGCTGAAGAGAAGGTTGGAGTGAACTGACAAAGAAGGACTTAATCTACCATTGCTGGTTTTGAAGATGAAGGAGCCACAAGCCAAGAAATGCAGGCAGTCTCCAAGAAAGGCAGGCAGCCTCCCAAGAAATGCAGAGAGCCTCTAGAAGCTAGAAAAGGCAAGAAAATTGATTCTCTCCCCTCCCACTCTGTGCCTTCAGGAAGAGGGGTGCACCTCCAATACCCTGATTTTAAAACTTCAGAGCTAGAAAACTCCAAGATAGTAGGTCCCAGTTTGTGGTGACTGGCTACACAGCAACAGGAAACTAACACTACCTTCTCTGGTACAGATGGACTAAAGGAAGCAGCGCTCAGTCCCCGGAGCAGCATTCCCATGCCCACTTAGGGACAGATCGGATCAGTGAGTGAAAGAAGAATCAAAGGTTTGCCTTCGCTGGATTTAAGACAGGAGCAGAGGTAGAAAAGCAGGAAGGAACTAGAGACTGATGGGCAGTCTGCTGTCTGCACTATACTGGAGAAAAAAGCCACGGTCAAGAATGTGAATGTGGAAAAACAGCATCTGTAGTGGTGAATCAAAGACTCCTACAGCACAACACTTCTTACAGAGATGTTTGAGAAGGGACCGTTGCTCAAGGTGCCTCAGAACCAACAGGGCACAGTTAAAGGTTATGAATTCATAGAGGTTCACCTTATTTGAAGGTGCTAAAGAAGCTTTAAACCCTATAAAAGAGGAGTTTAGGGGACAGCAATAAAGCTGGAGCTACACAGACTTTAAAAAGCTAATGCAAAAACATTACCCATCCCATGTTCTATGAAGGGTCTGTCTAAAGACACTACCACATAGGAGACTAAAAGCCATGTGACGGTTCTATACTTGCTGTAACAATCAGAGGGAAATAGATTGCCCAAAGGGTTTGGCATAACAGACTTCATCAAAGTTCTTCCAAATTCGGAGGATCACTGAAGGGAGTTATCAGTCTGAGTCATCTTCAGATTTTTATCATGCTTTGTTCCATTTTTCCATAGCCCCCATTTGATTTCCTTTTTACCCTCTGGAGCAAGGCAGCTATATTCAATATTTGTCAGCAGAAAGGGAGAGAAGTATGAATTCTGTGAATTATCCTTTGCCCCAAAGGATTGTATCTTACAGGATACACTATAGCATGACCAGCCTTTACCTTCTTTCTGCTCATTTTCAAGAGGTTACAGTGGTAACAGAAGAAGACTTGAGAAAGTGGAAATGACAGGAGAAGTGAAAGCAATTTGTTCCTTCTCAAGCAATCACTGTAGACTACCAAGAAAAAGGAGGAGGAAGAGAAGGCTGATAGAAGAAATGTTTTTGATACTATTTTTAAGTTACACTCTTACAATATTTTTACTAATAACAGCATCATATTGGTTAATTATTTTATTATGTTCACTTTATTATGGAAGCTTAAGAAATTTTAGTTAAAATTATTTAATGCAAAAAGAAATAAGGTTAAGTCAAAGTTACCTGAGAATATGAGTCACTAGCAACATCTGAAGAACAAGAAATGGATATGAGAAGCTTTCACGGAGAGGTGGTGTCCACATTACACGGGTACACTGAAAAAAAAAATTTGTAGTATAGTATACTTGCTAAATTTACTAAGACATTCCAAGTAAAAATTACTATTTATAAATAAAATTATTTTTAACAAATAATTTAAACGGTGTGTTGTAAAACAAACTACTGGACTTTATTCCATAAACAGCAAAACTAGCATGGGACAAATATTACTGACAGAGACACATGTGGCTTAAGATCATGTAAAGCATTAATATCATGAATTGTCAAGAAGAAAATACCAAAAAAGATGCAACTACATCTTAAAAGGAAAGGGAGGAAAGTACCAGCAAGAAAATGTTCTGCCAAATTTTAGAATATTTTGAGTTGATTATTTATCTATTGTTTGTCTTCTTTCCCATGAATTTCAGCAAAACTATCCATAACCAGTACTTGAGAACTCTTTCTAGTCATCAATTTTAGTATTTTCATTCACTGTGCTGCTACAAAGGAATATTCCATTTTTGGTTTTACTTCTTTGCCTAAGCTGCCCTGGGTTGCAAAATATTTAAAAGTAGGCAGTGTAATCAAATTAAGTAACAAAAGTCCTGAAATTGTTAAGTATAAACCTTTCTGAAAAGCTCACTTTGGACATAATTAAGCAATGTACTATCACAGTTGTAATAATGTCATTTTACTGTATATATACTAAATACATTAGTAAGTTCATCCTTCCATCGACAGAAAACCGCATACAATTAAATGCAAGCAATCTGATATTATTAAGTCACACTAAAATAATGATGTCTTTCAATGCAAGCATGGGTACCTAAAAAGATTCCACAGAATGACAAAGACCATGTCAGAAATAAGTGTTTCCTATATTTTCGCTGTACCTCAGACTATTGAATATTTCTAGTGCTGCTACAGAAAGACTGAGCCAATTTACTGCTCTTTTCTAACAAGCTCACCATCCTTTATGAAACTGACATACATATCTATTTATGAATGAACTACTCACACAAGAGAATGCTGAAAAGATTGAAAAGGTCCCCTGATAATGTATACTGTTGTTACTAGAATGCAATTTTTAAAAGCTGTTAGTTTATTAGATTAACTGGAGAGTTCAGTATGATTGACAGTAAGATACATGGGCAAACTACATTTCATTGCCCTTTACCATGCTTCACAGATAACGTCTGTCACAAATTGAAGGTTTGTGGCAACCCCGCATCAAGCAAGTCTATCAGTGCCATTTTTCCAATAGCATGTGGTCACTTCATGTCTGTGTCATATTTTGGTAATTTTCATAATATTTCAACCTTTTTCATTATTACTATATCTGCTACGGTGATCTGTGATCAGTAATCTCTGATATTACTATTCTAATTGCCTTAGGTGCCTTGAACCATGCCCAATAAGATGGCAAACTTAATGGATAAATGTGTGTGTTCTAACTGCTCCACCAATCAGCCACTCTCCCATCTGTCTCCCTCCCATCGGGCCTCCAAATTCCCTGAGACACAATATTAAAATTAGAAAAATTAATAAGCCTAAAAGGGCCTCTAAGTGTTCAATTAATACAAAGAGTTGTTCATCTCTCACTTTAAGTCAAAGGCTAGAAATGATTAAACTTAGAGAAGAAGGCATGTCAAAAGCCGAGAGAGGCCAAAAGCTAGGCCTCTTATGCCTAACAGTCAGAAATGCAAAAGAAAAATTATTGAAGGAAATTAAAAGTGAAACAACCTTATTGCTGATATGCAGACAGTTTTAATGTTCTGGATGGAAGATCAAACCAGCCACATTTCCTTAAGTCAAAGCCTAATCCAGAACAAGATCCTAACTCTCTTCAATTCTATGAAGGCTGAGAGAGGTGAGGAAGCTGCAGAAGAAAAGTTTGAACTAGCAAAGGTTGGTTCATGAGGTTTAAGGAAAGAAGCCATCTCCGTAAGATAAAAGTACAAGGTAAAACAGCAATGCTGATGTAAAAGCTGCAAGTTATCCAGAAGATCTAGCTAACATAACTGAGGTAGGTTGCTGCACTAAACAACAGTGCAGATGAAAAAACCTTCTACTGGAAAAAGATGCCATCTAGGACTTTCCTAGTCAGAGAGAAGTCAGTGGCTGGCTTCAAAACATCAAAGGACAGGCTGACTCTCTTGTTAGACCTAATGCAACCAGTGACTATCTTGAAGCCAATATTCATTGACCACTCTAAAAATCCTAGGACCCTTAAGAATTACACTAAATATACTCTGCACGTGATCTACAAATGGAGCAACAAGCCTAGATGACAGCACATCTGTTTTAGCATGATTGACCGGATATTTTAAGCCCATTCTTGAGACCTACTGCTCAGAAAAAAAGATTCATTTCAAAATATTATTGCTCATTGACAGTGCACTTGGTTACACAAGTGCTCGGGTGGAGACGGATGAGGTGATTAATGTTGCCTTCATGCCTGCTAACAGAGCATCTATTCTGCAGCCCATGAAGCAAGGAGTCATTTCAACTTTCAAGTCTTATTATTTAAGAGACATGTTTCATAAGGCTCTAGCTGCTATAGTGATTCCTCTGATGAGTCTGGGCAAATGAAATTTAAATCTTCTAGAGTGGATTAACTATTTCAGATACCATTAAAATCATTCTGATTCATGGAAGGAGGCCAAAATATCATCATTAATAGGACTTTGGAAGTTTATTTCAACCCTCATGGGAGACTTAGATGGGCTCAAGACTTCAGTGGAGGAAGTAACTGCAGATGTGATGGAAATGGCAAGATAACTAGAAATGGAGCCTGAAGATGTGACTGAACTGCTGTAATCTCATGATAAAATTTAAAGGATAAGGAGTTGCTTCTTAAATGAGCAAAAGGAGTGGTTTCTTGAAATGGGATCTACTACTGGTGAAGATACTGTAAACATTGTTGAAATGACAAAAAAGGATTTAGAACATGACATAAACTTAGTTGCTAAAGCAGTGGCAGGGTTTGGGAGGACGGACTCCTATTTTGAAAGTTCTAGTGTGGGTAAAATGCTATCAAACAGCATCACTTGCTACAGAGGAATCTTCTGTGAAAGAAAGAATCAATCAATACAGCAAATTTCATTGTTATCTTATTTTAAGAAATTGCCACAGCTATCCCAATCTTCAGCAACCCCTCTGTCAGAAGTTATCAACATCAAAGTAAGACCCTCCATCTGAACAACTTGCTGAAGGTTCAGGTGATCACTGGCAGTTTGTTTGTGCATTTTGAGATGGAGTTCATTCTGCCGCCCAGGCTGGAGTACAGCTGTGCAATTTCGGCTCACTGCAGCATCCACCTCCTGGGTTCAAGCGATTCTCCTGCCTCAGCCTCCCGAGTAGCTGGGACTACAGGCACCCACTACCACACCCAGCTAATTTTTTTTTTGTATTTTTAATAGAGAAAGGGTTTCACCATGTTGACCAGGCTGGTCTTGAACTCCTGACCTCAGGTGATCCGCCTGCCTCAGCCTCCCAAAGTGCTGGGATTAGCCACTTATTTTTAAATTAAGGTATGTACATTGTTTTTTAGACATAATGCTATTTCACACTTAATAGACTATAGTACAGTGTAAACATAACTTTTATATGCACTGGAAAACCAAGAAATTTGTATGACTTGATTTATTACGATATTCATTTTACAGTATCTCTGAAGTATGCCTGTATGATCAAAATTTGTAAAGTCATCAGTCTCTGTACAAAAACAAGTATTCAAACAAGCAAGTATTCCAACCATGCAATGTACAATTTGAGAATTTTCTTCATGCAGACAGTTCCCCCACATTTGTTACCCACATTCAATGACATTATCATTTCTCCAAAATTCATTGCTTTTAATAGCTATAGTCACTCAGTTCACCAAAACTGAATTATATCCTCTGAAAGCAGGGACAAGAAAACCCAATTACAGGACTGTAATGAAGGGAAAGGTCTTCTCCCTCCAAAATTCTGAGTACATGAATTCAAATGTCCATGAAAGTGCTTTCTATTGTTTCTCCAATAACACAACGTGTTTTACTAGGTCTGGTACAAACATAATTGCCATTCCAGATGATGCCATATAATTTGAAAATAGTGAAGAGATTTGGTTTAGTCATGCCTTACATTTCAACAAATAAATATTTTTTCTTTATCTCTAATTTTAAATGTAAAATAAAAAGTGTGACAGTTTAAAATGCCAATGCTTTTTAAAGGCATTATTTTGAAATTTGAGAATTAAAGGAAATATACATGTGAACTGCTTCAAAAAAGGGTTATACAAATGTATGTTGTTTCTAAGTACAAGAAATACATTTATTGTGAAAATTCAATAAAAATCTTATGTTGCACAAACTTCTATCTAGTATATAATTTTTAGCACACATTTCATAACACTGATTATACTGCAACATAATACTGTGTAGATATTAATAGGCTTTTATTTTCTGCTTAATAATTTTTAATCATTCACTGAAGAATCAATAACTAAGGAATCTCAAAAATAGCTTAATTTTCCAATCTCTATTTTCAAACTATTAACTTATAGTATTGGGAATACAGTATGATCTAATTGATTTATCTTCATAACTTCAAAATAAATAGAAGAACAATTGACTAGTGAGTTATAAATTGTGGTTAGTATTAGTATCAAACAGATCATGTTTAAGATTTATTCCAAGAGTTTTTACTAGAGTTGCCATTTGCTGGATCAATCCTAACTTGTTACTATAATGTTTAGGTTTAAAACAAATTACCCACCTCTGCCTGCTGCTTTTCTATACTGATTATACTATTGCTTTATATTGCTTAATATTAACTATAATAATGCTTTAAACACTATATTTATGAGTGCTTCCTTAAAAGACTGCTGGCACCATGAAGGTTATGCTACCTCTCTTCAGAGAATGTTATAGGTGTTAAGAATCCTGCTGTCCACATAGTAACCATAAACATGCTAGGTTTAAGAGACATGGCTTGAATATCTCGTTTGATGCTACTTAGGGCAGTCCCATTATTTAGGAAGACCCTTAGTTTGGAGTAAGCTTTGTGCATCTCAGGGCACTGTATCTTGATAATAAGTAAGCCTGGTTGCTTTCTTGGAGTTTTGGTCTATTTTTGTACCATACACAGGTTGAGTATTTCTTATCCAAAATCCTGGGACCAGAAGTGTTTTGGATTTCAGATTTTTTCAAATTTTGGAATATTTGCATTTTAATTACTGATTGAGCATCGCTAATCCAAAAAACCAAAATCTGAAATGCTCCAATGAGAATTTCCTTTGAGAGTCATGTTGGCACTCAAAAAGTTTTGGACTTTTTGAGTATTTCAGACTGCAGATTTTCAGATTATGCACAGCCTGTACTGATAAGCTGCTCAATTAACCAGTTACATATTTCAATCTGAACTTATAATACAATTTTAGCTCACACAGGATTTAATGTGTCAGTGATATGTAAATGCTATTTTAAACTGTACTATCTTTATAAAGAATTTCAGCTGGTTGTATGACAGAAAACACTGATCTTTTTGTCTCTGAAAATCTAAGATATCAGTATATCCTATCCAAATTTACAAAAAACCTTTGTGAAACTTTGTTGAAAAAGCGGTGAGTACACCTACATGTTTCCATCCATTGTTGCAATGACTCGAACTTGACCATTGCTTATTCATCTAAAATAGAAAATATACCTGGCAAGATGTTATCAGTATCAACTCTACCACCTTTATCATGTGGTTATAAACTACACGGCTCAAGGTTATCAACATAACCAAAATTCTGACTACAAAATGAAAGCATTAACCAAGATATATAGGCAATATAAATAGAAACAGAAACAAATGATTCAAATTGCACTGTCAAAATGATAATACAACATGGAGAAATAAAAACAATTCAGGTTGCTTCTAAATTATTTAACCTTTATATTCTGACTATACCTCCTTAGTAGAATATACTCTTAGGAGAAAAATAACTGGAGAAATACTGAACCATACTTGGTAGGATTGTTATTGGTAATCACATTAGTGTAGTAACTTTGAAACTATTTTGTGTGTATTACAGAATAATTTGTTTCTGGAACCTTTTTGTGTTTGAAAGGAAGTGTTCAGACACCAGTGAGATATATCAAAAGGGCAGAAAATAGTGCCAAATTCATAAAATATCTAGAGATTAATAAAATACGTGAAAAACATTAAACATTCCTGAGAGAAATTAAAGGAGATGAATATAAATCTGTTTATGGATTGGAAGATTTAGTATATTCAGGAATGTCCATTCTAAATTAATCTAGAGATCCAAAACACAACCAGCAAGTTGTGTATGTGTTGAAAGAGAGGGAAGTAGTGACAAACTGATTCTAAAATTAATATGGAAACACAAAGGACCTGGAATAGCTATGGCAATACTGACGAAGAACAAGGTTGGAGATCTTCACTATGAGATACTGAACTTATAAAGCTACAATATTTAAGGCAGTGTGATACTGGCTTGAAGATAAACAGACTAATAGAACATAATTGAGAATGTAAAAATAAATCCAAAACTATATAGTCACTTTATTTATGATACAAGTCCCACTACAATTCAGCGGGGAAAAATCTTCTTTTTAACAAGTGGTACTAGGTTAACTGGACATCCTATTTGGGGTGGGGTAGGGGAGGAAGGAATCTGGAACCTATTTCATACTGTATACAAGATTCTAGACAGATTACAAACCAAAATGTGAAAGCTACACCAAGGTTTTCCCTTATATTTTCTTCAAGCTTCTAAAAGAAAATATGAGAAAACCTTCATGACCTACAGTAGGCAAAGATTTTTTTAATCAGACACAAAAAGGACTCAACATAAGAGATTGATAAATGGAACTTCATGAAAATTAAGAATTTCATCAAAAAACCTCAAAAAGTCAAAAAGATCTGTGTACACAAAGATAAAAATCAAAAAACCAAAAAAGAGGAAAAGACAGGTCGTTAAGTGGTGAGAAGGTACTTGTAGAACATATATTCTATAAAGAACTCCACAGAATTGACAAAGAGTTCCCATATATGAGTAAAATAACCGAAATATTTTTTAATGGGTAAACACTTAGGTATTAAACAAAAGAGAGTATCTAAATCTGATAAGCCATATTAAAAGGTGCTCAATATCATTACTCATCAGGAAAATGCAAACTAAACCCATAATAAGGTACCATTTCACTCATCAGAATGACTATAATTAAGAGGACTGCCAAAGCCAAGCACTGACAAGGATGTATTGATAGAAGAAACTGGAATTATCATACATTGCCAATGGGAGTGAAAACTGGTACAAGCACTTTGGAAAACAATGTGGATACATATCACAGACATATGTTGAGAGAAAGATGTCAGGCATAAGAAAGTATGATTCCACTCACATGAAGCCCCCAAATAGGCAAAACTAATCAATAGTGATAGAGATAGAAGAGTTTTGAAGGATGGGGAGGGATACAGATTGGACAGGAACAGAGGTGAGCCTGCTTGGGGGTTGGAAATAGTCTATGCATTGATCTAGTTCCTGGATACAAGATTGTATACATATGTAAAGATCCACTGAACAGTTAAAATATACAAATCTTAATGTGTGAAAAGTATATATCATTAAAATGTGGGGAGACTACTACCAGCCAAATCTGTGACAATGGGAGCATCAAAAAGAATTGCAATGGATTATAAAACATTGAATTAAAAAAACCCTATGCAAATAAAATAAAATGGCAGGAGAAGGGATTTATCTTTATAGAACACCACTAAATGTAGATGAAATGGCAGAATTAGAAAATTATCATTTGCAATGGCTAATGTAATAACTAATTCAGGCAAGAATCATCAGTGGATGCATAATCAGTTGGTAAATGTTATGGGGGAAGAGGATATTCAAGTGTCTCAAAGTATCATCCCTCATTTCACCTATTAATTAAAAGAAAAAAGGGCATTTTTATAATAGAGACATGACAGACACCACCTTAACCATGTGATTTAACTTTGTAAATTCAATAACAGGACAAATTGGTTTTGCATGCCTCCAGAGGTAATGCAAAGCAAAGGACACAACATCATATGTGCCATATTCTTCATTAAAATGTCTAATCTGGCTGGGCGTGGTGGCCCATGCCTGTAATCCCAACACTTTGGGAGGCTGAGGCAGGCAGATCACGTGAGGCCAGGAGTTCAAGACCAGCCTGGCCAACATGGCGAAACCCTGTCTCTAATAAAAGTATAAAAATTAGCCAGGCGTGGTGGCACACACCTGTAATCCCAGCTACTTGGGAGGCTGAGGCATGAGAATCCTTGAACCCGGGAGGCAGAGGCTACAGTGAGCCAAAATTGTGCCACTGCACTCCAGCCTGGGCAACAGAGTGAGACCCTGTCTCAAAATAAAATAAAATAAAATAAAATAGTCTTCTAATCTGAATCTATTAACGAGGAAACAATCAGACAAATCCAAATTGTGAGACGTCTACAAAATAATTAGACTCCTCAAAAATGTTAATGCCATGAAAAAACAAAGAGAAACTGTTTGAGATAAACTTTTCCAAATAAAATGACAACTAAATGCAATGTACGATCCTTAATCAGATTCTGGATCCAAAATAAAAGCATCAAAGAATTTATGGGAATAAACTATGAAAATGAGAATATGGGCTGTATTAAGGTATTACTGTGTAATTATTAGTGTTAAATTTCTCAAGTATGATAACAGTATTGTGATTATGTAGAATGTCTTGCTTTTAGGCAATATATACTGAAGTATTTAGGGGTGAGACAGCATCATATCTGCAGCTCATTTTCAAACGGATTAGAAAAATGTCTGTGTCGGTGTTTGTATAAGAGAGACAGCAAATGTGTCAAAATATTAAAACTGGTAAATGAAACTGAATCTAGAGCATTTCTGTAAGTTTCAATTTGTTCAAAATAAAAAGCCGGAGAAAAAACAGTAAAGAAAAATGCACTTTTGTTGTACTGCCTTTTTAGTACAAGATTTACAGTGAAACTAGATATAGCCCAAGTGAAGATACAGAACAGCTGTTGGCTCTACCATCACACCTGGGAACAACTGCATAATTTAGGTAAGGATCTGCCATAGGCAGAGTCTTTGCTGGAACCAAACAACTTCTAACCATATAACTAAGAATCTGAAAAAGGTACAAACACAAAAATGAGTATTTGTTGTGACAGCCACCCCTCCCCCAACCTGGGACACACACAGACATACACACACATGAATCTGGCAGATAAAGAGGAGTGGGGGAGAGTCAGAACTCTGTGAGATCACAATCTCACACAGCATTTGGTTTTGGGGCCTTGGCACAGCTGAATCTGGAGATGGATTAAAATTAACTAAAAAGCTGAAAACTAACCCCTTCCCAGTTTAAAGAATGGTAAGATCAAAGGAATCATCCCCTGAGTTAAGCACCTGGAAAGTTGGAGACTGAGACAAAGAAAAAAGAGATCACTGTAATTCATTTGAAACCGGAAGTAAACTAAAACAAATTAAAACTATACTACTGCCCTGCTTGGCAGGGCTTCATGTGGGATCCAAATTCTCAGTCTCTCTTCCTAGGTGCTTGACATAAAACATGTTCCCTTTTTAGGGAAATTGAAGCAAAAATGATTATCTAGTTCAACCTTCATCATTCTTTTACAGAAATTGTCTTCATAAAATAAAAAGCTATGAGACATGCAAAGTAGCAGGAAAATATGACCCATTATCAAGAGAAAAAAAACAGTCAATGGAGTTAAATTCCAAGATAATGTAGGTGTTGGCATTAGAAAACAGACTTTAAAATAACTACAATAATTAGATTTTAAAATGTATAGAAAAATATTAGTGAGATGAAGAGGCAGGAAATTTCAACAGAAAAATGGAGGCTCTATGGAATAAATGGAAATTCTAAGAAGGAACGAAGGAAGAAAGGGAAAGAGAGGAAGGGAGGGAAGGAGGGAAGAAAGGAAGGCAAGAAGGGAAGAAGAGAGGGAGGGAGGGAGGGATGGAAATTTACCAGATAGTGATAATAGCAGACTGCATGCATCAGAACAAAGCACCGCCAACTCCTATACATGGCAAGAGAAAATACCCAAAGGGAGGAATAGAGAGAAAAAAAAATGGGAAAAAAAGGAACAGTGTCAAAAATCTGTGAGATAGTATTTTTTAAAAGTTGAACATACATGTAATTAGAATCCCCAAAGAAGAAGAGAGGAAGAATGGGGAAAATAAAGTATTTAAAAAGAAGATCTTGGCTAGAAATTTTCCAAAACTGATTAAAAATAAAAACCAACCCAGAAAACAAAAGTGTTCAATGAACAAAGCACGTCTAGGTTTACCACCATCAAACCAATAAAAACCAAATATATAATGAAAATCTCTGAACAAGAGAAAAGACACATTACATTCAGAGGAACAATAATAAGAATTATAGCTGACTTCTTATAAACCGGTGGAAGCCAGAAGATAATGGAATAGCATCTTTAAAGTGCTGAAAGGGAAAGCTATCAACCTATAATTCTTATTAAGCAAACATATACTTCAAAAAATGAAGGCAAGATAACATTTTTAGACAGACAAAAACTAAGGGACTTATTGGCAGATCTTTATCACAATGCTAAATAAAATTCTTAAAACTAAAGAGAAATTATGTCAGATGGAAATCCAGATCTGCAGGAAGAAATTAAGAACACCATTGAGATGCAAACTGAAATGCTCAGTTGTGAAGGATGACCGGGAGTTAATTAGGCACACGTCAAGATGAGGGGCGCAGAGGCATATACAAAGCATAGGAAGCAGCATGTGCAAAGGCCCTGAGGAAGGAAAAGGAATAGTCCTTTCTGGAAACAGAAGAAAGAAGGGCCAATAGGGCTGAAGCAAAGCAATCAAAAATAGCCTGAAGAGTGACGTGAGACAAAATCAGAAATCCAGCTGGGCAAGGTCATAACAGATGTTGTAGGCTACTTTTCTATTGTAGACTGCTTTTCAAATTTACATCAGCAGATATGCTGCTAAGATTAACACGCTCTGTTTTTATTGAACTTTTGAAGTTACTGTAGGTTTAATAAGTTCACAAATCCACAGACACACCAGTGAATAGCCTTCATAAAATTATACATCTTGTACTTACACTGTTTCCCAAATTCATGTAAAACATAATTTAAATCATGTCACTCTACTAGTCATTATCCTCTAGTGGCATTCCATCCACTCCAAATAGACCCTATAATGACCTACAGAAATCTGCTCCCACTCTTACCTCCAATTATTAACTGTCTGACCTTATCCGCTATCACTTTCTGCTCCTCCTTGCTACTGCCCAATATTCTCCTGCTTTAAGGTAGAAGATTATCCCACTTCATTCACATGATTGTTCACAAGGATAGGAGTCTTTGTTTTACTTGCACATCTCAAGCATCAAAAAGTACCTGGAAAGAAGGGACTTTCTTTCTTACCAACCTTACCAAAATCTTACCAACACTGGAAAGAAGGGAAGAAAGAATGAAAGAAAAACGAAGTAAGAGGTCCACAAATTGGCAAGAAAAGGTCTCTGCACCTTTCATTTGTAAAAGATAAATTATAGTGATGTCTTCTTTGAAATGCTACTCCCCTAAGAATTTCGTGTTTGGAGAGATTAATGGGGAATCAGGAAACTTGTAATCCTCTCTCTGCAAAAAGATCCACAATATTGATCTGGGCAATGATTTCTTGGATAAGACTGCAAAAGCACAGACAAGGAAAGCAAAAATAGCCAAATAGGATAGCATCAAACTAAAATGCTTCTGCACAACAAAGGAAATAATTAACAGAGTGTACAGTCAACCCGAGGATTGGGAGAAAATATCTGCAAACCACACCTCTGATAAGGGGCCAATATTCAAAATATATAAGGTACTCAAATAACTCAACAGCAACAAAACAACTCAATTTTTAAAATGGGCAAAGAATCTGAAGTCACTTCTCAAAAGGAAAGATACAAATGGCCAACAGATATATGAAAAAAAAAATGCTCAGCTTCTCAAACCATAGGGGAAATTCAAATTAAAACCACAGTGAGAAACCTACACCTGTTAAAAAGGCTATTTTCAAAAAAGACAAATGATAAGTGTTGGAGAGGATGTGGAGAAGAGGGAACTCTTGCACACTGTTGGTAGGAATGTAAATTTATACAGTCATTTTAGAAAACTATGTAAGTTTCCTCAAAAACACTAAAAATAGAATAGCAATCCCACTTCAGAGTATATATACAAAGGAACTGAAATCAGTACATCAGAGATATCTGCACTCCCATGTTCATTTCAGCATTATTCACAATAGCCAAGATACGGAAGCAACCCTAAGTGTCCATAAAGAGATTAATAAGGAAAATTTGCTATACATACACAACGGAATATGACACAGCCTTAAAAAAAGAAGGAAATTATGTCATTTGAGACACTATGAATGGAACTGACAGAGATACTATGCTAAGTGAAATAAACCAAGCACAGGAAGGCAAATACTGTATGATCTCAATTATATGTGGAATCTAAGAGTCAATCTCACAGAAACAGAGAACAGAAAGGTAGTTACCAGAGGCTCAGGGGAGAGATGGGTAATGTGCAGATGTTGATCCACAGATATAAAGTTTCAGTTGGGCAGGAGGAATAAGTTTTAATGATCTATTGTTCCACTTGGTGACTACAGTTAATGTATTGCATATTTCAAAATTGCTAAGAGATTTTTAGCATTCTCACCACAAAAAATGCTAAGTTGGTGAGGGAATAGATATGTTAACTTGCTTGATTGACTCTTTCTACA
Source organism: Pan troglodytes (assembly GCF_028858775.2). NCBI lineage: Eukaryota > Metazoa > Chordata > Mammalia > Primates > Hominidae > Pan > Pan troglodytes. The sequence continues at coordinate 40,763,892 of NC_072404.2, forward strand.
ATGTATACATAAATCAAAACATCACATTGTACCCCACTAATATCTACAATTATTATTTGTAAGTTAAAACAAATAATTTTTTAAAAATACAAATAAATAAAATCATCTCCCTGCTGGGTAACCTTGAGCCAATCACTTAATGTTTAAGTGCTTCCATTTTTATGATATTGGGATGTTCACTACATACCTACCATATAAGAATAAGAATTAATGAGATTGTTTTCAAAGTGCTCTAAGAATTCTTTTCCAAATCTTATATAAATGGCATAACTATTTCAATAATTAGGAACATGTATGTTTATAGTTTAGTCTCAGTTCAGTGGAAAAATATTTAAGAAATATGGGTCAGAAATATGTTGTAGGTCATAAAAATGGTTTAATTAGATATGAACCTCAAGGCAATCCTTTCATTCACTTTAAATTACTTTTGGAGGCAATCCGTTAATTTACTTTGAAGTACTTTCGGGGGCAATCCTTTCATTTACTTTGAATTACTTTTTTAAAATGTATTTATTTTTAAAAAACACAAAGTAAGGAATTTCCTCTTCATATGTGTACATCTTTATATATGTGAACATCTTTTACATAAAACAGCATCAATCATGCTTCATAATAATTTTTTTAATCTTATCATGAAAAAGCTAAACAATCCTATTTCACAAAAAAAGAATTTCTAACAATCAAAAAATTGGAGAAAAATACTGTATTCAGGTTTTTCTTAATACACATTCATGTGCTTTTCTATCAGCATGCCAAAACCCTGCACCATCAACACATGTTGCATGCATCTTGTAAAAGAAAACATTTTAAAGGCAAAACAAAATTGCTAGCTTTCATCTTTGCAAAAATTCTCAATTGTGACTGAATGAAATCTACTAAAGAAGCTTGATCAATGAAAACATCTGCATAGTTTTTATTATAGAATGTATAACCTCAACATTACTGATCATTATTATAAACCCTTTTATTGCATTTCACAAGTTTTGGATTTGAAGGTTTTAAATGTGTTTTAAATAATTTATTTAATAATCTATTAAGCTATTCATGCTACACATTTTATAAATAATTTGTTCAGGCAAAAATTTTCCCTTATAAAACCATATGAGGAAAAAGAAAATTTTAAAAAAGTAAACCTATGCTATCTTCACATGTAGTGCACAGCAAACTATATAATGGAAATAGAACTTAAACGCAAGTAACAATTGAGAACTATTCTTTGCAACATAAACCAATCACTCATGTGATCAAAGTAACTCTCCTAAGAATGTAAGGTACCGGTTAGTAACCCACTGGCATTTCCAGTGAGCAATGCTCTACAAAAGCTCACTAAATACATAAATAGGTACTACCAGAGTAAATATTTCTGTCCATAGAAAAAGTATATACTTAAAAATCAGAAAAAAATAGGGTCTGAAGATCTCATTACCTAAAACGAAAATATGTTGAGTTCTCACCAATATTTTACCCAAAACTGCAGTTTATGCTCTCAATTTTAATGCCATTACCTGTATTTTCACAAGTAATTTTACATGTAAGTAAAATTATCTACTTGACTATTTCAGTAAAACTGAAATTCTAATTCTAATGATATTCGGTTTACCTTTTCCTAAAAAAGTGATGTCTAAGCATGCTTTTCAGCTACACCAAGTAGCTGAAAAGTATCAAAAAGACAATTCATCAGCCTGAAAAGCCAGTTGAATAGTCTGAATTCCATTGTTAAAATTTAAGAAAACTTTGTAAGGAATGATGTTCATGCCACATTGAGTATCAAACTTATAAGAAAACTTAAGACCAAGAATTAAAAACCATAGCATACACTGAGGGTAGCACGATAGACCTTTGCACTTTACAAACAGTGGTCTTCCTGGTGGTCTACGTTCCAAAATTTTGAATAACCTCTTTCCTCTGACACCTTATTGTTAACACACAATGCTTCTTTCTTCCATTATTAAATGGTTATTTCCCTGTTTCTTAGGTCATTCCCTCAGAATCTGTGGCTCAAAGTGCTTCATGGTCCACACTATCACAATGTGCAGGATCCACAGTCAGGAAAAGCCAAATCTTTTTTTTTTTTTAAACACATACTATACCAATTAACTGATGTCATGTTGCAACCACTTGTCAAATACTCTAGCTTTACATTTCTGTGATTCTAAATACTAAGAACATATTAGCTAAGTATCCATTAGTAACTCGCTGACTAAAAAGAAGTCCAGCATTGACTCTGCATTATGTTTGGAGATGATTACTGTTATAGCACATGTTAAAACATGTGCATATTCAAATACAGCAGGCACTGAGTGTATAAAATGCATGGAAGGACAAAGTCACTTCACACAAAGCAAGCTGACCTTTATTCTTTTCTCCCTCATACAAAATTTATCATGAAAGAAATCTAGACAGATGTATTAGAAATTCATTTACAACTATGATTAATCTAGAAACGTTGACATTCTGAATTTATAGTAGAATTTAAACTAAGTTAATTAGTCAATAACAGTAATAACACAAGCTAACAATTACATAGCAGCTACCAAGTGCCAAACACTGTTCTAGGCATTTACACATATGAATTCACTTAGTCTCTGCAATAATCCTATGAGGTGGGTAACATCATTATGCCCATTTACAAAGAGGAAACTAAGGCAAAGAGAGATTAAATGACTTGCTCAGGTCACAGAGCCACACAGCAGTCAGGATTTGAACCCAGGCAACCTGGATCCAGAGTCTATATTTTTTACAATACTGTTGTCTTTAGAAAGCCCTTGAACACTCAAATATTTTGCAAAAAGTACTTAAAAGAGTATCAAATGTTAATACATTAAAATAAGAATATGCTGTGTAGTTTCTGCAACAAAAAGTTATCCCTACAAAAGAAAGTTGTATCAATTACCACCTACTTCCATTATAACTAAATTGTTAGCTTTCACAGTTTTAAAATTATACAAACAATTGATACTTGAGGGCAGGCGTGGTGGCTTATACCTGTAATCCCAACACTTTGGGAGACCAAGGCAGGAGGATTGCTTGAGGCCAGGAATTCAAGACCAGCCTGGGCAACATACAAAGATTCCATCTCTATAAAAAATTTAAAAAACTAGCTGAGTGTGGTGATAAGCGTCTGTAGTCCCAGCTACTCTGGAAGCTGATTCTGAGGCAGGAGGGTCACCTGACCCCAAGAGTTTGAGGCTGCAGTGAGCAATGATCTACCACTGCACTCCAGACTGGGCAACAAAAAAAGACACTGCCTCAAAAAAAAAAACAAAAAACAAAAACAACAACAACAACAACAACAGAATTGATACAGTTGATACAGACCCATTATTTCATCAAATTACTAAGCCTTATATCACATAAGAAGTACAATGGTCATGAAAAGTTAACTCAAATGAATGCTAGTGTTTAAATTTTGAATCAAAATAATAAGATCAAACATTTAAAGAATGCCATTATAGATTAAATTTAAAGAAGAAAACTGCATTTCCAGGAGTAATTCTGAGAATAGTTTTTGATTACCTACCTCTCCATGATTGAAAAAGAAGCACAACACTGTAACCAGGCCTCCTAATCGGCTGCCACTGGAAAAGAAGAAAACATAAATAACAAAAATCCAGGTCAATCCTAAGAAAAACCTTAAAACACATAATATCATAACCTCTGGTATTATATAAGATTTTATAGTCACACTAGAACTCTCCTATGCTTATTTACAAAATAGTTTATTTCCTCCAAAGGATCATTAGTCAAAATAATCTTTTCTCATTTTTTAAAAATCATTTGCTACCTTCAAAATGTATAGACTCAGAAAAGCACGCAAACTGAAAGGGAATAGAAAATTCTTAGTAGTCATATTACTGTACATCACGCAACCTGATATTTCTTTTTATTTTCTTTAGTATCTCATATTTATTTATGTCCTTCAACATTTCTCAAACTGCTTTCCTTGGGACAGATGACATACATTAGGAAAAAGGGTGAGAAAGACATGCAAGGAAAGGGATCCATGGTCATAAGGATGGAAAACCCCACACTGCCTACCTGCTCCTAGAAATTCACAAGGCACTTCCACACATTAAAGATTTAATTTTATATTTCCCAAATCCCATCCCCAAGCTACTTTTCTGCAGAATACACTTGAGGAATACCAATTTATAAAGTTTTATGTTTCATTTGTTTTCAAAAACTGGAATAGAACACAAATATCAAAGTATGACAATTAGGCTTATAACTCTAGGTAAGAAATTACAATGGTATAATCTGGTAGTTCTAACAATTAACCTTCATTTGCTCAGATGAGAGTGAAATATGTTGCCTATTGTCCCCCAAGTCTGGGTAGGGGACATAAGGCTATGTTTAGGTTTATTTCATCATGTTCTGCATTTTTACTCTTGAGGTCTTCTCACTCATTTTAGCTCATGCTGCTTTCTCATTATTCTACCCAAATATCCTTCCTTCTTTTTCTCTATCTACCTTCCTTTTATTTCTCTATCTATAAGTATACCACAGAGAGGTCAGAGAGGAAACAAAGAACCAGATGGTATAGGCATCAAAGGCCTTGTATTTACTCTTGTGATGTATCAATGAGGAAAAGAGGAAGAGATGCAATGGCCAGCAGGGATAATCCATGTAGGGAGTATCCAGAAGGAGACAGGTAGGGCTGGGACCCCAGCACAGGTGGCCTGTTTGCCTTGGCAAAAGAGGAGGAAGACTGCATATTAGTGGTAAGTACTTTGTGGAGCTTCCATGTTCCCCACAGAGCAGAAGACGCAGCCACTCGCTGCTAGAGTGAAACGATGGCAGCATTAAACGTTTGAGGAAAGACAGAAATGTCTGAAACACCACTCACATTTCAGGAGAGTGGTAACTGGGGAAAACACAGTGCTGCTGAGATATCTTAGGGGAACAACTGAGGCTGCAGAACACAAATCTACAGGGTCAGTAATCATAAGACTGTGTGATTTTTGCCTACCGATTATCAGCCTAGACAGCACAAATGAAATATAAAGGGGCAAAGAAACTGAAGCCAGAAAGTGTCTGAAGTGATGGATCACTGAAATGAGAGCATCAGATAGAGGAGCTTAGAAAGCAGTACAGGCCAGGAAGTGGACGCCAGGGTTCTCTCCTGAAAGGTGCACCACATCTTCTTCAAAAGAGAAGCACACAGGCTAGGCCCAGGCTTCATCACAAGTGATTAGACATTAGAAAGGTTAAGATAGAGTTAACGGTTTAAAAAACAAATAAATACATTTTAGTGTTTTGAACTTACTCTAACAAGACAAAAAATATAGAAGTTTATAGGGGAAAAAAAGTGATTTTCTCACTACCCTCTCCCAATCCTATTCACCTAAGAACATTTTAGTATGTGTCTGTTCTTCCAAATCTCTCTCTCTAACCACACAAACATATATTTTCTATGTGATCATATTAACATCTCTCTGAAATTTGTTCCTTTTCTAATTATTCTAGCATAAAGATTATTCCTAATCAATATATGTAAACTTAAAGGGATTATTTTTATAGATGGCAAATACTGTATAGTACAAATATATTTATTTAGTCCATTCCATATTACTGGGCATATAAATATTTTTCAGTTTCTTGCTATAATAAAAAATGGTTAAACATCCTCGTACATGTAAATGCTGGCGCATTTGTTTTGGCAGGAGGGACCTAACTGTGAGACACGTGAGTCAAAGGATGTGAGCTGTGCCCGGAAGCACTGCAGCAGTCCACACTCTTGTCACAGAGTATGCAGGAGGTCGTTTCTCCACCCCTCGTGCAGACTCATGTGCTTTTCAAATTTTCTCCTTAGATAGGTGAAAACCCTTTTCTCACTGCCTACTTGTATGCAGTAGCATTTTAGTGTTTTGTTTTGACAACATGCATTTTCTCTTCCGTGAACTGCTTATTCATATTCTTGTCTATTTTTCTATTTGACTGTTCCCTACTTAAAAATTAAGGTTATCAAACCTCTGACTGTCAAATGTGAAAATAACATTTAAAAGCTGTCCAAAAAAACAACCCCTTTAAGCCTTGAGAGAGATGTGACTGTGATCTGAGTCACATATGGTTACAACTTCCGTTCTCAGATTATAGATTAACTTGCTTTCTTATTTTTCTTGTTCAGTACAATGACTAGAGAATTAAACAGTGTCAGGCACAAAACCTTCCTGCCTTTTTTTTTTTTTTTTTCCAGAGACTGGGTCTCACTCTGTCACCCAAGCTAGGGTAGAGTGGCACAATCATGGCTCACTGCAGCCTCGAACTCATGGGATCCAGCAATCCTCCTGCCTCAGCCTCCAGAGTAGCTGAAACTACAGGTGTGACCCTGCCTTTGTAGTTAATAACCCCTGTTAAAGATTAATTTTCCCTGTGTTGTTTTACTTTGCTTAGATCAGACTATAGAAAACCCATCATTATTATACTCTCTGTAAAAAAAAAAAATGTTAACTGTACCCTTCCCCCAAAAGAAATAACACCTAAACCAATCAAACTGCTGTGACTATGTGCCAACCTGTATGAATAATGTTGTATTCCTGCTAAAAATGTCTCTGCCTCTGCCTATATAAATGAAACCTAAATTTCCTTACTTCCAAAGTCTGATTTCATTCCTTTGGAGTTCGTGTTCCTGAGTGGTCTACCCTCACACTTTGTGCTTGAATAAACACTCTTTAGATTCTGATCCTTTTGATTATTTTAAGTTAACACATATGTGTGACAAAGTATTCTGATCTAATTTGCGGCGTATTCTATCAGAAAGAATTTTTAAACTTTTATGTATTTAAATATGTTGATATTTTCCTTTATTTCTTCTGCACTTCCTGTCTTGTCTCTGAAGGTCTTCCACACCTTAAAACTATAGTCTCCTAAAATTTCTTCTAATATTATAAATTGCATTTTCCACTTAGCTCTTTCTCCCTAATTTTGTTCTCTTTGAAATAGCCAATTATATTAAAATCATTTATCAAGTAAACATCCCTTTTACCAGTGAAATGAAATTCAGCCTTTATCTTAATTTCTTACAATGCTAGACTCTGTTCTATTTCATTCAACTGACTTAATTCTGTATTTTTTTTTTGTATCACACTATTTTTATTACTGTAGCATTATGGTAATTTTAACACATGATTTTAAAAAGCTACCCACCCCCAACTACTCTTATTTTTAAGATTTTTTAGGTAATTCTTACCAACTTATTCTTACATATAACATCTGAACCAGTCTCCCAACCCTGCCCCCCCACCCAAGAAAAAATTGTCAGACTTCTGATCAGAATGACATTAAATTTATATATAATTTGGGTTGGGAAGGGCTGTCATTTATATGATGGTCATTCAGTTGCACAGTATATCTCTTTCCATTTACTCAATTCTAACTGTATTCCTTTAAATAAAAATGTTTGGGGTCAGGCACAGTGGCTCATGCCTGTAATCTCAGCACTTTGGGAGGCCAAGGCAAGTGGATCACTTGAGGCCAGGAGTTCGACACCAGCCTGCCCAACATGATGAAACACTATCTCTACGAAAATACAAAAAAAAAAAAAAATTAGCCGTGTGGTGGCGCACAACTGTAGTCCCAGCTACTCAGGAGGCTGAGAGTCAAGATTCGTTTGAACCAGGAAGGTGGAGGCTACAATAAGCTGAGATTGCGCCGTGGCACTCCAGCCTGGGTGACAGAGTGAAACTGTCTCAAAAAATAAAAATTTTTTTGGACAACCAATGTAAGAGTCAAGTACTAAAAGTTAAAACTTCTAGAAATACAAAGAGAACATGATAAAATCTGATCACAGTAGAAAATTTTAATTCTTTCATAATCTAACAGGTCAAGTAAGCTAAAGGAAACATATTAGGGATCTGAAGGAGATAATCAACAAGCTCAATGTCGTGACTATACAGAGATTACACATCATTTTCTTATGTCACTGGAACATCTAGTTGCAAAGGCACCTCATTCTCTGATTAGAATCTAAAACAACCTAAAACACAAGAAAGATGAGTTTTTTTAAAAAATGACACTTGGGGAATTTAATGTAAAATTTCCTTTTAAAAATTCCCTGGAACAACGAGGAATCAAAATGGAAATTTAATAACTTTAATTTTCTAAATGGCAGAGTAAAGGTAGAGAAAGAACAAAAGACTCACAAATCCAATTCCCTGGCAGGGCGCGGTGGCTCATGCCTGTAATCCCAGCACTTTGGGAGGCTGAGGCGGGCAGATCACGAGGTCAGGAGATCGAGACCATCCTGGCTAACATGGTGAAACCCGTCTCTACTAAAAATACAAAAAATTAGCCAGGCGTGGTGGTGGGCACCTGTGGTCCCAGCTACTCGGAAGGCTGAGGCAGGAGAACGGCGTGAACCCGGGAGGTGGAGCTTGCAGTGAGCCAAGACTGTGCCACTGTACTCCAGCCTGGGCGACAGAGCAAGATTCCGTCTCAAAAAAAAAAAAATCCAATTCCCCGACCAAATCTCAGGATGAGGTTTGCCTAAGAAGTCGCATACCCTCACTCAGTTGCCATACAACCTGGGAGGCTCTGAGGTTGGACAATTTCCTGAGGGCAGAGCCACGGTGACAACATTCCTTTTTCACCAAATTACTAAAATACAGGTTATGGTCCAACATCTTCCATGAATATGGGCCCAGCTTTACTTAACTAACAAAAGAGGCCGATTTTTTTCTATACACTTTTGGGAACTGCAAAGCTAGAGGAGGAGAATAAAATTTATTTATCTCCAAGGAATGTTCTGAGTTAGAAACACTGTGAAATGATGTGACTTGAAACAAATCTAAAATGGTGTTCTCCATGTCCACCCTCTCGCCCCAATCCATAGAGGCTACTAAGTCCTTTTATTTTGCTAAACAGAAAAGATGCAGCAATCAGAATACCTAAAATTTTTAAATTTTTTTCCCCACTATAGTTGATCAGTTGATATTTTAGCATTCCCTAGTGGTTAAAAAAAAAAGCCTCTTCTGCAATATGACTGTCAGAAAATATGAAACCTCCTACTGTGCAAATTTTAAAACATTCTAAGCTTGCTAAACATTTACCACATTTACTTATACATCTCATTCACCTAAACCTTGATTTTTCTTAGATATAAAATGAAAGATAATAAAAAAATAAAGCTAAAAAGGACCTCAAAATACTTTCCAGTTCTAAAATTTAAGAATTCTATAATTATCTTCTTTCCTACCTACTACAGTTGTATAGATTTAAATCAATTATCAAGTTTTGATAGGTTTCATTAATCATTGAGATTTTTATCTCTATTTACAAAAATGATGAACCATCCAAAGTTAAACTTTTGAAGAGAAAAAAGCCATCAGAGTTAATTCAAAACTATATTAAATAACTCTTACGATTTTCTTATTGTATAAATGCTTAAGAAAGAGAAAATGGAGAAAAATTTGGAAATAATCAAATTAAGATAATTTCCAATCTTAAATTGGAGACTGAAGGCTTGGGCACCTTCCTAGCCCAATGAAGAAATGCCAAGCAGGCCTGGTTCAGAGCTGAGAATCTTCCCCTATACTCATGGCGGCGGTGGGGGGGGCGGTGGGGGGGATTCACTGGTTACTAAGTAAAGAGATAGGAAAGAAAGATGAGGAATGAGGATAAGAATCGGGAAGGGTAAGAAAAGTTCTCAGCTTGGTCCTTTCCAGTCTGTTTCAAGCAAGTGATTAACGCCGTTAATTTAACTCTCTATCTGCCGATTCTAACAGAAGTTATTTACTTATTAGATTGTGAACTCCTCAATTCACCCATGGTGCCTAGCACCAAGTCTTGTCCATGAAAGAAAGTGAAAGGGTATCTGAAAATAGAACTATTCAATCAAAAGACTGCTGGCATTCCTTTTTTGAAAGCTTGCAGCCAAACACACCACACCTCATGTCATTGTTGCTCTTGGCACTGGCCCAAAAACCAGGCAGGACCATGTGTTCAGGTGAGCCTCTGCTCTGACCCAAACACCACACTCCTCAACTCCTACGCAGACCTCTCCACTGTGTGCTCCAGGCCCTTCATTGCATGATGAACAACTACCTATCCAACAACTGCAGCCTCTTCCCAGATGCTTCCTCCTTCTCCTGCCTAGAAATATCACTCTCCTCTGAACAAATGCTTCCCCTGGAGCCTCCCCAACAATTCTGCCTCCTAGTATTCCAGAGTCTGTCCACTTCCCTCCATCCCGCCACCATCATACCAGCTCAGGCTCCCATCCTCTTCCCCTGGGCTGCTACAGCCTCCGACACCTCCCCACCCAAAGCCTGCTCCCTCTATGCTGCAGAGTGTGTTGTCTTTAACAATGAATGGACCCAATCCCACTCCATCCACACAGCCCTTCAATGGCATCCCACTGCCCACAAGGTCAAATCCAAACACCAAAACATATCCGAAATGCCTCGCAGGATCTGGCCCCTGCATACACCTTGGGGACTCCTTTCACTATTCTTCCTCCTACCCACACTCTGCTCTCCAGCTACACGGTCCTCATCACAGTTCCTCAAATGATAAGACCACACTGACAACAGTGTGAAGAGCAGCCTGGGAGCAAGACTGGTGGGGAGCAGAGCCACATGAGCTGATGCACAGTCATCCCAGGCGGATGGGCTGGCAGAGAAGTGGAAGGATGCCAGAGATACTCTGAAGCAGGACAGTAATAATAGGATTTTGTGACTCCTTGGATTACAGAGGAAAGAGGAAAGTCATGGCTATCTCTTAGAGGTCAGACCGGGCATTAGAGTAGACAGAAGTGTCATTTGCTGAGAGAGTGAAGACATAAAAAGGGGAAGGTTTTGGAGAAAAGATGCCAATATTGCCAACCAACAACTTTCATCAATTTATGCATACTAAATAAAAATACTTATCTTTTAAATATTCATACACAACTGCTAGACCAAATGGGTTTGATTAAAGATATGTTAGCAGGCCAAGTTAATATTAATTCAAAAAAAAAAAAAAAAGGCCAGGCACAGTGGCTCATGCCTGTAATCCCAGCACTTTGGGAGGCCGAGGCGGGCGGATCACAATGTCAGGAGATCAAGATCATCCTGGCTAACATGGTGAAACCCCGTCTCTACTAAAAATACAAAAAAAAAAAAAAATTAGCTGGGCGTGGTGGCAGGCGCCTGTAGTCCCAGCTACTCGGGAGGCTGAGGCAGGAGAATGGTGTGAACCCAGGAGGCGGAGCTTGCAGTGAGCTGAGATCGCGCCACTGCACTCCAGCCTGGGCAACTGAGCGAGACTCCGTCTCAAAAAAAAAAAAAAAAAAAAGTAGCTGGAAAACTTTGAGATGGTAGATTCACAGCCTATTTAAGATGTGTTTTTTGGCCAAAAATCCAGCCTGTATAAGCAGCAAATGCTTGATTTTTTAAAAATAAAGAATAAGAAAATATCATGCAAAATAATGGAAGCAAAACTGGCATAAAATTTAAGAAATTCAACTTTTCCTTAAAACAGGTAGAGGGCCGAGGAAGAGTGGAAAATTAATACAAAACACTATTCCATTCTGCTACAGAGCCTAAGAATACCTCATAGGCAACTTGGTTGGATCATGGGAAGAGAAGGTAGGAAGATTAACTATGTTAATGATGACTATTCACTCCAGATGTAAAGGGGGACATCAAGCAAAATTAAAAAGGGCTTTGACATACAGACTAATCATCCAGGCCCTCAGGGCTTCTGGAACATATCTAGAAATAAAGCAGCTTAAAAAAAATCTCTCAGATATCAAAGAAACCACTCTGAACCTCCAATGACCAAAGAAGATAACAGAGAACAGAAAATTGGAAGATGAAGGTATTGTCCTCTGACTAGCTGGTTCCTTATGTGGAAGAAAAGGCATTTTCTGCTGACTACTTATGTCTACAAAAGGACTGGACGTCCAGGCTCTTCTCACAAAAGCTCAGAAACAATGAAGAACTGGGTAGAGACAACGGTAAAAATTCAAAAGAGGGGGAGGAGATCAGGAACAGATCAGAGGGGCCACAGGGACTCTGGGCAGCCCCCATTAAATGTGGAGTTCATGAAAAAGATCATTTAAGTTCTCTTCAAAAAGCGACCTCATCGCCAGAGAGGGGATGAAGTAAGGAAAAGGGAACACTGACCCTGCCTCAGTGAGTGTGCGCTCAGCCCTCATGCATAAGTGTCTGCATATGACCAGGGGTGAGGGGGAGGAGTAGTCAATGGCACTGGGTGTCACTTCTGCACTGACGTGAAGAATCAGATATGTCTCCTGGACTCTGGCCACAGGCAGAAGCAGCTGAGGCTGGTAAATGAAAAAGCAACAAGATGAAAGGAGCCTGGGTCTCCCTAAACAAAGCAGTTTACACCCTCATCATGCTGTAATAAAAGCCACTAGTCAGTTAAGACCCATCCACTTTGCAATCTTCCAACCAGCTCCTCATTCTTAGATACAAATGTCAAGCTAGGAATCAGCAGGCTGTGGGGATGGAAGCTTCCAATGTGAAAAATAGAAACTAATACAAATTGAAGGGGGACCTAGAGGTAACAAAGACAATGCAACAGGCAGAGAAATTTTCAAACTCAAGATTCTTTAAGTTGGAAATCTAACAGAAATGACAATAAAATGTAAAAATAAAATAAGGGAGAAAAACCCTGAGAAAATTCGACTTCAAGAAGTCCAATATCCAATCACTAACTTTCAAGAAAACAGGAAAAAAGAAATGGAGAAGAGAAAGTCATTAGGGAAATAATACTAAAAAAAGTTTTCCTCCAAAGTGAAGAAAGTAAGTGCCCAGATAGAGCGCACAAAGTATGCGATGAGAAGGATGAAATATCTACCACATCATGACCTTTTACGGGACTAAAGAGAGAAAGATGAACCCAAAAGCTGCCAGAGGAAAACAACCAGCCACACACAAAAGGAACTAATGGTAGAACAGCACCAGACTTTTGAAAAGCTACACTCCATCTTAGAATACAGTCGAACAAAGCCTTTAAAAGTCTGAGGAAAAATAAAAATCAACAACCAGGCAAACCAGTAATTGAGTATAAAAATAAAAAAGGAAATGTTCAAACATGTCAGACAAATGTATTTTAAAATTATCTCTGTGACTCTCTTGGAAATTACCTGAGGATATGATCCTCGAAAGGATGAAACAGACCAGAAAGAGACCAACCTGGAGTCCAAAACACAATGAATCCAATGCAAGAGAGGAAAGGGGAATTCTCAGGATGGTGGTAAACAAAACTCCAAGGGAATCGCTATACGGAAGCCCAGGGAAGGACGGGTCTAGGATGGAACCAGAGACAGAGGCTCCAGGAGGGAGGCCCCAGGGGATAGGAGTGGGAGAATTGAAATAATGGATTTTATACATTTGACAAAGTACAAAATAAGTGTTTACGGTTCAGCTGTAGATCTGGAGAGAAATTAATCAGCATACAGAACACCAAGGAAAACAAAATATTAGCAATAATTAACCACAGGAAAAATTTTAAGTTACCAAATAAACAATTATTTATACTACTTAATTCAGCAGTAAGCAATATTTTTACAGTCATAATAATGTAACTGTGGACTATTGTTTTACGTATCAGAATTGCTGAGATTTCAAAGATCTGAAAGTGGCTTTCCCTAGACAAAGGGATAGATGGGGTGGGGAAGACAGATGGAGCAAGGGACCACTGACGTACTTGATGATAAAAAGTTGAATAATGCCAAAAGATATGCATGTATATATAAAGCAGTGAAAATTCAGTTTAAAAACATACTAAGAAGTAATATACCCATTGTAGAGCACATTAATAGAAAGAAATTTGTTCAATTACTTATTTGGAGACCTCTTGATATTTGTCAAAAAATACTTATAAGGAAGAAATCATAAAAATGTTCCAGATAACATTAAAATAGATGTTCGTATTCACCACCAAAAGAAATAATACAGTATATTTTAACCTTGGCTTGAAAACATTAAAGAAAAACCTTCCAAAAAAAAAGAGAAATTTTCCATACTGAAATTACCAACTACAAACTACCAGACCATGCGAAGGTATGGAGTTACAGTCATCTTACCTGGAGAATGAGGAGTCGGGGAAATGTGTAATCGCAAAAGCAGACATTTAAGAATCCGCCCCCCAACACGCTGTATGTTACCTTTCCCTCCAATGTGTCGTTAGTTCAATAAATGAGTCTAAGTAAAATTAACTGAGGAAACTATTAGAATAATTATAAAATTACATGTATGACAGCTAAAAATGGAGCAAAATAGGATCCTGAAAAATGACAATATTAGAAAGAGTAAACTTCCACCTATCAAACCAAAACAATGCATACAGAAATATCAGCTGAAGAACAGCAAAATCCTGGGACCTCAGAATCCTTCAGAAATGAATTATTACAGAACAGTAATATTCTGGAACATGAGAACAGAAAAGAGAATGGAAAGTCTAGATCCTTCTTAGTGTCATGTATCTTTAAAACATTTTAAGTAAAACTTTTTATGAAATATAAATACCACTTACTTTGGCAATGAAATAAACACTTTTTTCTTCATTATGCAGGATCTTTAAACAAAAATTAACTAAAGCTGCAGACAATTTAATTGCTGTGGAAAGAACACTTAAAATGTATTCTCAGAGACAGTAGAGCACACGTTTTGGAGCCACCGTTGGTACTCAAATCCCTACTCTGCCAGTGACTAGCTCTGTGACCTCGGAAAAGTTATTTAATATCCTTGTGTCTCAGTTTCCTCATCTATAAAGTGGTTTACCTATCTCATGGGAAAACCATATGGATTAAATGAGTTTCTGATAGTAAAGAGTTTAGACTAGAGCCTCGCACATAAGCGTTATACATGAACTGAACTTCTGCAATCAAAAACAGTCTTCAGTGAAGACTGGAATCTGCAGAGGGAAAGCTTCAGAATGAGTCCACTGGAAAAATACTTCCTAAATTGGTAAACGCTAGTAAAGCTTATGTGATAGATAATATGTTTTTATTGTGCCTTTCATATATGGCAACCATAAGCTAAGTTTTTCTTTCAATATTTTATTATTAATTAATTTATTCAATCAAAAAATATTTTGGAAGGCAAGCATTCTTCTGGGTCACTTGCAAACACTACCTTATTCCATTCTCACATAGAAGACAGAGTCTCTTAAACTCATTTAGGTGTTCTTCCCTCTACTCAATCACTTCTTTAAAAATCATCTATAATCTTCCATTTCAGTTAACCTAATAAAACACTGCACCTCCCTTTTACAACCCTAAAAGACCTCTGTTACTTTATATTTTCTTTTACATCTAAAGGCAAACCAAAGAACTGGCAGTCACTCTAAGTTCTGCTCACATCATTTATTCAAACTATATAAAAACTCAACCTTAACAGATTCCACCCACAATTTAGAGCTTCTATACAGCTTTTTTTGGTCTTCTAGCCTTAATCATGACAGCCTAAGTTTGCCAGACATCTAAGGAAGGCACCTAACATGGAAGGTAGAGACCAAAAGATGTTTAAAAAAACAAGCTAGGCCGGGCACAGTGGCTCATACCTGTAATCCCAGCACTTTGGGAGGCTGAGGCGGGCGGATCACCAGGTCAAGAGATTGAGACAATCCTGGCCAACATGGTAAAAACCCCTCTCAACTAAAAATACAAAAATTGGCTGGGTGTGGTGGTGCGTGCCTGTAGTCCCAGCTACTTGGAAAGCTGAAGCAAGAAAAAGTTGCTTGAACCCAGGAGGCCAAGGTTGCAGTGAGTCAAGATCGTGCCATTGCACTCCAGCCTGGTAACAGAGCGAGACTCCAGCTCAAAACAAAACAAAACAAAACAAAAAACAACAACAAAAAAACCCACACACACAAGCTAGAAGATGCCAAGGTTATTCTGGGAGGGTAAAAACATCATTAATACCCTTAGAGAGAATATTTATTGAATCCATGAAACAAAAATAAAATACTATTTTTTAAAAAGGAATGTTTATAGAACAAACAAAACTTCTTGGAAATTAAAAGCATGATAATGAAAAATAAAAACTCAGTAGAAGGTTGGAAAAAATAAGGCTGATAAAATGTTCTAGAATGTAGAACAAAGCCAAAGAGCTTAAAAATGGGGGGAAAAGAAAGAAAATTAGAGGACTGGAAACTACAAACATCCAAACAAAAGTTCTGAATCAGAAAACAAAGGGAATAAAATAAGTAAAGAAATAATTCAAGAAAATTCTCAGAAATCAAAGGCATGATTGAAACAACCCATCAAGTGTCCAAGAGAACACATGAAAGCAGATCTACACTGAGACATATTGCTCTGAAATTTCAGAACCATAGAGACAAAGAAGATATTCTACAATCTTCCAGAGAGAGGAAGGGGAAGCAAAGGTCACATACAAAGGTTTAGAAATTTGAATAACTTAGGAGCATCTGAATAGCATCATCTGAAGCAACCAACAACGTTCTCTTTTCTTCTTTTGAGACGGAGTCTTGCTCTGTCGCCCAGGCTGGAGTGCAGTGGCACAATCTCGGCTCACTGCAAGCTCTGCCTCCTGGGTTCACGCCATTCTCCTGCCTCAGCCTACCGAGTAGCTGGGACTACAGGTGCCCGCCACCACACTTGGCTAATTTTTTTGTATTTTTTAGTAGAGACGGGGTTTCACTGTGTTAGTCAAGATGGTCTTGATCTCCTGACCTTGTGATCCACCCACCTCGGCCTCCCAAAATGCTGGGATTACAGGCGTGAGCCACCGTGCCCGGCCAGCAACCAACAATGTTTTCAAGTCTAGAGTTCAACACTCGGCCAAACAGTGAACCAAATACGAAAGCAAATAAACACATTTTGCAAAGTTTCATAAAATGTTTACTTCCCAGCTATCTACTCTCAAGACCTACCTACTAGAAGATGAGGTCTACCAAAGAGGGAAAATAAACCAAGAAAGAGGAACAAACAGGATAAGGGCACAGGGGATCCAACAGGGGAGAGCAGTCAAGGAAATCCCAATGGGATGCCAAAAGGACAGATGTACACAAACCATGGAAGGTAGCCAGTCCAGAACCAAGTACTGACTCATGCCCAAAATCTCCACATTTTATTTGTGTGAGCCTGGATGAGCCTGGACCAGATTCTTGTCTGTATTTTATCTTGGCTCCACATACTTTACTGCTGGCATCAGTTAAAGACACTTATGTCACTCACAGAAGTTGTTCTGCTTTGATATGCTCCAGAGAGCCAGGGTAAACAGTGGTGAATTTAGAAAGAGGGAACAGCTCTTCCCCTCATGATATTTCTGCTGGATATTCAGTATCTGGCCACTACATTTCTGCCAGATGTCCCTACCGACTAAGTCCTACATTTATCCCAGGCTCATGGCGTTGCCTACTGATGTCCTGAGGAATCAGGCTCCTGGTTGAAAACCTATATGGGATTTCTCAGGCCTGGCCATATGCAAGGCTTTGCCTGACAGGCCTCACAGGGAAAAGAAGCCCTTCACACACCAGGCTTGGTGCAGAGCCAGTGTACCGTAGTCTCTCAGGGGAGTTGCAGTCAACGACTCAGCCACTTCTGGGTGATAAAGCTCTTCTTATATTTGCCTTCCTAGCCCAGGCACCTTTATTTCCTGGTCCTTTTCTCTGCTGTGGCCTGGCGGAGAGGGGCTCCTTGAAGAGGCCGCTCCCCACTCTGACTCAGACTCTGCACTCTTTGGCTCCTAGCCCTTCTCCTTTGCCCCATCACTTCAAGAACCATAAACTACAGGAGCCTTTTGTTCCCTTTTGATGGGGGTGAGACATCCTGATCGTCACATCTCACATATACCACTACAGTAAATGATTAAAAGCTTAACTCTCACTTTTGGCTTGTCGCTTTAACCAGCCACTCCAATACCTGGCAGCTCAGCTCCCTCCCCTAGCTCAGCTGCGCTCCTGATAGCCTCAGAAAGTTCCCTCAGGGAACCTAAAGACCATGACTCAGAAATTCTCTTCTTCTGAGAACTTTCATCTAACAACGGCAATAGTGTCCTCTCCTTAAGCAGCTAGGTTTGTGCCTGATACTCAGTTTTTCAAAACTAAACACACCATATTTAAGGGTATACACATGAGTGGCACAATCATAAAGAAAAACAAGGAAAACATTGGTCCAAAAGTTAGGATGTCATTGGAGAATGTATTAAGAAGGAATTTTAAGGGTATGAAAGCTCTGATAATTTATTTATTTTTTTAATCTGTGTCATGGGTACATAAGTATTCATTTTACTAATCTTTAAACATGTATATAAAGATTTTACACAATTCCATAGTCATAACATTTTACACATAAAAAAGTATTTTACTGGTTATTTATTTACTGGGTCATAGATAATACACTCATATGATAGCAATGCATAAAATAAAGTAAGGAATTTCACACAGCTGTTTCTGACAAGAGCCTCAACATAAACTGAAGGGATAATTTAAAAGTAAAGTTCCAGTAAAAGTATTGCATGAGATACAATAAACAAAAGTCCAAGTAGGCAGCAGTGACTGGGCAGCTGTCAGTCAATAATGAGACACTCCGCAGGGGCATTGTTCTGTCTGCCCCAGGATGACTCATCAGCCACACTCACTGCCCACTGTTTTCTCCAGAAGACCTCCTCTGACGGCACTTGATCTAGATGGAATCAAAGGCTGAAGAGTCTAAAAAGCTAATGGGTTATTTTGGGGGCAACCTCAGGTAGGATACTGAATGGGAAAGAACTCAGAGTCTAACATAAGATCTAAAAATCAACTTAAGTACTTTTATAATTCTACCATATTTCTCTTACCTTAGGCAAGGGAATTTTTGTCTATTCTTCAGCTCCAGTTTTAAGGAGAGTAGTAGGAACTCTGAAGACAGAGGCAGCAGTAATTAGGGGAGAACGATACAAAGAAAATGAAGTTCAAAAAGACAGCACCAGAGTCCTCTCTGGCCAGTCACAGCCCTGGTCTGTGAAAACCCTGAGTGGTTTCAGGCATCATTTCACGATCCTAAGATTCAAAACAAATCAAGCAATCAAAGGCAGGGCTGCTAAGTAAGCAGCTGCACAAGCAGAGCAGTGGGAGAGGTGAATGGGACCAGGGCCTCGCTGCTGGGGAGACGAGGAAGGGGTGGGAGAACTAGATGGGGGTAGCAAGGGGACCCAAAGGAAGTCCAATTAAAAAGTTTTATTGGCCAGGCACAGTGGCTCACGCCTGTAATCCCAGCATTTTGGGAGGCCGGGGTGGGTGGATCACCTGAGGTCAGGAGTTTGAGACCAGCCTGACCAAAATGGTAAAACCCTGTCTCTACTAAAAAAAAAAAAAAAAAAAAAAAAAAAAAATAGCCAGGTGTGGTGGTGCGCGCCTGTAATCCCAGATACTCAGGAGGCTGAGATGAGAATTGCTTGAACCCGGGAGGTGGAAAATGCAGTGAGCTGAGATCGCACCATTGCACTCCAGCCTGGGCAACAGAGTGAGATTTCGTCTCAAAAAAAAAAAAGTTTTGTCTTAATTTTGTCATGTGAGAGAGAAGGTAAGGGATGAACACATTCTGAGGCGGATGGGAAGGAACCAGGAAAGCAAGCCTGAAGGACAGCAACAGGCAAAGAAGAACTGGCAACCAGTAGGGATAAATCTAATACCTACAAAGGAATGAGCCTTAAACAAAGGCACTTTTTTCGATGATTCTCTGATTCCACCAGGCCTCTGTATCTCAGTATTGTACTCCCTCTTTTATTTCAGCTAGTCAGAGTATTTCTGGCACCCTTTTCAAAAGAGAAAGAAAAAATCTCCTGCTTATAAACCCTGTTATTGTTTGCACTAATCCTTACATAGCAGTAAAATTTATAATAAACTTTATATACATATGTATTTTTCCAGAGAACTGTTAAACATATACATTATTTAACAGCTTAATACACTATCCAATCTATTCTTCCTCAACAATGCACCATAACCTAGCTAACCCCAAACTCCAAAATAATACTAAAATCACACTAAAGTGCAAAGAATAAAAGTTTTAGTATCACCTGCTTGATATCTGCCTTAGAGTCCAACACCAAAAGTTTTTTGTATTTATCAATAAGAGAAACTTAAGCATATATGAATTTCCTCCAGAAGAAACTAGGGGGAAAGTTCTAACTGTCCAACAACCAATGCTCCTTCTTACTTGCAGAACAGAGATTTCCACACACTGGGTCTTAAGAAACTGGCCTTCAGAAACTGTTAGTCTGTGGCTAAGAAATATCAGGGTATCTTATGAAATACATAACGTAAGTATAAATCAATACAGCTTCAAAAAATAATTAACAATGAGTATTTAAAAAAAAATACTAAAATACTGAGAATTCCAGAAAAAGAATTATACCATGAGTAGGCTGTGTTTGCAAAACAGATCTCACTTCATCTCCTCAAGTTAGAGCTTGGCAGCCTGGCTCCATTCACCATTTGCCTGTTTTCTATTTTCCCTTCTTCCATTTCTGGTGAAATGGACTGGCTTACCTGGCTTCTAAAAACTTATATGTATATTATTTCAAAACAAATATACTTCTGAATTTAAAATGTCACAGTCAATCTGCCTGCAAATTTCTAACCTGCTAGACAAATCTCAACTTTTATTTCTCAGTACATAATACAATTTATTTTTTTAATCCTAAAAACAACTTTAGATACCCTCCTCTTTATTTTTAACCCATATTTTAAGAAGTCTGCAGCTTTATCCCTTTCATAAAATTACAAGGGTGACTAACCATCAAGGAAGAAAACATTAAGAACTAACTAGTAATTTGAAACCTCTAAATGTACTTCAGGTCAAAAAACATACAAAAATGCAATGAAAAACACTGATAGAAAAGAAGTGATAAGAGACTCTATTCAAAATAATATACATCAGGATCAATTTTGGAAAGAACCTTCAGTTAACGATGCCTTTGAATAGAGCTAAAGAGATGGTTCCGGGTTAAGAAAAAGCCCACAAACACAAAAGGAAAGCTGGAAAAATGAAAACATGTGCTGCTAGTGCAGACCACCATGGGGTCCAAGAGTTGGGTAACACAGAAGGGGCCAGCTAAAGCACAAAGCAGTCAAGTGGGCAGAGTGAAACAAGCTATAGCCACTGACACTGGAGGAACCAGAGACAGCCATCTGGAAAGACCCAAATGCTCTTAAGGTAAAAGCTGCCCTCATGCCTTAAGACTTAAGCCTACTACCTTAAGCAGTAGTCTACAGACTTTTTTACACCAAAACTACAGTAAGAAGACTTTACACAACTCAGCACACACACGTGTGGTGTGTGTGTGTGTGTATATATATATATAGCAAATAGAAGTTTCTCTAAATAGTATCTATCCTTATTAGTGTGGTATATGATATTATTTACTTTGCAGCGTTTCTTTTTTCTTCATCTAAAATGAAATGGGCTCAACCCACTGAATCAATTTTAAAACTCTCTAATAAGTGATGCCCTGCAATTTGACAAACACTGTGCTGAAGTAGTCACTGCTTGACTTTGGGGACTGGGGAAAGTCAAGTGTTCTATGAGATCATACTTCAGCTTGAATCCTGTTCTTATACTGGTCAATTTTTGTATTTATTTCACTTGCTTTGGAATAAGTTTCAACCCAGTCAGTTACCAAGGCCTTTCATCATCCAGCACAACCACTGTTCCAATCTGAATCCTCCACAACACTCCCTGAAGAACATGCATCTCAGCAAAACTGATCTGCTTATTACCTGCTTTCCACACACTAGATTTTGGCCTTTGTCTCTCCCTGGTATGCTTTTACCTTCATGGTTTATTTCCACCTATTCAAATACCTCTGATTCTACAAGGTCACACTAAAGTAGCCCCTCCATGCAGAACAAATTTCTCCTGCCTCTGAAGTTCTAAGCACTTAATTTTTCCTTCCTGTCTATCTTCCATTCACACACACCCTGCTGCACTCCCATGCTCTCAGAGCCCAGAGTTTTAAGAAACTACTTGGTATGAATAGTGTGTGTTGACTGAACAACTGAATATGCATCTCCCATGTAGACAAAAAACTGTCTACCAGGCACCACAGGGTTAGGTCAGGTCAGGACCAAAACCACCAAAAACCCCTCAACCAAAACCAGAAACTTTTATTCTCTTCAGTAGATGTTGTGCCTTCTGCCTTTGAAAAAACAGTTATAACAAGCATTACAAGAAAATGTGAATGCTTTCTTTAACGGATGTTTACAAATTATTCTTTCAATTAAAAAAGTAGCCAGGCATGGTGGCACACACTTGTAGTTCCAGCTACTTGGGAGGCTGAGGCAGGAGGACTGCTTGAAGCCAGTGGCTTGAGGCTATAGTGAACTGTGACCACATCTGTGAATAGTCACTAGACTCCAGCCTGGGCAACAATATAGCAAGACCCCATATTTTTTTAAAAAAAGGGTAGCATAAGTGCAGATTAGCAGCTTAGCAGTAATGCCATGTTTCATATTTTAACTTCTCTGATGTAAAATCTAATCTCCCAAATGTAATAAAGCTACCCATAGACAGATGGGCAGTACTCAGCAAAATGAACAGACACCACACCAAGTTTCTCTCCCTCTGGCTCATTACGATGCAAGCACACAGGCCCACTTTCCCTCAAGTCAGCCTCCTTTTCTCATTACCATATTCTTTTGGTTTAACTTATTTCCCTGCGTCTTGTTTCAAAAACAAAATCTTTCACAATCATCTTTTAATCATGCATTTTTATTTTAGTCTCCCCAATTAAACAAAAGAATTTTCTTAGACCTAAGTCAGAAATAGTAACATCAAAGTGTCTTAAATCTATATGCAAATATATTTTACATTGATCTTCTAACAGCTTCCTCTTTTGACAAATGCTTATCAAGTAACTGCTAGATACTCAAATGGTGGGCTAGAAACTCAACACATCTTTGAGGTACTAAACTGAAAATGCCACACTTCCAAAGGAAAGGAGATAATGGGATAATAGCAAATTCAAACTCATTATCCCAAATTGAAAATCATATACAATTCTCATAATTCTGTACTACAAAGAATCAATAAGCAGCAAGGAAGAAAATTCTAAAGATAATCTCAAGGTAAAATACTTCAAACATATATACAGTATAATAAATTGGCAAAAAAATAAGAGGTAAACATAAAAAGCCTTAAAAAATTAGTCTTTTAGTTTTAGGAATGCTGCTCAACCGTAAAGTAAATCAGGTCAGATACTAAATATTGTACAGAAGACACTTCTAAATATTACATAGAAGATACTTCTACTTTAACATTAATAAAGAGCTATTAATATCATTTGATAATGAGTGGTCTTTTCCCTTATATTTTATGTAAACAATATATACTGGATGGAGCTGAAACAATCTACAGCCACTGACATTGGAAGAAGAACCACAGACAGCCATCTAGAAAGACCCAAATGCTCTAAGGTAAAAGCTGCTCCCTCATGCTACCTTAAGCAGTAGTCTACAGACTTTTTTTACACCAAAACTACAGTAAGAACACTTCACACATCTCAGTACACACACGTATACACGTACATACAGCAAATGGAATATACTGTTCCATAACAATATATTAGATATTCCATAACAATATATGGAATATATATTGCTTATGTTCAAATGCCTATGAATATTTAAAATTTATGCCAGGCACTGTGGCTCATGCCTGTAATCCCAGCACTTTGGGAGGCTGAGATGGGCAGATCACTCAAGCCCAGGAAGTTGAGACTAGTCTGGGCAACATAGCAAACCCTGTCTCTACAAAAAATACAAAAAAATTAGCTGAGTTTGGTGGCATGCACCTATAGTCCCAGCTACTCAGGAGGCTGAAGTGGGAGGATCGCTTGAACCCAGGAGGCGGAGGTTGCAGTGAGCAGAGATCACACTACTGCACTCCAGCCTGGGTGACAGAGTGAGACCCTGTCTCAGAAAAAAAAGTAATTAAATTTATCAAGTATTCCCAATTCTATTTACATCTCTAAAACTATCTTAAGTGTGATGGGCCATGGCAGTGGTGAAATCATGCAAATAATGATTTTATGATAATAAGATATTTTAGGATATTTTCATAAAACTGAACTATAATCAATGATTAACTATTAACTAATCAACTATTTTATTTTAGTATATCTTATAAACACATACTAAAATATTCTTACCTTAAATATGTGCCATATATGAAGAATAATGCCATCATTAGTCCATTTAAAATAAAAATTACAGCAACATAAAAGCAAGCAGGATCTCCCAATCCTTTAAAAATAAACAAAACATATGTTCTAATCACATTAACCCAAATTACCTTACGTGTCTAGCAATTTATATTAAATTGTGTTCATTTTGAAAATGGTTGCCAGATATATTAAATAGTTGCCTTGGTTCCCACATGAAAACACAACACTACTGCAGAACATAGATGAGATCAGGGTAATTAGCAATGATGGTTTTAAAACAGGGCTGCAAATTCACTGATACGCCTCCTCTGGAGGTATGGGGTCTATAGCCCCCATTTTTGAGTTTCAGTGGGCTTGTGACTCTTTCAACAGAGTATGGCAGAAGCAACACTATGTGACTTCTGAGGCTAGGTCATAAGAGGTCATACAGTGTCCTGCTTGGAGCCTTCAGCTGCCATAGGAAAAGCCTTACTACTACTCTGAGGTACTTTGCTTTCAAAAAGCCCAAGTCACCCCGAAAGGCCACAGCTCTCAGGTGTCCCAGCTGAGAGTTCCAGTTGAGCTCAGCCTCACAGTCCTCCATGCCCAGGAGCCAAAATGTGAGCAATGTAGCCTCTCAGTTAATTCCAGCCTTCCCAGACATTTGAGTCTTAGTAGCAGAGGTCCCTGAAATCATGGACATAAACCAGCCCCGCTAAAGCCTGCCCAAATTCTGGACTTGCAGAATCTATATATGCATAATAAAATGGGTGTTGTTTATACCACTAAGTTTACAGTGTAAGTTTATTATGCTGGATAAGTTTATTATGTTACAACAGATAACTGGACAATATTACAGAAAGAAACTTACCTTCACAGCTTTCAATAGGACTGAGTCCTTCTCCTCTGGTAACCGTCCAACATATCTTGGTTTGAATACCAATCAAGTCCATTATTTTGGTATAAATCCGGTACCAACTGGCCAAAATTACCTATTTTAAAAAATACAGAGGCATCTTAAGAAAATATACTGAACAATTTTCATTACTAGAATACTTTTGAGATATTGTGACAATTGCCATATTTTCCCTTTCCATACCATCCACTTGGCTCCCTTTAAATCTAGTAAAACGAGGCTCAGAATCTCCTAGGCAGATTCTTCACTGGTCAGTTTTCAATTGTTCATCCATGGGTAAGGACAAAATATGGGCCAAAAAAAAGTGCTAAATTTATGTTTTTCAAAAGCTCTACAACTCTACTTAGAGACACAAAAGAAGATTTGCACAAGTAAAAGATACTGGGTCTACTGGAATAGACCGAATTATTTAAGACATGAATTCTCCCTCAAATTAATTCATAAACATAAAATAATTCCGGTCAAAATTCCAAGTGTCTAAAATGTATCTAGAAAACTAACAAGAAAATTAAAGGGAATGTTTTAACAGATATTAAGTCTTACCACTTTTAATAATTAAAATAGTGTGATACTGGCACAAGAATGACTAGACAGATCAATAACCATGGTACAAGCGGTGGCAAGCCACCCCAGATTCCCTCTTCCGGGCTGAGGCACTCATTCCTCCAGCTGGTTAGAAGACTGGTGCCTGAAAGCTTGAAGCTGTGTCCCTCCATGGGAACTGCCCATGGCTGAAGAAAGTAAATTCACTCAAGGTGACATCCCCTACCCAAGGGCAATCTGCATCCGATGACCGACTAGTCAATAGGGAAAGACATCAAGGCCAGGGGCCCTTCTCACAAGGTAGGACAACTCTGCAAAGCCATCCCAGATCCAGAGCTGCCCAGGGACTGGATGAGGCCTTCACAGTGACTGTATCAAAGCTCTCCTCTTCCTCCTACCTCATTCTGCTTCATTCATCCCCCTTCAGGTGTTGGCCCTAAGGACACTCCCTCGACTACTTCCTGCATGCAAATCTCCATCTCAAAGTCCACTTTCCAGGACCTCAACCTAAGGCAATACTGAGCACAAAATCCAGAAACACGTGCAAGCATGTATGTATAATAATTTTGCATATAAAGAAAAAAGCTTACTTCAAATCGGTGGAGAGAGGATGGACACCTCATCAGTGTTAGGTTACACACAATACATTTTCAAAAAACAATTCAAGGTTAGATTCCTACCCCACACTATGCATCAAAACCAATTCCAGATAAATTAAAAATGTAAATTAAAAAAAACTATGATTATAAAAATGAAGTTTTTTACATGTATGTATAAAAGACAAAAAAGATTCAAAGATATATTTCTGTATAGAAAAAAATACATAGACATCATACACAAAGCTAAAGGGCAAACAACTGGGGAAAATGTTTCATTATATAGCATTATGTTAATATCCAGTATATAATAAATGAACTTATAAAATTTTAATAGAAATATAGATAAAAGGCATGAATTGGCAATTATTTTTAAAAGTAAAAATGCATTATATATATGTATGTGTGTTATATATACATATATAGAGAACACTGATATATATATATAAAATCAATGAATGAAATACATCACGTGACCAATTTGTCTATCTAATTAACAAAGATGCAGGTAAATAAGTAGTTTCAAAAACACTGCTGGTGGATAGTTCAATATCTATCTGGAAAGCCTTCTGACAAAATCATTAAAATATATATTCTATTGAACTAGAGTTCCACATCAACAAATTTATAGTTTTGCAAGGAGGATAAAGGAGAGGCCAAATGTCATCTCCACTTGCTGGATTGGGCTCACCTTCCCTCCACTCCCACTCAAGAAAGTGCACTCAATTAAATGAGGAAAGGGAAGAAAACATTTAACAAATGACATGTAAAAGTAACAGCGCTCCCTTGGTATAATCCCTGTAAACACACCAAATCTAGTTTTTGTATTTTCTAAACAATGCAGTCACAACAACAGTTCCCCACAGAATTAAAGCCCCCTCCTCAAAATCAGTAATGATCTTTTTTACATATTCCTCCCCAAGATACATATTTTCTTTTAAAAAATTAAATACAATTTAATATATTGAATTATATCTTAGATTTAGAATCAGCGTTTAATACAAAAAAGTTTTTACAAAAGTGAAAAATCACAATTGGAACAAGTACCTTACCTCAGGGTAAAGATTGAATCTTTTTAATGTATTAATGACAAGCGGGTATTCAGTCAGTTTATCATTCATAATCATCCATACTCCATTCAAAAATGAGGGTGCTTCCACAATAGTCTTGAAATAGGAATAATATAGTCCCTGAAATAAAGATATGCTCAATTAAAATAATAAAAGGTACATAATTATGATGCCACTTCTAAGTAAATACACTGTTTTTGAAAAACAAAGCAATTAAGTAATAGCTATTAATACAATGAATTTCACAGGTTTCTGATCACTGATAAATCCTAAAGTTGTGAAAAAACTATGTATTTTCACATAAATGCATCTTAATTGAAATAACTGAATGCAAAATAGCTTCAAAAAGTTTCAGCATTTAAAAAATAATACGACTCAGCATACTTCAACTTAGAAAATCCTATTACTTATACTAATATCACTCTTAGAAAATGCTATCTTATGAATAGAGTGAGTGGTTTATTATGGAACTAAAATTTATCACGAACCAAGAAATCTCAAGCCAAAAATACTCCTCTAACTGCTTATTTTAATCCCCAAAATGACACTATCAGTCATTTTCCTCCGGATTTACATGCAAAAATGCAAATGTGTTGAGAAGGCTACACACTGACGTATTATTACATATGAATTTCACTCAGGTGCCACCTAATTTTACAGATTATTTTCCCTCCTATCAAGTCAGCATAAGGTAAGAACCCTGCGGGACTGGGGATGAGGGTGGGGAGTGGTCCTCTTTTGAAGAAAAGAGACAGTTTTTAGCTTGGCATACTACTTTGGAAAGATAGCAAGGGTGAAATAATATGTGAGACAAAAAAAAAAACAAGAAAATACTAGAAGCCTAACTGAGAGTCTAAGTGGCAGTATGAGGGAAGACAGAAACACAAGATAAATCTACGTCTTGTATTTGCATCTTCAGTTTTCCCTGGAGCTGCCCTGGTAGCCAGTACCAGTAGCTGCCAAAGTTTAAACTGGGTTTAAGACTCACAAATACAAAAGAGATATGCCTATCCAGAAACTTATTGAAAAAGAAAAAAATGGTCTTGATACTCTGATGTATCGGCTCTGATACCACTATTTTTAAAATTATGTTTCCTTGTGTACTGATTTGGATAGTGTCCCCTAAAATTTCATGTCCACCAGACCCTGTGGAGTGATCTTATTTGGAAATGGGATTCTTGCAGACGTGATCAAGTTAAGATGAGGTCATATTGGATTAAGGTGGACTCTAAACCCAACACAACTGATGTACCTACATAAAGAGGAATAATTGGCCTCAAAGCTACAGGCACACAGGGGAAAAGGCCATGTGAAGATGGGTCAGAGACTGGGGTGAGGCATCAGCATGCCAAGGAATTCCAAGGACGGCCAGCAACCACCAGAGGCTGAGAAGAGGCAAGGAAGGACTCTCCCCTCCAGCCTTCAGAGACAAGATGCCCGTCAACACCTTAATGTCCCACTGCTAGTCTCTGGAACTGTGAGAGAATATATTTCTGCTGTTTTAAGCCACCTAGCTTGTTGCACTTCTTTATGACAGCCCTAGGAAACTATACCTTCCTTCTTTTGTAGGTTTGATTTTGGAAACATATGTTTAATTATAAAACAAAAATTTAAAAATCCCTAAATATCAAAATAAAAATGAAAGAAAGGAATGAACTATTTATCAACTTGGAAGAAGATTTCAAATAACATTAAGATATTGTAATTTTACTGTATATCCCTAGTGGACTATATCCTAAGGTTAAAATGGAGCCCAGGAACTTGGCAGGACTGGTTTCACAAGTTACAGGTCACAAAGACCCTGCTGATAACACAGGATGCGGTAAAGAAGCCAGCCAAAACCTGCCAAAACCAAGATGGCAACTAAAGTGATTTCTGGTCATCCTTAGTGCTCATTATAATACATTAGCATACTAAAGGAAACTCCCACCAGCAGCATGACAGTTTACATATGCCATAGCAACCTCTGGAAGATACCCTGTATGGTCTGAAAGAGGGAGGAATCCTCAGTTCCAGGAATTCCCCTCCCTGTTCCCAAAATACTCATGAATAATCCACCTCTTGTTTATCATATGATGAAGAGATAACCTTAAAAACAATCAACCAGCAGCCCTCACAGCTGCTCTGCCTGTGGAGCAGCCACCCTTTCATCCCTTTACTTTCTTAAGGTAAACTTCTTTTCACTTTACTCTGTTGGAGCATTCTTGAATTCCTTCCTGCCCAAAGCCAAGAACCCACATGGCCTCCTGGGCTGAGCCCCAATTCTGGGGGTTGCCCTGTGAAGAAGCGAACTGCAAGAAAATCTTAAACTCTTTTCAGTAATCACATTTTTAATTATACCTTTGGTACTTTTATTCCTAACAAATCAATAATTTGAAACCAAGATTCTCAAACTAAAAGATTAGTATCAAATAAGTAAAAAAAAATCTAATCTTGTTTCCATTTAAAAAATTAATATAAATTCATGATTTCTTTTCTCTTTAAAAAAATTTTTGTAGCCTAATTCTCTTCAGTAAAAAGGCCAAAATACAATGGCCAATCTAGTAGCAATGAGCATCTGCCACTGACAGAAATGGTGGCTCATGGGAAAACTGGCTGATGCCAGGTCTGAGAAGAAAATGTCTTGTAGCACCTGAAAGTAAGGAAGCCATGGATACTAGTGAGGTCACATCAAGGGCAAACAAGGAGAGGTGCAAGGGCTTTAATAGCTAAAGACAGGAAAGTTTACAAAATATGTTAAAATCCATCATATCATAATGATACTCCAAAAGAAGGTACTCCATTGATCACTACTAGAAGATGCTAGGGAAGCTACTCATTTTTCTGAATATTAGTAAATAAAAAGAAAGAATAAAGCATCTTTCTGACTTTCCTCTATGATATACCTCAGGGAGAAATCAAAAGGTATTGTGTGAAAGTTCTTAATAGAAGAATTATAGCTAATAAGTGCAAAGAAAAAAGTGATAGACTAGGTACCACAGTTTGAGAAGGATAATGAAATAACTAACCTAGGCTGATGGCTAGGCTATAGGAGGAATCAGCATCACAATACCTAAAGCCAGTGATCAATCTTAACATCACAGAAAGTGAGACAACCAGATATGATGTGCCTCTTGGCCTGATACAATAGAAGTATACAGCACCACCTAGGAAGTATTCCTGCCAGAAAATAAGTCAAATCTTCTGATCCATAAATGTTCAGGAAACTTGGGATACAGGAACATAATTGAAGAATGCGGATTATTGTGGGTAATTCTATAGGACAAATCAGCTGGATTTCTCAACAAACAAATAGCAGGAAAACAAAACAAAAACAGGTAAAGAAATTCACATATTAAAAGACTTAAGATACACATCAACTAAGTGCAATGTGTAGGCACTGTTTGGATCCTATTCAAACACATCAACTGTTTTTTTGTTTTTTTTTTTAAGTGCCAAACAGGGCATTTAAATACTGATTTCCATTTGATTATATTAAGGATATTGTTAAATGTTTTCCAGTATGTCTTGTGCCATGGTTTTGTGCCATAGTTAAAACAAAGTCTTATCTTTAGAGACACTTATGAAAGTATGAAAGCATGAAATGATATAATGTCTGGGATTCCCTTTAAAAAGAGATAGTTGGCCGGGCACGGTGGCTCACGCCTGTAATCCCAGCACTTTGGGAGGCCAAGGCAGGCAGATCACGAGGTCAGGAGATCGAGACCATCCTGGCTAACACGATGAAACCCCGTCTCTACTAAAAATACAAAAACAAAATTAGCCGGGCATGGTGGCAGGCACCTGTAGTCCCAGCTACTCAGCAGGCTGAGGCGGGAGAATGGCGTGAACCTGGGAGGTGCAGCTTGCAGTGAGCCGAGATGGAGCCACTGCACTCCAGTCTGGGCGACAGAGCGAGACTCCGTCTCGAAAAAAAATTAATAAATAAAAATAAAAAATAAAAAAGACATAGTGAGTGGGGGTGTAGATGAAGGAAAACTGGCTGTGGCTGTCAGCTGTAGAAGCTGGAGCATCTACTCTTTCTACTTTGGAAAATATTTTAAAAATATTAAATGTTTTTAAATTCCTAAAGTACTATGATGAAATCCCAAATAAAAACTAACCATTTCAGTGCGAAAAGCCATCTCCCTTTCCAATGTTGAGAGGTGAGAAAAATGACGGTCATTTTCAAAGAGGTGTGTTATATGGCTCCTGGAAAAACAAAACAAAGCAATAGTGTTAAAACTTACACTCTAAGTATTAATTTTTTAAAGTAAGCTAAAAGCAAAAATAAAAGTATCAGTTAACTTGCAGATAATTTTGTAATAACACTCAAATACAATAGTATCTATATTTTTTTCACTCAGTATGTACTGCATTTATACTAAAATTTCCCTCTATAAAAAATCAAATTAGATTTTAAAATTAAAATGAACCAGAATATTTTAAGTGAAGTACAATAAAAGTATAGATTAAACTGTAAATGTCATTGGGTTACCATTTCAGAAACATCTAATGAAATTCATATTTCTATCTAGAAGATTAAATAAATTAATCTTTCTCTCACCATGAACATATTAATGTAGAGTGGAGTCTCAAATATAGCCTCTTTAACAATGAATCTCTTTTTTATTAAACAATTATATTATTCTGACCCTGATTTATCAATTAAACTAGTTTTTCAGACTATTGTGTTACATGTAATATATATTCATACTGATCATGCTGAAATTATTCCTTTAAATGTATGGGAAATAGCTTTAGCACGTTATAAACGTCTGCATAAAGTACCACAGGAGAAAAAAACAATCTTACCAGTGCAACACTGCTGCAAAAACAGCTGTAAGAAAAAAGAAATTTAAATTAGAATTTTAGCATAAACATGTTCATCTTACAGAAAAGCCATTTCAAAGATAAAGCATGTCAAATATTGAAATGTGTAAAAAAGAATACTGGGTCTTCAAAAAAGTCCCAGGGCTACGTCCCAGGGCTACGTTTAAAATTGTGATTGACTAGCTCATAAGGGAATTAAGCATACAGCCACCATTTTCACTCACTCACTCATTCAACAAAATATATGAGGGCCTAATATCCGCTAATAGACAGAAACCATTAGATAGAAACTATTGCTAATAGAACTGAGAGAGGAATGGAATCAACAGGTAAGGATAACTTAGAATAAAGAAATATGGTGGCTGAGGGGTACAGGATTGGGGGTGGAAGAAAAAAGGGAACTACCACTTCTGATATACTGCTGCAATGCCTGAAATTTTATAACAAATATTAACCCGTGTCTTTAAACAAATTTAAAATGAAACGAGTAAAGGAGAAGAAAAGGTAAGAGAGAGAAAACAAGCTAGTAATAAAATCAGTCTCATATGAAAATCAATACCTTGCTATCTGTCCAAGCAGAAAGAACATACTAAGATGAACCTGGAAGACACCATTCAATTTTCTTATCTCACAAGATACAGCTGATGGCAGGCTTCTGATTAAATAACTCTTAACTAAGGAATCAAACTATGAAAATACTCCTAGAAATGAAACCCAGGCCAGATACAGTGGCACATGCCTGCAGTATCCATTACTGGGGAAGCAGAGGCAGCAGCATCTCGAGCCCAGGAATTCAAGGCTGCAGCAGTGTGCTATGACTATGACTGTTAACAGCCACTGCTCTCTAGCCTGGGCAACATACTGAGACTCTGTTTCTCAAAAAAAAAAAAAAAAAGAAAGAGAAAAAGAAGAAGTAGGAGGAAGAAGAAGGAAAAAGAAAGAAGAAGAAGGAAGAAGAGGAGGAGAAGGAAGAGGAAAGAAGGAAGAAGAGAGGAGGAAGGAAGAATAAGGAGGAAGAGAAGGAAAGAAAAATGAAAACCAAATAGATTAGATCTTATTGTTTTATTCTTAAAGTCAGTTATATTTTTTCATTTAAAAATCCATTTTGCCTTGGAAATACGAATGGTTACTTCTAGATAATTGAAGTTACAAATATCTAACTTAGTTTGTCATTTGACTTTTTTTAATAAGATATATTGATCTTTTGAAATTTTAAATTTTTTTCTTATTAACAAATCTACCATTTGCTTCCTTTTAGTTTCTGTCTTTAAAAACTTTATCTGCCAGGCTCATGACTATAATCCCAGCTACTCGGCTGGAGGAAGTAGGGGGATCAGCTGAGGACAGGAGTTTAAATCTAGGCTGGGTAACACAGCAAGATCAGGTCTTTACAAAGCACGAGCCTATTGTCCCAGCTACTCAGGAAGGCTGAGCTGGGAGGATCGCTTGAGCCCAAGAGGTTGAGGTTGCAGTCAGCTATGATCACACCACTGTACTCTAGCCTGGATGACACAACAAGACCCTGTCTCTAAAGAAAAAAAATAATAATAATCCTAACATAATAAAATTTGGTCTTTATTTTCACAATGATTCAACTATCATTTTCTGAATAAATTATTTTTCTCCCATTGAATGTAAATGCAACTTTTATCATACTGAAGACTTGCCATGCTTCTACTTTGGTAATCACTCTGAGGTTATAATTGGATTTTCACTTATAAAATTAATTTGGGAAGAATTTACATGTTTACAATATAGAGTCTTCATATCCATAAATGTGGTGTGGGTATATACATATGTTGTATATATAGGTATGTGTATATATACATAACATATATCTTCAATTGTTCAAACTGTTTTTTGATAGTCCTTGAGAAAATTCTACAGGTATTGTTAACATATGCATTTCTTATGAAGTTTCTCCTGGGAGTTAAACATTTTTTTCCTGCTAATATTCATAAAATGTTTTTTATTATACATTATTGGATATTGTTAAGGCATTTATTTTTGAAGAGTATTTATTTTGCAATGTATTTATTTTTGGTTCATTTACTAAACTGTTAATTCATATAGTTTTTTAAACTTATCTTCAGTTCTCCATTTTATTGCATTTTATTTTATTTTTGAGGAGTCTTGCTCTGTCACCCAGGCTGGAGTGCAGTGGCATGATCTTGGCTCACTGCAACCTCCGCCTCCTGGTTTCAAGCGATTCTCCTGTCTCAGCCTCCCGAGTAGCTGGGATTACAGGTAAATGCCACCATGCCTGGCTAATTTTTGTATTTTCAGGAGAGATAAGGTTTGGTCATGTTGGCCAGGCTTGTCTCAAACTGCTGACCTCAGGTGATCTGCCCGCCTCAGCCTCCCAAAGTGCTGGGATTACAGGCATGAGCCACCACACCCGGCCCTAATTCTTCATTTTAAACAATATTATTTACATATAATAATTTTGTTCCTGTTTTATAATTTTACTATTAGTTTCTTCTTCCTGACAAAAACAATAAACTTCTAGAATATTACTAAACAATTCTGGTAAATGGGGGCACTCTTGGCGTTGGTGGTATAGTGGTGAGCATAGCTGCCTTCCAAAGGGGGCATTCTTGATTTCTGCTGACTTTAACAGCAATGCATTTCCTATTATGCCATTAAGTTGGCCTTTGACCTTCACAATTCTGGAGTGCTAACTAGGATTTATCAAGGTCATCATCCCTCTGTGTCCTTAAAATACCTTGCTTTCTCAGAATAAGGATGGGAGGTGCCAGAGGCCTCTGGTGCCTTTTAGACAATACACAAGGACAACACTTGGAGTTCCTGACACTCTTTCACAGTCTCCAGGGTCCATTCATCATCTGCCCAATGTTTTGAATTCCTTTTTTTCATTTCAACTCAGTAACAATGATGAGAGCAATGGAGCTAACACTTGAATGCTTATTACACACCCAACACTTTATAAGTACTTTACTTGTACTAGCCAGATAAATCCTCACAACTACCTTATGTCATATGTACAAATATTTCCACAGTATACAGACTAGAAGTTGAGGCACAGAGTAGTTGAGTAACTTGCATAAGAATGCACACCAAGTAAACCCAGTAAGGGAGGCTGGACTCAGGAATTCTGCCCTGCACTGCATGGCTGTTGTAGAAAGAGGATGGAACAGATGAAACAAAAGCCTAGGCCTACTTACCCTAAAGTATTCCTACTCTCCCCTCCTTCTTACTTTTTTAATCTTAAATATAAAAGAAAAAATGCTGCAATTCATCTGTTGATATAGGAAGTATATTTTATAGAGGCTATTAATTTTATATAAAATTTGGAGATATATTTTACTTAAAAATTGAAATACATTACACATATGTATGTCACTTGAACATGAAAGTCCCAGTAAAGCAAATACTGAGTTGTGAGCATATAATTTAAGAATAAAAACGGAAAATGACAAAAACTTCTGAAGGCACCCCTAAAGAGCTTTTCTAGCCTTCTTGCCTACAAAAAAATAATATTTTAAATGATTTTCTCTGTTTATTCCAGTGTTTATTGACGTTTTTGAGAGTGTAACAAAATTGATAATCCATTTATTTCCACTTAAACACATATGCCATTTTTTTTACATTCTAAGGAACCAAGATAAATACGGCATTTTAAAAAATCAGAACATAAAATATATTTTTAAAAAATCCAAACCTATTCTATAAGAAAAAGGTGTTCAAGGAAAGGTTTGCTGTGTAATCTAATTCAAAAAATCACAATCCTTATGGCTAAGAATTTTGTAAGGTTCATAATTTTGCTGGAAGCACAGAAATTACCTACAACCTAAAGCTAAATTAGACTCTCTAGGATGCTGCATTAACTCTTTCTGATTAAAGAAAATTTTCACCAGACTATATGACACATTATATCAATTTTCAGTCTTACGGGATTTGAGAGGACTCTACTGAAAATTATTCATCTCCTGTTACTAGACTCTTGTTTAAACAAAACAGATTGTAACTCCCTGAGGGTAGAAACAACATTTACCAAACTTTACTACAGTACTTATTAGCACAAAGCTGAGCATGCTCAAGTGTTTGCTGAATTAAGCTCAATATAATTAAGGGGAGGAATGAAATAATCCAAAATCATGTCCTAATAACCTCAATTGAATATATTTTGATACACACACACGCACACACACACACATCATCCTTTTTCACCAATGGAGCCCCCATTTACTTTGTGCAGATTAGACACCTGGTCTACAGGCAGCCACTCCCTGCCCTCTCGCAGTGGGGCACGGGTCCCAGGTCCCGGTCCCGGACGCCTTGGTGCTGGCGGCTGGGCGGACACTCCCCTCGGAAAGGTTTCCCTGTCCCCAGCCGGCCTGCTCCCTGTGGCCATTTCCTTCCTGCCCCAGCTCCCTGGAAGCCATCGTTCTTCCCAGCATATCTAGTGTCCTGGGCAAGTGGGGAGGGGAGTTCTCCCACCCCAGGCCCCCATGTCTGGCCGGTAGAGAGCAGGGCAGGAGGAAAGGACGAAGACACTGAACAAACCATCCTCCAAGTCCCCAAACCTCATTCCGTCTCCCACCAGCACCCGGGCCCCCACCTGCTCTTACCCCTTCCCCTCCCGGTTACCCCAAGCCAGGGCCCTTCCTAGACGCCGTCCTGAGGGTCACTGGGAAGTACGAATGCTGGGATCTGTAATTTTAAGATTCCCCAGTTGAGTCTAAGGCAAGCTAAAGTTTGAGACTCACTGTCCTTTCTCTTTCTCCTCCCCAAGGTGTGAGGGCGCCATGAGGCCAGGGTGGGCTTCTCCATGTGCCTCTCTGTAACCTGCAGGCTGCTCTCCCACAACTGCAGTCACCAAGGTGTGTTCCTGACCACAAATCAATGTTCCCATCCAGAAGTTAAAAAAATTACTTTTTTTTCCTCTTATACATGCACTTCATAAATAGTATTTGACTTAAAATTCATAAAGCACCTTCACAAACTTGATTTTCACAATAACCTTGTGAGTATTTATCAGCATTTTACAAATGAAAGAATGGGCTTCTAAGAGGCTATTCCCTCCAAGGCACATAGCTGGTAAGTGGCTAGAGATGGTTGAACCCAGGTGTCCTAATTCCCAGCCTGAGCTCCTTCCACTGTGACAGAGCTGCCTCCTTCTCTATGCTGGGCATTTAAGGACCTTGTCTTGTAACAATATTTATATGAAGAAATAAATTCTTTTTCTTTTCTTTTCTTTTTTTTTTTTTTTTTTTTTTTTGAGACAGGGTCTTGCTCTGTCACCCAGGCTGGAGTACAGTGACTCGATCTCGGCTCACTGCAAGCTCCGCCTCCCGGGTTCATGCCATTCTCCTGCCTCAGCCTCCTGAGTAGCTGGGACTGCAGGCACCTGCCACCACACCCGGCTAATTTTTTGTATTTTTTAGTAGAGACGGGGTTTCACCGTGCTAACCAGGATAGTATCGATCTCCTGGCCTTGTGATCCGCCCGCCTCAGCCTCCCAAAGTGCTGGGATGACAGGCATGAGCCACCGCACCCGGCCGAAGAAATGTATTCTAAGTC
This sequence comes from Pan troglodytes, assembly GCF_028858775.2. Classification (NCBI taxonomy): domain Eukaryota; kingdom Metazoa; phylum Chordata; class Mammalia; order Primates; family Hominidae; genus Pan; species Pan troglodytes. Next base: position 40,801,468 of record NC_072404.2, read on the forward strand.
CAAAATGATACACATTATCATGTTGAGTAAGTGAAAACTTAAAAATTCAACCTATTCCTAAATTGAGGTTCATCTGTACCTAAAGCACGCTAAAGACTTTTGGCATTACTAACCCTCGAGTGACAAAATGACATAAAAAGAAGTTAAGGACACTCCTTAAATCTATCTGGATAAAGTTTTCAAATCAAGCTTGACAAGTTCTATTTCCAATCCCTTCCTAACATTACTAGCCATTTCTCACTGTTACAAGGGTTCGTTTTGAGTTTTAAAGTTTCTTTCCGGAAGCTGAAGTCATCAGTATTGGTTTCCCTGCCCCACAAGTACAATCCATCCTAGGGGGTGAAGTCAATTTCGAAACATACACCTCTAAGCATCACATCCCCTTGCTTGAAAAGCCCCATGACTTCCCATTACACACAACATGTAGCCCACACTGGCCTATTTCCAGTCAATCCCACCACACACCCTTCATTCTAGATGCACTGGGCAACAATCCCCTAAAACCCCAAGTGCTTTAATGATTCTGTGCCTTTCTTCCTGCCTTAAAAATCTGTAATTTGTCCTTCAAAATCAAAAGACTTCAAATGTGGCATTTTGTATTGCTTATCCAGCTATCCTAGCTATAATACCACGATTACAGCACCTAAATAGCTAGTTACACACATACCAGTTTCCTCTGCTAGAATGCAACGGCCTCAAGGCTGAGTCTGTGTATAATTCATCTTTACACTACCTAGTATCATGCCTGGCACTTCGCTGAGTTAAACGGTTACATTACTATTAACTACAACCATATAAGATAAATTATAGAATGCACTCAATTAAACAAAAATCTTAACACATAAAGATACTTTCTCAACAATCCAAATTATTTGAAGCATTCCCATTACATGAAGGTAAATATCTATTTTTATATATACAATACAATTAAAGTACCTGGAATCAAAGCCCAGTTTCTGTATAGCAAACAAATGAAAAGACATTCTTTAGGATCCAGCTTGAGAAAGAGAAAGCAGTCACAGATCCCACAAGCTCAGCTTCTTCCTCCTCCTAGTGCCTAGATTTTTGTGTGGATTGCTTTGTGTAGCTTCAAAGCCAACAAGTATCTAAATGCCTATTAGATGCACAACACGTTTTCCTAGGAACCAAAAACATTAAAGAAACATAGCCAATATCTTTGCCCTTAAAGATAAAATCTTTTGAGAGATAAGATTTAGGTACATAAAATAATAAGAGAACACATTAAGCACTCAAGCAGATGGCATAAAGTCTAAGAACTATAAGAAACCTGAGAAGGCAGATCAGGAATGACCTTAGGGCACGGTTTACTAAGATGGTTAAGAAGATGTGGGTGCGGGGGTGGTGGGAGTAGCAGCCTCAAGACATGGATATAACTTAGGTGTGGATTTATGGCAAACAGCCAGAAAAGACAAATACAATACAGCCAGATATTGGACTTGGATAAAAGAATTCCCACCACTTATACTGACGATATAGAATATGAATGATAATAATGTCTAATATTTACTGAAGGTCCACTCATTATATACACAGTACATCAGGCTTTCAGCACTCCAAGAACAGCAAGAGCCAGATTTTTCCAGCTAGTAGGCCTGGAAGTGCCAAGAATAAGAAAGCCAGAGTCCCTGGGGCCAGTAACCTCCTGGTTTTGAAGATACCATCTATTTACCCCACTGTGCCACACAAATATTACCATTTTCTTTGCATGCCATTATGTGGAAGGTTGAGAAGCACTGACCTTGGTCAACAGAGAAACCAAGCAAGTTTCAGAGACAACATCATAATGCAGCAATAGAGAGCCACAGTGGTCCGAACTCTGGTATTGCATTAGAATCATCAGTGGCACTAAAGATAAGAGGTGTCTGAGTATAAATCCAGGGCCCCTAAATCTGAACTCCAGGATTTTTTTTATATATATATTCATAAGTGCTTCTGACATACAGTCAAGGTTGATTATCATTGGTACAGAGAATGACTGGGGCACAATCTAGGTAGTTCTTCACAAAATGTAATGTGAGAATCAGCTTCTTGCTACTCCCAGTGTCCTGGAAACCAGTAGTAATTGTATCACCTGGGAGTAGCTGGAAATGCAGAGTCTCAGGTCCCATTCCAGACCTCCTGATTCCCAATCCACATTTTAACAAGATGCCTGAGGTGATTCATAGACACTTTAAAGAGCAGTGTCTCAACACTGACAGCACACTGGAATCACCTGGGAGCTTTCCACATTACTATGTCTGGCATGGGGGTTGGTGATTGTGCAACCAAGGTAAAGAAAACCCACCTAGGAGGAGCTTGTTAAGCCTGCATTTCTGGGCCCCCACTCTCAGAGATCCTGATTCAATAGATCTCACTTGGGGCTTGGACATCTACATTTTTAACACATTCTTGGGTGACTTTATACAGTCCAAACTTTGAGAAGCAGTGTCATTATGTCAGAAGGTCCAATGAGAAGAATATAGTAACAATCCAGGAGTAAGATGACCTGGAGACTAGTGATGAAATGGGCTTTATAAGGAAAAGGGAAATATATTAGTAAATTCAAAAGATACGCTGAGGGAGAGGTTGGCAAAACGTGATAGCTGAAAATAATGATTAAGAAAGGGAAAGAACTCAAATTCTTTTACTTCCCTCGTAAGAAAGTCATTCTTAAGAAGAACTATTCCTTAGGTTTTAGATGACTTTCAAGTTATTCAGCCTCTCAGAGTCTCATTTTCACCAAGTATAAAAGTGAGGGGTTGGCCGGGCATGGTGGCTCATGCCTGTAATCCCAGCACTTTGGGAGGCCGAGGCAGGTGGATACCTGAGGTCAGGAGTTCAAGACAGCCTGGCCAACATGATGAAACCCCATCTCTACTAAAAATACAAAAAATTTAGCTGAGTGTGGTGGCAAGCACCTGTAATCCAAGCTGCTCAATCCTCAGGAAGCTGGGGCAGAAGAATCGCTTGAATCCAGGAGGTGGAGGTTACAGTGAGCCGAGATTGCGCCATTGCACTCCAGCCTGGGCAACAAGAGCAAAACTCCGTCTCAAAGAAAAAAAAGAAAAAAAAAAGAGGGTTTTCTCTTTGGTTGTCTCCATCCCTAGCACTTAACGACCTTGAGTAGCTACCTACAGCTGTTATCACTAACACGCTGGGCTTTGTACTCTCCCAGGTGGACTTCACAGCTATTTTCTGAGAATTTTGTTTTCATTTTGATTTTCCTGCTCCCCGAACTACAAAGCCTTGGTAGGTTTGGCAGTTTTAATTTGTTTTCTATTTTGAATAGGGAAAGAAATCTATTTTGAATTGGAAAAGAAGGAATGTACTCTATTAATAGAGATATTGAGTTTCAAAGTGAGAAGCAAGATTGCTTTTAAAATTCAGTCATGAAGGCCGGGCTCCATGGCTCACGCCTGTAATCCCAGCACTTTGGGAGGTCGAGGCGGGTGGATCACCTGAGGTCAGGGGTTCGAAACCATCCCCGGCCAACATGGCGAAACCCCGTCTCTACTAAAAAAAAAAAAAAAATTAGTTGGGCATAGTGGCACATGTCTGTAATCCCAGCCACTTGGGAGGCTGAGGCAGGAGAATCGCTTGAACTTGGGAGGCGGAGGTTGCAGTGAGCCAAAATTGCACCATTGCACTCCAGCCTGGGCAACAAGAGCAAAACTCCGTCTCAAAAAATAAATAAATAAAAATAAAATTCAGTCATGATCTGAAGAAACTACTGCCCCTAGTAAGATCTAGAAATCAGTGGTCTACATGATGATGGTTTTAAGGACAACTTTAGTTAATCAGAATCTCCTCCATATATTTTGCATTAAGCAAAACTGTGCCTTCCAACAGTTAAGAAAAAATTAGAAAACTTAATTACAATGAAAATGTCTAACATCTGTTTGTCAGTTGCAGTTTAGAGAGCCCTTTCACATATTAAGCAAAAATGATCCAGGGGTGCCTTTGAGGCAGATATGGGTCTTATTTTCCCATGAGGCTCAGGGGCACATGACTGGGATACAGCAAGGCCTGGAGGAGAGCTGGGTTTCTCTGACTCCAAGCTCAGGCTCGAAGATGTTAAGCACATTCAACGAAGAGGATGCACTAGCACACAGGAGGAAATGCCTTAGAAATCACAAGAGCATCAAGGACAAAACGATTTATTTTAAAGTGAATACAGTATATGAAAACAGGAGAGCATGGAAAGTATATATCACCATCCCAAAGCGGAATATAATTAGGCTTCTAAACAGAGAAATACACTAAGTAAATGTTCACGTGTTTTAAATATGTATATATGTACAGATATTAAATTAGGCAATACTTAATACAACAACTACTCAACGTAAGTGTTTTGAAGACAATAAATTCTAATTTCCCTTAAAAGTCTTATCCTCACATAATATGAATACAAATGTTACCAGAAAAGGGTCCTGATCCAGACTACAAGACAGAGTTCTTAGATCTTGCAAAAGAAAGAATTCCGGGCGAGTCCAAAGCAAGTTCATTCAGTAAAGGAATAAAGAATGGCTACTCCATAGGTAGAACAGTTTGGGCTGCTGGACTAAGGATACTTATAGTATTCTCATACTTATGGTTATTTTTTGATTATATGCTAAACAAGGGGTGGATTATTCATGAGTTTTCTGGAAAAGGGGTGGACAATTCCTGGAACTGAGGGTTCCTCCCCTTTTTAGACCATATAGCCTAACTTCCTGACATTGCCATGGCATTTGTAAACTGTCATGGCACTGGTGGACATGTCTTTTAGCATGCTAATGTATTACAGTTAGTGTATAATGAGCAGTGAGGATGACAGAGGTCACTTTCATCGCCATTTTGGTTTCAGTGGGTTTTGGCTGGCTTCTTTACCGCATGCTGTTTTATCAGCAGGGTCTTTGTGACCTGTACCTTTTGCTGACCTCCCATCTTATCCTGTGACTTAGGATGCCTAACCTTCTGGTAATGCAGCCTGGTAGGTCTCAGCCTTATTTTACTCAGCCTCCATTCGAAATGGATTTGCTCTGATTCAAATGACTCTGACGCAAACATTTCAAAATCAAACAGTAATCTACATTAGTAATTTTCATAAAGTAACTTTCTTATTAAAAAAGTGCATTTTATTGTTTTAAGAACAAATGGCTAGATAAGATACACAACCAAGATAATATGATCTGCTTCTGAGCATGCATAGGGAAGCTGTAAAACTTTAGTAAACCTAATGGAAAAAGTGTAGAATCTGCATCTCTCCACTAGAGTAAAAAGAGAACCACACACACCTACAACACACGTCCAGGCCCCATCATATTCAGCAAGAGATTTAACAAGTTCATTAACTGATAACCCATTCCAATGGTAAGATATGCATTCCCCTCAAATTGCAAGCTTCCCCTGGGTATCACAAATCTTGCTTATCTTTTAAGTGACTAAGAAAACTGTGACAGTTTTTTACTATTTTACTGTGTTGTTATATCATTGCCAAACCAACCAACACAAAAAAATTCAGATTAAATAGTTTTCAAAAATAATCATATAAAAAAACCCCAGAGACTGACAGGTTGACCATAAAGATATAAAAGAGTGATTCCCCCAAATAACCAGAAGCCAGTAAAGCTCTTGTCAAAAGAGCTCTAGGGTCTTGGGACACATGAGGTCAACTTCCCACTAATGTGCCTTTGACAGATGCCTTAGACTTTAGATCTGAAACCTACAATTTTACACGGATGTAATTAACAAAGACAAGAGAACTCAACTTCAATCCCAAACTTCACCTGCTGAACTCAATAATTACATTGGGCCATTCACCTGGCCCTATTTTAGTTTTCTCACCAACAAAATTCTAAGAGGTAACCTTTAAGTTCTACATTTTCATAACATTCCCATGGATATGAAAGATGAGAAAAGAGTGAGAAATAAGGTCTCATTTTCAAAAAACAACAACAACTTTTTAAACTTAGCGGAAAACAATTACATAAGAACTTTATGATTAATATGAAAACCCGCAGAAAAAGATTCTGCTGTTGACAACTCCAACACTGAAAAGCTATATTATAAAAAGTAGTAATTACTGTTAGGAAATAGGAAAAGTATTTGCCCAAAGGGCAGAGTAGTAGCACTTTGGACAAATTTTAGTATTAAAAATATTAATAAAGCCTCGCTCTTCTCAATTACAACAATCTCCCTAAACTAATAATTTGTCTAGGTAACAAGTTTTCAAAAGTAACTGGTCAAGTGACTTATAAACTGTGTTTACAATTAGTGCTACTGTAAACTAGTAGATAAAATCACACGTTTTCATGATCAGTACAATAAACCATACTAGAACTTCTGTAAGTGGTCTTGGTGACAGCTACGCTATTATGTTAACAATTGCTGCTTTAATAAAGTTAAAATTACAAAATGCCATCCAAACATTCTTTATGTGATAGTGATCGTGCTGAAAAACACACCTGACAATCAGCCACAAATATGGAGAAAGATGCCAGAAAAACACAAACAGCTATTAAGAGCTCTCAGGAAAAAAATAATAGTGAGAATGCTGAGAAAATAGAAAGCAGTATTAAAGCACAAAATCATGCTACAATAGTTGTAGATTTATGTATTCTGAAAATAAATTATTCTGCTTTTTAAATGTATTTATATTCAGTGATTCTTGACTGAATTATGAAAGGTCCTCCATGGAGAACTGATCTTCCCTATGAAATGAGACTGCCCTTTATGAGATTAAACAACATCTAGACCCAGATATAGACGTAATTTTTACTAGCTTTGATGACTAGTAACCATTATAACTAAACAGTTCTAACAGTAACTAAATAAAACTAGCAGCTTCTTCCCCTGGAAGAGTAATGTCCCAATGGTTTGGCTGAAGTACAAGCTGATGGCAAAAGAACTAGCAAAACAGGAATTTAGGATTAAACATATGAATAATAAAGCCTAAAGCTACCCCATTTGGAACTATGTACACAGGTTTATGGTCTCTATGACAATGTAGATTTAGTCAGTCCTCCATATCTGTCAGTTCCACATCTGCAGATTCAACCAACCTCAGATTGAAAATAGTAGGCGGGAAAAAAATCCATCTGTACTGAACACATGCAGATATTATTCCCTAAACAATACAGTGTAACAAATATATAAGTAACATTTACATTCTATTAGGTATTCTAAGTAATCTAGGCATGATTTAAAGTATCCAGGAGTATGTGTGTACGTTATAGGCTAATACTATGCCATTTTATACTAGGCACTTGAGAATCTGCAGATTTTGATATCGGAGGGAGGTCCTTGAACCAATCCCTCGGGGTTACTAAGTAACAACTTGCCTCATTAGCATGAACTTTAAGAAACATTAATATACCTAACACACTCATTAAGAGAAATTAATACAGCCTAATAGGATAAGTATTTACAATGCATAACAGCCACGGTTCAAATATTAGCAACATCCAAATACCCATATGTACATAAATAAAACTGTATGTGCTTTCAGTATTGATGCCATATTATTGGCCAAAAATCAATCACAAATAGATAACATATGCTTATATTTACATAAACTAAACTTATCAAATTTGTTATTTGGATGCTAATGAGCATCACATATTCAGAAAACTTCTAACTGTACCTGTTAATAATAAAATATGTTTAGGTGATTATAAACATTCTTTAGAGTTAGCCAGAAGTCTATTTTAGAAAGAAAAAAAAATGGCTGTAAACATTAAAGAAATTCTTTAAAATCCCAAATTCCCATTGGCATAACCTCTATGAATTAACATAAACACACTCTCACAGCTGGTGCTCAGTTGGGTCTACGTGTCTGTTTGAAAGCAAGCACACCAAGATGGCCTGTGTCCCTGTGCCTCATGCTTCCTTAGCTTTTCTTGGCCCTTATGCCACCCCTAATATGCTCTTTCTACTTCTTGTTCCTGTATCTCTAAATATGACCCTCTTTTCCTTCTTTTTCCTGGGGAAGGAAGAAACAAGAAAACTAACATTTATTGAGCACAAAATGTTAGGGTTTCTCAGAATTGGACTCTAGGGCTTCATTTCTTTTGCTGTACTGTCCCCTTAGAGGAGATGAAATATAGCATACTAGTTAAGAGCATGAACTTAGGAAACACATTGCCTGGGTCAAATCCTGGCCCTTCTACATTCTAGGGGTGACCTTGGACAAGTTACTTAATATCTTTGTGCCTCAGATTCCCCCCACGTGGTAAAACAAGCACAGTAATCATAGTGTCATGGTGAGTGAGGACTGAGTAAACAGTTAAATGAGTTCATCTAAAGCACTTCCAACAAAGCCTGGCAAAGAGTAAGCCCCCTATCAGTATAAGATGCTATTGTTCCCCTAAGTATGGAAATAGAAGTTCAATGGGAATACAAATTCAATTACCATTAATGTGAAAACCACCTATTTGCTGATGACTCCCTGTAGTACATCTCCACTCAGACCTTTTCTCTCATATCCCACCACTGATTGGCATTTCTACTTGGACATCTCACAAATGTCCCAAAAGTAACATGTCCAAGATGAAATTCTTGACCTTTTCCTTCAAACCCATTCCCTCATCCATATCCCTAGTCTTCACTATCTTGGTGAATGCCAGCATTATTTACCCAATTAGAGAAGCCAAAAATGTACAAAGTATTCATAACTCCTTCCTTTCCCTCAATCCAAGCCCAATTCATAAGTCCTATCATTTTCACCTCCAAAATACAACTCAAATTGACCAATTTCTCTCCATCTCCACAGCCACCGCCTTCATCTAGGCCAGCAACCCTCTTGCTAGGTCCGTGAACAGCCTCCTCATGGGTCTCTCCACTTTTGTCCTTGTAGTGCAACCACCCATTTTCCCAAGAGCAGATTTCTCAAAGTAAAAATTTAATCATGTCACTCTCCTCCTGTTGAGCATTCCTCAATGGCTTCCTGTTGCACTGAGAATAAAACCCAAGCTCCTTTTCAAGATCTGGCCCATGCCCATCTCACTCTGATGCACCTCCACCCTCTCTTCTTTCAACATGCTAAGCTCTGTCCTACCTTTAGCGCATGCTATTCACAATACTCTTCTGTTCAGCTGACATCTTTTCTTTCTATCGGTCTCAGCTTCAAGGCTACCTCCCCAGAGACCTTTCCTAACCCTACTTAAAGTGGGTATTTCTTTTTCTATCTCAGCTTGTTTCTTTCCTGCAGTGCACTCATTCACAATGTGCAATTATTTTCATTTATTTACCATCCCCCCTTCCAGAATGTAAGTTCCATGAAGGTAGGGGTGACAGAGTCTCATTCTACATTTTACCCCACCAACTAGCATCTGGCTTAGTAGACGCTCAATGATATGGTATGACTGACTATGAATGAACTTACGGTGCTATTTTACATGTATTATCTCATTTATTTTTTACCATAATCAGACAAAGCATTTATTATTCCCATTTTAAGGGTGAGAAATATTAAAGGAGTGTAGAACAGCTCGAATGCAGAAACAGGATTCAAATGCAGGCCAGTGTTGATATGGCTATGCTGCTTCTACCACACCACATTGCTCCCCCCTTCTAGTCCCCAACAGCTAGATTCAACTCTCTGCCTCCACCCAGTTTCTGACCACTTCTGCCTCTAAGAAGTCGCAAGTGTTTCCTACCATATGGGCTTCAAGGTTCTCGTAAGCTGTAGAGAATAAAAGCTGTGGTCCCAAATGACACAATTTTGCCTCCCAGGGTACAATGGCCAAAATCTGGAGACATTTTCGTTGTCACTACTGGGGAGATACCAGTGGCATCTAGTAGGTGGAGGCCAAGGAGGCTGCTAAAATCCTGCAGTGCACAGGAAAGCCCCCTCAACAAAAAAATTATCCCACCCAAAATGCCACAATGCTGAGGTTGCAAAGCCTTGTCAATAAGGAACCAGGTTATAGCAGGTGTACCCTTGCCACTGACCACAGGAACCAGGTGGGCAATGGGAATGAGTCAAACAGGACTAATGCAAAGGGGGGAAAAGGTAGTTTTTATCATCCACTTTTCCCATACTCAGGTTCTTTTTTTATTGTTTTGTATATCGTATCTCATGTTAGTCTTTCACCACAGACATGCTTTGTTTGCATGTCTAATGGGTATATCTTTTACTACCACAATTGTTTCCATGACGGAGCACTGGCATACATAAATAGATCAACAGACATATAGACTTATGCATATACGTACTGAGTTGCATTGTGGAAGTGTGAACAGGTTTAATATAAAATCTATTGTTACAATGTCAGCTGTGGTCAAAAAAGTTTGGGAAACATTGTCAAGGTTCTTACTATGTCACAGCCGCCTCTGAATGAGGAAACTATCAGGTTGAAACTTCTAAAAATAAACATGTCAAGAACCCCTCTTTACAAATATTACCACTAAATAAGTAGCAAATAATGCCCCACAATAAGAAAAACATATATTTATGAAAAGAGACTTTTCAACAATGCTTAACCCTGCCCAACAGTGGAAAGACAGTGTTGGAAGGCAGTGAGTTCCTCATCAGTGATTAGAACCTATGGAGGAAAGCCCCAGACAGTTTCTAACTCTTGAAAATGTGTGTTTCTATCACGGAGCTTTAAGTTACAAAATTACTTTCTAAATAGAAATGAATCCATTTCTGTCTAGCTTAATATTTAGTTGTTATAATTGTTCTTTTTTTGATCAGTTACAAATGAACTCTTGATGAACAAAAGAATATGCAATGCAATGTGGAAAACCAAACAGCTATTTTAAAGTCCCACATTGAAATACTGTATAATGTCAGCTCAACTCTCACTCATTCTGGGAGGGGGGAAGAAAACAGGAAATAAGGCGGCTTTCAAAAATGTCTAAACTCTGCTCCTCTCTGCAGGATCTGAGTGGTTTTTTGACGCTGTGGCAGGGCATAATCGTGGGGAAGAAATAGGTTTGACATCAGTTTATGACGGTACAGAGCCAGAGAAAGAAGCAACCCAGGTCCAATCATTCAGCAGAATCATCTCTCAAGGCGCCCTGGGGCCTCATGCAGAGGGTTAACAAGGACAGAAAGTCTCTAGACCTGGGTCTGTTCATCCAACTTCCATACATCTGATGGCCATGGTCCAGGGTACACCCAAAAATACAATCTACCACATTCACTGTACCTCCTTTCAACGCTCAAAGGGGCAAGTCAAGCAACGTGCTATACTGTTACATTAATACAAAACTGTATTTAGGTATGGGCATTACTAAATCCCAAGGTAAGTCATCCAAATATAAGTCATGCATCCATCCAAAGAAGATTCAAAGGAAACGCAATCAAAAAAGAAAATATGCAGAAAATAGCAATAAATATCATTATTCTAAGATTTGTTATTGTAACATCCCTGAAAAGGCAATGCCATTCTATATTTTACTACAAAGTGGTTAATGTTTAGTCATTCAATAAAAATGCAACTCCATTCTGTCATCAGATCTCAAATCAGCATCACACATTTTCTTTTATTACAACAACTACAATGTGTCAAGTGCTCTAAACACAAAGTATCTTCCCATGTATCACCCACACCTTTTAGTTATGATCCTTAACAGATCCTGTGGATCCCTGTGGAGTAAATTCGCCATGTGATAACCCCCCATTAGCAGAGAACGAAAGACTCACAAAGGAACCTGAAACTTAAACCAAACTGAACCGCTGTGTACTAGATCTGAAGGCTCTGCCTCATCCACTGTATCGTGCTGCCTCCCCAAGGTGAGCTTTTCAAACCTGCATACTGGCCAGCTTTTCAAGCTTGCTACTGAGATTAAAAAAAAGGGGGCGGGGGGAAATGTGCTGGAAACAAACAAACAAACAAACAAAGAAAAACAAACTTGGTTTTTCTAGGCTTGAATCGGCAATGGGGGGGAAAAAAGTACCCTAGGAACAACCTTCTTGAGCCCATTAAAACATACAGAGATGACTGGCTTTTTATGACTGAGTGGCTTTTATTGGTGGCTGTGATCTCAGGGGAACCCAATTTGCTGTGTCCTATTCCTTGACTTATACTGGACCCCAACTCCTGGCTAAGGGAATCTGAAAATATACTAAGGGACAAATCAACAGTAATTAAATAGTTCAGTAGCGAAAAGCCCACTGAGGCATATAGAAAAAAGCAATGTAACAGCATTTCACTAGTTGACTTAGAAAAATTAGGCCTCTTATCCAAACTGCTACAACTTGCCTTATCGAAATTCAACCAGGAAACAGAGGAAACCTGAAGTCAGTCCGAAACATACGAATGCTTCAACTTTGTTTTTTTTTTTTCAGCACATCATTACACATCATCCATTTGGTAAATGGCAGAGGGAGGGGAGGAGAGCCCTCCTCACCAAAGGTTCCCAGGGCAGCAGGGAGGATTAAGGCTCGGGCGCCCCAAACACAACACAACCTAGAAAGTGACGTGTCGAGGGGAATCACAAATAAAGTGCCACCGGCGGCGTTTGCGGCCAGGAAGAAAAAAGTACGCTAAAATTTAATTATAAGTTTAAGCAACTCTCTACGACATGGAACGTGCGTTTGCTTTGAGCTCCACGGAATCGTTTCCAAGCCAAAGCAAACCATCCTGGCGGTCAGAGGCCGAGATAACGGGAAGGCGGCCAGTCGTACCAATCAGCAGCGCTCAAGTCTCGTTAGCGCAGACCTGCTGCCCGCGGCCAGGCCGGGCAGCTGTTGATCCCCGGGCCATTCTTTTAAAGCCCAGGCAGAGCGCGGGTGGGAAGCGTGCGAGGAGAGCTGAGCCAAGGAGTTGCGGGGAGGAGAAGGTAAGAATGTCCCAGAGAAAAAGTCGGAGAGGGCTGCAAACTGGCTGGTCCGGCTGGCGGGGCTCGGCGCGGCGGAAGCGGGAGGAGAGGGGAAGGAAGGGGAAGGAAGGGGAGGGGAGGGGAGGGGGCCCGCGCCTCAAAGTTCCGCGTCCCGGCGGCGCCGGCGCTAGGGCTGCTCACCTAACAGGAGCGTGGTCCAGGTCCGGCCGCGCCCCGCGCGCCGCAGGCCCAGCGCCCAGCGCAGCCGGGCGGCCAGGCGCCCCCCAAGGCCGCCCCCGGCGGGCGGCGCGCCGGGCTCGGCGCGGGGCCCCTTCCTGCCCGCGGCGCCCTTGCGCCCCGGGGACAGGGGCGCGCGCTCGGGCCCCGGCTCCCCGGCGCCGATGTCCGACGCCCCCCTCAGCGGCGACTGTGAGGCGCGGGGTGGCTGGGGCGGCTTGGGAGCCGCCTCCCGGTGCTTGTTCCGCGCCTGCAGGACCATCTTGGCATAGTCGCGCCCGCTCGCTGCGCGCGCCCGGACGGCGGCCAGAGAACGGCGGGCTGGCTGGGCGGCTGGGCGCAGCTCACTCTCCAGCGGGCGGGCGGGCGGAGGGCGGAGGGCGGGCTCGTCCCTCCCCGCGGGCCGGGAGGCGGGGAGATCGTGGAGGCCGGGCGGCTGCTGCCTGGCTGGCAGTACCGCCGGGAGGCGGCGCCGGACTTGCTAGCCCGCCGCCGTTGCCGCCGCTCCGGTTGTCACGGCGACCGCGGAACGCCGGGGGGCGGGGGCGGGGAACACCCTGCGAGCGGCCGCGGCCCCGCCCCCGCCGCCCCTCTGCGCCGGACGCGCGCTCCAGGCCGGCCAGCGCGCACGCGCGGACTTCCGGCGCAGGCGGGGCCCGACCCCTCTGGCGCCCGGCTACCCACACCTCTTCGGCGCCCGCGCGGGGCTCGGCCGGTGCGAGGACGCGGGGGCGGACGGCCTTCCGGAGGCGGCCGTCCTTCCATTGTGGGAGTGATGGGGCCGAAGGAAGAGCCCTCTCGGGATCGGGGCGCTGATTCAAGTTTCGGAGCCTGTTAAGGCTGCGCTTGGAGCCCGCGCAGGCGAGACGCGGCGGGGCAGGGAGAAGGCGCCCGGAGCGGCCACTTAGGGGCGCTGTGCGTGCGCCCTGGGCGCCTGGTCGGCCCCACCGCTGTGAAGCGCGCGGGTGGCAATCAAGTCACCGTCTCCGTTTACTCCCCGCAGTGTGGTCGCGCAACTTGGAGCGCAGCCCCTCACTCACCGACAAGAAGAACGGGTGCGACCCGATTTAAGATAGTAACAGAGTATTAAAATAGCAGCCTGGAATCTCATGGGGAGCTGATAAGGGACGAGGCACAAGTGTAAACTGAAGACCAGGGTAGGAGCCAGGCTGAAGGTGATAGGATGGATTGGCTGGAGCAGGAAAGATCATCAATAAGTACATTCAGTTTGTTACACTTGCTGTAACCTTGTTGCTTAATAGAAAGCAGGAAAACTTTGTGTTGATAAGATAGGAGATTTTAGTCGAAAATATGTTTTCTTTTACATAGCAGAATGCACGAGTAAATTAAACCAGGGAAAATTTAGAAACCCAGGTAGATCCCAATTCTCCCTCCACCCCTGCATTCTTTGCACACAGTCTTACAACAGCATGGATTACAACTGGGAGGTTCCTTTCCTGGCCGTGCCCAGTGGCTTGTTCCAAAAAGTTGTCTTTAAGTCCCAATGTTGTAAATCAAGGCCCATCGTTCTGCTTATCTCTTGTAATTCCGGGGACTTCACGTGGCTTTCTCGCTCTTTGTTTCTTTGCCCAGTGATTTCTTTACTAATACCAGCATTCGTTCGTTGTTAGCCTTTTTAAGAGACAGTGGATTATTTTGTAAAGAGAGGGTGTTTGCCATGCTAATTAATACTCCCTCATACCCTGTCTAGTTTATGAATTTGGATTTTCCAATGTCTTTATTGGAGCAAAGAACAACTATTTTTATACACTGGTTTAAAAAATAATGGTTGAAAGTAGGATGCAGAAGGCTTGGATTCTGAAACATTGTGTCAGCTGAACTCAGTGCTACCTCTGGGATTAATGTTGAATGTATTCAGTTAAAAGAAAGCTAATTCAATGCCTATTAAAGATAATACGAATAACTGGCCGGGCGCCATGGCTCACGCCTGTAATCCCAACACTCTGGGAGGCCGAGGCGGGCAGATCACGAGGCCAGGAGTTCAAGACCAGCCTGGCCAAGATGGTGAACCTCTGTTTCTAATAAAAATACAAAAATTAGCCAGGCGTGGTAGCAGGCGCCTGTGGTCCCAGCTACTTGGGAGGCTGAGGCAGAAGAATCGCCTGAACCCGGGAGGCGGAGGTTGCAGTGAGCTGAGATACGCGACTGCACTCCAGCCTGGGCGACAGAGCGAGACTCCATCTCAAAAAAATAAATAAATAAAAATAATACAAATAACTTGATGGATTTTTTTTAATGATTAGAAAGACGCATGGAAAAAGAGGTTCAACATTTGAATTATTAGATTGCTGTGTGTCTACTTTATGTGATAGGCCCTGAATTCAGGAACTGCCTCCCTTAAGCTGGTACCGTTTGTACCAGGAAAACACTTGTTGAATGAGTGAGTGAATGAATGCAGTTCCACAAGTGCTTGTCAGTTCCCCTTCTCGGCTTGGCAACCATGCGGAGAGGGGCAGTGTGAGGTATTAGTTTTTTGGTTTTTTTGTTTTGTTTGTTTGTTTTTTTCTTAAACACGGTCAATTTAGATCCAGTTTGCAGCCACTACATTGACCCATACCAGCCTTGACCAAGGTATTATACCTCTTTGAGTCTGGATTTCTTCATTCTTAAAATGGAGGCAACAAAAACATCTAGTTCACAGGTTTGTAAAAAATAAGACAATGTGTGTAAAGCATCTAACAATTACATATATCCAAGTAGTTGCTCAGTGAATGTTCAAATTGTCTGGATGTTGGTAGTAGCTCAATAAGTGTTCAAAGTAGTGGATGACGTTTAAGGAGAGTGGCAAACTTCTGTCCTCCCAGAACCTGAAGTTGACATTCCAAGTTGGGGTATAGCAAGGGGAGAATGCCACTCTGAGCGGGAGAGCAAGAACAGCCACGTGATCTTTAAGCCAGGCCTGCTGGGCTTCAAGCTTCTCAGCTCTCTGGGCAGTTGATGTGCCTGAATGGTTTCCTGCTTTCCACAGATGCTATACAAATGTTGCCCATCTCATGGGTCCTTAGGCCTGGATAAAATAGTAGGCAACTCCTCGTGCCCCCTCCCAAAAGGGAGGCATTTCACACAGGAAGGGTGGAGGAATGGAAACCAGAACAGTCATGGAAGATTATGTGCCAGATTTCATTTTATCCTTAGTACAACGAGATCCACAAGAGCAGAGAATGGGAATGCAGTTAATTTCTATATGTATCTGTAGACCAGTGCCTGCCACACATAGCGGTGGATGCTAAAAAACAAAAAATCTCTGGCAAACTGAAAGCTGCATATTAAAAAAACGTTTTGTACATGGATGATCTATGAACGGATCTAAGATTATAATGAAATTAAGCATTAAAATTACCAGCTTTAATGTGCTTTTTTTCTGGGAGTTCCAGATGCACCAGAAAGGTACTTCCTGCCTGATGCTATAGAAATACTGGGTCAGGGCAGACAGATTTTTAAGGACAGGAACCTGAAAGAGCAACCACTTATAAAGAAGTGCTGCTGCCCTGGCCCCTGGGGTGCAAGCCGAGTCTTTTTCTCACTACAAGTTACACTTTGGGCATTGAAATAAAAATGTTTAATTAAAAAGGCATATCTTTTAAACTTTGGGGATGGAGACAGAGGAGATTATAAGGAGGAAATGAGCATAAAATAAAAAGCAAGAACATAAAATCATAGAAGAAAACAAGATGTGGAGAAATAAAGCTTAGTGATAATAAGGTATAGGAATCAGGGAAACATTGTCAGATGGGCAATGAAAAAAGTAAATTTGGTCAAGGGAAGACTATGTTGGGAACCAGTTTTCTTATGTCTCCACATTGGCATTTTAAAGGCCCCATTTAGAACTTCTAAATATTCCCCTTTTCCTCCTACTTGCTCTCCTACCCATAGAGTGACAGCTGAATGAGAAATCCATGACATTTATTTGTCATTTCCTTGAACTAGGTCACTTGATCACTGTATTGGAAAAGTGTCCTAGGGTCAAGTTCTAGAATCTGACATTTGTCTTGCTAAGCAGTTGCTCATTCCAAGAGAGGAACCTGCATAATTCCAGCACACTTCTTGGAAACCTAAAATGGGTGCAACAAAATATGTCTGTAACATTCTACTTTCCAAAGCTCCCGCATTAACTTGACACTATATTATAATATATTCTGTTAGTCTGATGAGAACAAATGTAAATTGCTACTCTATTGCTCTTCACATTTTATCTTCTGTCTTTCCTGGAGCTGACCTTGTAATTTAAACTGTTCATGCTCCAGTGAGTGTTCCTGAGGAACTCAGAGTTCATTATTAGGTCTAGTTATAGTGCATCATCAAGAACCATTCTGTTGCAGAGAGGCATGTCTCTTTAGAATGTAATTCCTGTTGTTGAGGGCTTACTGTGTCTTTAGTAGATATTAGAGACACTTAAAATTCATATACTAAATCCCCATCCCCAAGGGCTTACAGTTTCATTGGACAGGCAGGGTAAGCTAGAAAAACATATATAGCAAAATATGTGATTCAGAGAATAAGTACTAAAAGATTTCCAAAGGGAAGAGATGATGGCCAACGTGATTTAGTTTTCAGGGAATAGGTGAAATTTGGTCTAGGCCATGCTGGAAGGCTAGATTTTGTTTTAATAGAAGGGAACATGGCAAAGGAAGTATAATCAGGGAGCTATATATTTCTAAAAACCCTTGCTCAGTGCCTGGCACACAGTCGGTGCTAATATGAACACTTTAAGCCTCTTCAGATGAGGAAGGAAGGGAAGAAACAACTAATGTACGTTTTAGGAATAAGTGAATGGATTAAAGAGTGAATGAATGAGGTAACTAATGAGTGGAACATGAAATGCCTAGAGTACCCCATCTGAAGCCTGGCTTTCAGAGTTCCCCAAATCTAATTGGGCCAGAGCAGGCTTCTCCCCCAAGGGTACTTAGTTCCCCCTACTATGAAGGTGGCTTTAGGAATACTGGGAGGCAAAAATTCTACCTCTGGCCTCCTCTTTGGGCCAGAACTTGCTTTCCTCCAGCTTGCTTCTGTTGACTCCTTTTCAGAGGCCTGAACCTTCCTCTCACCTGCCCCCAGACACAGGAAGATTTGGGACCAATTCAGCTGGACATCGTATGGTCAATCTCCTACCTCCATTGTCTAGGGTGGGAACCTGGATGTATCACACAATGTATCCTCTGACTCCTAAGCTGTTCCCTCTACTCAACCTTGCCTTATGCTTCCTGGGGTCAGCGATCTGTTCCTGATACACTCAGCTCTTCTCTGTAGCTTCCACCCCTTCCCAGAAGACCCTTCTCCTATGACAGGTTCATTCTCCCACAGCTCCACTCCCTCCCTCCCCAAGCCCTCTTTCTCCCTCCTGGAAAACTCCTCTGAACTCCTTTTTATCTCTTCTCTTTGTCACTAGTGTCTTGTGCAGACTGCCCATCAGCTCCCCCTTGACCTCACCAGCATTGGCCCCAGTCCTTCCAGCTCCTACCAGTGCTAGGAATGACTTCAACACTGAGCCTCTCAGCCCCTTGACATCCTCATCTCCAGGGACCTGCACTCCCACTTCATGTCATTGACCAACACTTATGGTCTCACCTTGCACCATATCATCACCCCAGTCTGGCTTTGCCTCTGCATTTTAAAATTCAAACATCCAATCCTCTACTGTCTCCAAGTCTGTTTGGTATTCTGTCTTCATCCCAGGGCCTGTCACTGCAACTCCCTCTGCCGGGATCTTTCCTTGCTTGGTCCTTCTGTATCATCCACGTGGCAGAATGTTACTATCCAACTTTGGATCCATACCCATGCTATTTACTGGAGTGCTGGAGAAATCCCACAACTTAGAAGGCAGGAACCCTATGGATTCATAGTTTCCATTAGCAACTGGATCCCACGTACTGCCTTCTACATTCTCCTAGTTCCATTCTCCCAAGAAGATACAGCAAATGTCCACTAGTCTCTTAAACCTGCTACCATGTTACCTACTCCCACTCCCCTAAACATGGCCTTGCCTCCTACTCAGTGGAGAAACTGGGCACCATCAGAAGGAGCTGCCACATACCCTCAGACTCACCAAACAGTCTGCTTCTTACCCCAGTGTAAGCACTGAACAGGCAGGTGGGTGTATGGGTCTGAGACTGAGGAGAGCTGGCCTGTAGACACAGGTTTGGAAATCTTCAACAAAAAGACAATAATGAGATCACCCAGGGGATGTGTGTGAGGTAAAAAGAGCCTAGTTTTTGAACTCTAGAGGACATCGGTGTTTGTGAACAAGAGATATCTGTAAGGGAGACTGGAAAAGAGCAGCCAGAGAGATCACAAAACCCAGGAGCATGTGGGTCAGAGAAATCAATGGAAGGAAGTGGTCAGCTGACATGATAATGACTGGCGTGTCCTGTGAACCAGAAACATGGAGGTCTTTAACCATCTTGGTGAGAGCAGTTCTGTGCAGTATTAGATGAAGATGCCAGACTTCTGTTAACTTGAGTGTGACTGGAAAATCATTCTGTGGAAAGCACAAGGACTCCTAGAAGCCTCTGAGGAAGCAGAGATAGCAAGTATAAGGGACTCTGCCAAGGATGTCTATGCATGAAGGAAGGAGAGAGATCTAGTGGTTGCCTTGGGGAGATGCTGGTTTAGTGGAGAGTTCTAATGAAGATAACAGCCATGTCATTTGGGCATGCTTAAGACTGTAGAAAGGCAGCCAGAAGAGTGGAGAGATAACCAAGCAGCTAGTTAGTAGAGGGAGCACCATCCCCTGGAAGAGAGGTTGGCTGTGTCCAGAAGAGGGGCTCCTCCTTGTGATGGGGTGTCTTTTAGTCACCTGAAACCCCAAAGCCCAAGCCTGCTTTTCCTCCAGTCTCCTTACTCCAGCAAGTGGCATTACCATTCCCCCTATTCCTTTATCCAGGCGTCATCCTGCTGATTCTGTCTCATTAATGGTCCTCAAATCAATTAATTGCTTTCCACCCTCAATGCCATGATCCACAGTCATTTTTCCCATGGTCTTCAGCAGCAGCTCTAACTGGCCTCTTCGCATCTTCTCTTGTTGCCCATCAATCTTCCAGAGAGCTGTTTCCAATATACAAATCGAATCCTGTCACTCCTTGTTTTGAAAACCATTCACCACTTCCAAATCTGTCGACATGGCTAACTAGGCCTTCAGGATCTATGACACACACCCTCTTCCTGCCCCTTCTTCTCCAGCCTTGCCTCTCACCATTCCCCAGTGCCCCTCACCATTTCCCAGTGCCCCTCACCATTTCCCAGTGCTTCTCACCATTTCCCAGTGCCTCTCACCATTCCCCAGTGCCCCTCACCATTCCCTAGAGCCCTTCACGATTTCCCAGTGCCTCTCACCATTCCTCAGTGCCGGATGCCCTCTCTTCCCTGGACATGCACATATATTGTTATCTTGGATGGCCACCCTTCTGTCCTGCCCAGGCCCTGCCAGTTCTCCTGGATGACTCTGGCTCAGTCTTCACATCTCACTTAGAACTCAGATCCTGCAGGAACTCTTCTCTTCCTGTAACCTAGACCTTCCCCTGTCATATCTCCTACCACACTGTTTTTGTTTTGTTTTGTTTTGAGACGAAGTCTCGCTCTTGTCCCCCAGGTTGGAGTGTGATGGTGCAATCTTGGCTCACTGCAACCTCCGTCTCCCGGGTTCAAGTGGTTCTCTTGCCTCAGCCTCCGAGTAGCTGCGATTACAGGCGTGCACCACCACACCCAGCTAATTTTTGTATTTTTAGTAGAGATGGGGTTTCACCATGTTGGTCAGGCTGGTCTCAAACTCCTGACCTCAGGTGATCCACCCACCTCGACCTCCCAAAGTGCTGGGATTACAGGCATGAACCTTACCACACTGTTTTATTTGTCTACTTATTTGTCTGATTTCTTGTTAGACTGTAAGCTTCTTGAGACTGTTATGGGGTGAGGAAAGTGGAATTGGGCTGAGAGAAGTTGAACTTCAGTCCAATCCAATAGGGAACTCTGGAGCTAGGATGCCCCTTCAAACTCATTGCAAGTTGCAGTAAAGATCCCAAACCTTTGACATTCACATCAACCTATTATCAGTGCTGACTGCTTCCAGTGAGCAGGAGTAACCGCGGGAAGGCAGCTCCCTTCAGCCAAGAGCAATTGCCAAAGAGGGACTCAGTTGGAAGCCCTCAGCCACCAACACCCCTGTCATGCTGAGGGGAGGAGGGCTTCAGACCTGAAGGAGGAATCTGGGTGGCCACCACAGCATCTGCTACCAATACCTTTGGTGGCTCAGGGCCACCACATATACCATAGGTGCCTATTAAATCTTTGTTGGTTAATGATTGGTTATGTGATTAAATGAATTAATTAAATCACAGAAAACAAGTTTAATTACGTTAAATGACTCGAGATTTAGGGCCTTAAAGAAGGGTAAATGTTTTATTTAGAAATAAAAAACTAGTGAAGGTTCTTGAGCAAAACACTAATGGATTTTAAACAGGATTTGAGGAACATTGTGCAAGTAGATATGTTATGAGGGAGTAAATTTGTGACGTGGGCGGTGTGGATGGCTGAGATGACAGCAAGAATGTGGACGGGAAGAAATCCTAGGGGCTGGGAGGCTGCTGATTTAACAGGAAGGATGAGGTATGGCACGCCTGTAATACAATGTTTAGAGCATGACAGGACAAATATGAGACCAGCTGAAAGGTTAACTCTTTGGAAAATATGTATAATTGTACTTGACCTCATTACTATTAATAGGTTCAAGCAAAGATTCTCCCATTTTGAATATATTAAGTAATAGATTAGATGTAAATTCCTTGAAGGCAATACTGTATCCCCAGTGCCTAGGGCAGTAGCTGCACACACTACATGCATAGTACATTTGTTGAATAAATAAGTGAATCAAATCTTGACTGACAGAACTCTAATACAGATTCCTAATGATTAGGAAACAGACTGGTGTAAGTCTAGACCTTCAAAGTATTCACTGTACTTTTCTAAACTATAGTTACTTTAGAGTAATCTTGCAGATATATTTTAAAACTAAGAGATTTAGTTGTTTTACTTACCAATCAGGCATTAATTCAATTCACCCGCCCGTCCACCCATTGCCATGAATCATGGTTTGTTCTTAGGAAATGAACCTTAAGGAAATAGCTGGAAACATTTCACTGCCATGGCAAGATGACCTGAAGCACACTCTGCTCAGCAATGCTGGAGTGGGTGAACTCCCTACTTTTACTTTTGCCAGCCAAGAAGCTCCCTGTTACTACAGTATCCAGTTTGTAGCAGGCAACAGATTAGGGAGGAGTTGCTGATAAGGAGTCTTTTGCTTTTAAAAGAAAACTAACTGACATGAATTCCAGCACCTGATTTTTGCACCTGAACTATGAACATTGTGTCTGGAGGAGTCAAGGCTGCTCTGGCAAGAGCTGAAGTATAAAGTGCAGTGAAATTGCGCTCTAGCATTGGCGTCTTGCTTGCAGAGCAGTGTACACCATGCTAGATTTCTAGCAGCTTTGGGAGGAATATGCCATGTGTGTTCTGTGCAGTCTCAGGAGGAATCAAAACAAGTGATTCCCAGTTGCCATTGGCCCTGAGTTAATGAGAGAATTGGAGGATAGAAGATAGAAAAAAAAAAAAAAAGAGCTTATTCCCATCCTTTCTGGCCAACCCAAAATGGCTTCTTTTATGGATGCAATGGACAAAAGAGGAAGTGGCATCAGCTAAGCACACAGAGGAAGAAGTGGCATCAGCTAAGCACACAGCCCAAAATTCCATGGTTGGTCCATGGACTTCCACCCATGTTTTGAGGGTTTCCACCTCTGGTTGGGGGTGACTGGGGTTGCGGGGCTGGGTAATGATATTAATGATATTTTAGGGCCAGTGTGCTTTTCCTCATCCTGAGCCTCTCTCAATACTCAGTTGTTCAATGTGTGGAAGTAAGAGAGGGTTAAGTTGGGCCTCTGGATTCCCCCAAAGAGATGCCACAATAATACCCACCAGTGATTGTTTCAAATGATGTGTCTTGCTTTGTGCGATCAGCATTTAGTCACACTTGGATCTTAAACAGCCTTGAGAGCTAGTTGGAACTGCCCAATCTATGCTTATCATAGCACTGCAATTCACACGCAGACTTGGTGTTTGTTCTCCTGTCCTCATCTCTCATGAAAAAAAAAAAGCACAACTAGGACTGTAAGAACTGACACACAATTCCTTCAATGTCAGCTTCAAAGTTCTAATCTGCAATATTATTTTCTTCATGAGAATTAGACTTGCATGGAGAATCTGATGTTAGTTACTTTACATAACGTAGACAACCATGTAATACAAGATTCGGCCCTCCATAGCAATCCTGGACAGCCAGAGAATGCTTGGCTATCTTTGAAGCCCACTCCAGCCAAAGTGGGTAAACAATGAAATGATGGGATGCTAAACTTCCACTGTTCAGTGTGTTAAATGCAAACGTTCAAAAAAATTAATTTGTCTCACTCCAACCTTATGTATTCTGAGTTTCTTTTCTGCTGTGACTATTTTGGACAAATGCATGCAATCCAGAAACCATGGAGCAAATAAGATGATTAAAGGAGAAAGAGTATAGCGAGACCAGGGGACCAAGGACCTTAACAAAGGCAGCCCAGGGAATGAAGACATGATGGAGGGAGAGGAGGAAAGCTAAGGGATGGGCAGCTCATTGGAAGCTGGAGGCAGAGGTGACACTGATGTTTGGAGTCCCTCGTGTGGCTGGGTATGATGCCTCAGGGAAACTTCTCTGGAGCCCCAGAACAGGCCACTGCTGAACCCCAAGCCTGCATCATCCCTTCACCTAGTTTATTCACTGGGATTCCAGGCATAATTTTATTTTAAAGAGGGCAATGCTACTATAAAAAATAAAGGCAAGCAAAATATCTAGGAAGCTTGCTTAAGATGCACTTCATCAGCTCCTGTCCCTAGAGAATGAGTTTCAGGTGAGGTCTTTGTCTGCATTTCTAGCCAGAGGACTGTGATGCACACGGATCTTGACCACACCTTGCAAAATGCTGGCCTGAAAGGTGGTTTAAGGGTCATTACTCCAAAGGAATCAGTTCTGAGTGTTTGGAGGTCACACTTCTCACTAACTTAAGGGTTGTTTTTTTTTGTTTTGTATGTGTGTTTTTATAGATATGGAGTCTCACTATGTTGCCCAGGCTGGCCTCAAAATCCTGGGCTCAAGAAATACTCCTGCCTCAGCCTCCCAGAGTACTGAGATTATAGGCATGAGCCACTGCACCTGGCAAAGGTTTTTCAATTTTTTTTAACTTTTTGATCCTGTATTCCATTTTTTGAGGACAAATATTTTCTCATATTCCTCTATTAGGAATATTTAATAATCTATACACTTGTGAAGGACACATTCAGAAAAAGTAAACAAAATTTTAAGAAATCGTGGGAAAAAAAGAGTCATATTTCCACAGTTTATCCTTCATCCTTTTTTTTTTGCTTTTTTTTTTTTTTTTTTTTTTTTTTTGAGACAGAGTCTTACTCTGTTGCCCTGGCTGGAGTGCAGTGGCGCAATCTCGGCTCACTGCAACCTCTGCCTCCCAGGTTCAAGCGATTCTCCTGCCTCAGCCTCCTGAGTAGCTGGGATTACAGGTGCCCAGCACCATGCCTGTTTAACTTTTTTTGTATTTTTAGTAGAAACGGGGTTTCACTATCTTGGCCAGCCTGGTCTTGAACTCCTGACCCCATGATCTGCCCAATTCGGCCTCCCAAAGTGCTGGGATTACAGGCGTGAGCCACTGTGCCCAGCACCCCCCCCCCTTTTTTAGAGTCATATTTTGGAGGAATAGCTATTGAATGTCCATCATAATTCTGTTTTAGTAGTTTAAGATGAATCTTGGAAACAGGTCTTAAAATTTTTGCCAAGAGAATGAGGTAGGTAACAATAGAACATGTACTATTTATAAAACTTTATTAAGAGGTTACACAGATATATTATTTTGGGATCTGTGGAGTTATACTATTTCAGAGCTGGTGTCATCTAACCCTTTTTTTGGAACCTGAAAGTGGGGGACAAAAGGAGTAATGACACGCTCAGTAGATACCCATAGGCCGCTGCCTCTCATCCCTGCAGCTCTGGCAACATTACAATTACCTGGGAGGCTCTGAGAAATGCTGGTGCCCAGATGTCACTCCAGGTGAATGCAATCAGAAAAGGATGGCATCTGTACCTTTTAGAAGTTTCTCAGGTGATTCTGCCAAGTGGGGAGCCTGAGATCCACAGCTTTAGGGAAAAGAGAAATGACCTCTTTGCTCATTCCTTATGATATGATAGATTTTTAACATATATATCTAAAAGTAAATTTATCTTTACCCAAGGTCTGTACAGTAAAAGGAAAAGATAATGAGGTAACAAATAATGCAGAATGTCTCTCTGATCACAAGTCAAAATGTGGAAGTGGGTTTCACACATCAAAGGTGGGACTTCGTTCCTGGCACTGATCTCTATTTGAGCTCCTCTTTTGTAGCCTCTACAACAATTAGGTTAGCTCATGAATGCTAATTTATCCCACAGGGCACAGTAGATATACAGTATTGGCTAGAAAATGATTTGAAACTTTAACCTGGGATGCCAGAGGTTTGCCTCCCAGACCCCCGCTTGTCTCCTCTGCTCGGCCCCAGCTTGGCTGCAGCGCAGGCAACCTGAGCAGGACTCACCCTATCTCCCCTCTCCCTGGAAGAGAAACAGAAAGAGCGTGAAGATGATGGATGGAGGAAGGGAGAAGTGAATCAAGGTGCAAGAGTGAGAGCTGGTGAAGAGTCATGAAATATCTTGGAGAAAATTTTCTCAAATACCCTTTTTTCCTGGAGTTACTCAAGCACAAGATGCATTTCTGGAGCCAGCCAAGAAACAGGCCCATGGAATTTTAAGAGTCAAGAAAACAAAAGAAATCCAGGCTTAGCCAGCCTATAGATTTGTGTATGGGCATGATACAAAGCATTAATGATACATTTGTTCTTTATGCCCCAAAATAAGAAGACTGATACACCATCAAGGAAAACCCCCAGAAAAGGGAAAAGCCTTACAATAGCAAATAAAAACAGCCCTACAAAACTAGCCTTTACCAAGTTCTAGGGACTGTCTCAGGATATCACATATACTACCTTGTTTAATTCTCACAGGAGCCTACAAGATGCATCCTTTCATTATCCTCAATTTGTAGGAGAAAGAACTCAGAGAGGCTGAGGAAACTTGCTCAAGGTTATATCACTAGTTAGGGGTGGAGCTGGGGTATGAACTCAGGCCACTGTTCCTAACCCTTGACACTACACTGTCTTGTGAGATGGACAATTCATAAAAGATAACAACATGAGTTTTTTTCCCTGAAAAGCTAAAAATTGCTTCCTTGAAAATAAAGATGCTAAGAGCTCACGCTAAGAATCACAGCCCATCCTAAGAAAGTATGTTCAGTGCAATTGAGTGTGGCAAATTATGGGGATTAACTTGAATTCTCTTTATATATCACAAAGGAAGTCATTAGTAGACTTTGGAACTCTGTTGTTAGTAACAAATGGCCTACACCCCAGCTCACTGCAACACCCCAGTGTGCTGCGATACCACCATGGCTGGGAACCATTGGCCTGGAAAACAGACCTAGGCAGAAAGATATTTATGTAACTGAGTTGAAGAAGGTAGCTGGAAGGTGCATCAAGCTAGACATTGGCAGTGTGTGTCAGGTGCTCCAGCTTAGGGCCTTCCTGGAAAATGGGCAGGAAAAATAGATGGTGACAAAGCAAACACATCAGTGTTGTGGGTGAGCCTGCAGAGATAAGTTCTGGGGCATTCTGCTGCCTCCCAAGACTACATAAGTCCCAGGAGCCACCGCATTTGTTGCATAAGATTAAATCACTCCAAGCTGAGAATTTCCCCCTTTAAAGGAATAAATGGCAAGCCATGGGGGAAAGAATGAGCCAACTCTTCTAGGACATGTGTGCCTCCACTTAGGCATTTTGGTCCCTTGACCCTCCAAGACATTGATGTGACTTTGGCCAAGTCACTGGTTGTTACCAGGAGGGGATGAAATACATGTTTCCCTAAATCCCTTCCAACTCAAAAAATATGGGATACTTTGAATAAAATGAGATTGGTACAAAATTCTGATTACCTTTGAGAATGTCTAGCTCTGATTGCTAGATTTTCACTGCATATTTTCCTCTGGCCTTCAATTATCTCCCAATAATTTACCCCCAAATCTTTATTACTTCAAATGAATAGACTTTTCATAGAACCCTACTGCATCTCTAGTCCGCAGACACTAAGACATACATTAGCATTATTAAATTGTAAGCCAAAGACATATCTATATATCTAAATACTGTGTTTGCATACTTTCCCTGATCATTATGTACTTTTTCCCCATTCCATTACCACTTAAAATGCATTTTGTGATATTTCATTAAAGAGGCATAATTACATTAGAGAAGTTTGTTTTCAGACATCAACATGTGCCTTTGGGTTACATTTCAAATTATGAAGATGGACTTAAAAGAGATAACACCATTTAGTGTGCTAATTACCACAAGATTCTCAAAGTGCGCCAGAGCTCTAGGTGCTTTTGCTGTTTAAGAAATGTGACTGTAAGAACTTCCACTTATAAAGCTTAGCATGCATTGACTACCTACTATGGATTGGGCTTGATATTGAGGATAGAGAAGAATAAAACAAGTCTAGCAGAGCAGGAAAGTGTGTGTGTAAATACGTTGTAGCTGCCACCCTCTGGAGTGGCTCTCCGTTTCACCAAGAATCCCTTAGGCCCTCCCCAGCAGCACTCTTTCCCCTTCTATGCCCAGGAGCCTGCAGCACAATTGTGTTATGTGACGTAGCCCTGAATGGATACTGGCCCCTGCACAACCAGGCAACATTGTTTCTCCCAAGAATTTGAACCTTTAACTAAGAGTTTTAATTTAGCCTGGGCAAGCCTGGTGAATGACAGACACAAAACTGAAGATTATGGAGCAGCCACTTCTGCTTGTCATGTTGGCTGAGAAGTAGAAATATAGAAATAATCAGTGTGCAGAGTAGAGTGCAGCAGACAGTGAGAAACAAGGATGGAGGAGGGAGAGAGAATGAATAATTAGATGACTGAATGAATCCTGGAGAGCCTTGCTTCCCATCATCTGTTGGTTCCAGACCCTCCAGCCGCATTCCAACACCCCAGGGCTTGAGGCCCCCCTACATTTCCTTTTTTGTGGTTTTAGCCTTGATTTTTTTTTTTCTTTGCAACCAAGAGTTCCAACTAATAAATGAGTGTAATAACTTGTTATTGGCATTATAATGGAAGTGGGTACAGAACAAATTTTAACCTATCTTACTTATACAAATAGAGTACAGATGTCAATTGTACTTAATGATAAATAGGCCAATGACAACACATTTTCGTTCTTAAATCCTTTCCACTATAAACATTTATACACAGCAACATTTGCAAGACATTGAGCCTTGGCAGTGAGTGTAACAAGACGCATAGCAATGGTGGGCAACCTTATTTTGATCAAGAGAAAATTAGGAAAAAGCAAAAATTACTTACAGGCTATATTTCTCTCTCATTCAAAATGGCTTTATTGTTGATCTTATGGGGAAAATTGTATTTTTGCAACTCAGGTGATTTATTTATTGAAGAGAAGAATGCCAACAAGAAAACTTTTTCGGCCTCTGAAAGATTATAACATGTTCCGGTTTAAGAATTTGTAACTCCAGACAGCTCCAATTGTCCATCTCTTATGTTTGGACTGCACCTTAATTTTCACCACATGAGTTCATCTGCGTTAGCCCCAAGTATCCTTCCATCCCCCCCACCAAAAAAAACTGGGCTATGAGGTATTATTATCCTCATTTAGAGGATATGGAGAAATTAAGTCTCTGTTTCAAAGCAAGTCTGTAAATTCTTTAACATTCTTCCCATCAAGAAGAGAGACCTATCTCCTGCCCTGGAACATGGGTAGCACTTTTGACTGTCTGCATGCATATAATATGGTGGAAGTGACACTGCTTGACTTGTGAAGCTGGATCACAATGGGTTATTGACTTCCACCAGCCTGTCTCCGGGTACAGGTGACTTCATGTAAGAAGTCCAGCTACCCTGACAGAGAGTCCACATGGAGGGAGCACACTGTAATAGACAGAGGTGCCTGAGGAGCCCCGGCTGTTCCAGCCACCCGATATTTAGGTCTTCCCAAGTCAGGCACCAGAGAGTATGAATGGAAAGGCCTTCAAGAGAACTCTAGCCCCAGCCATTGTCTGATTGTCACTGCATGAGGACCAAAAACTGCCTAGCTGAGCCCCATCAACCCCTAAAGAAGTGAAAGATAGTAATGACAAATGCTTGCTGTTGTTTTATAGCACTGAGTTCTGAGTGGTTTGTTGTGCTGCAGGCTCCAAGAGAAGGAACTTTCTGAGATCACTCAGGAATTTCTTAGTGGAACTGGGGCTAGAATCAATTCGCTGCATTTAATGCAGTATTAACCAGACAACTGTGTTGGGCCCTGGGGACCAGAGAAGAATTAAGACACAGCCCAAGCCTTCCCCTGGTCTGAGCTTCCTCTTCCTGCCTTCATATTCATGGCAGCTCCTTCTTGCTGGGAGTGGGATAGAGGAGCCCTAGGGCTGCTGGCTTCTGGAAGGAACTGGCTCCAGGGCACCCTGGCTATTCCGCTGCTCCATGCTGTGTGCAGGTGGCTCTGGCACCAAGAGGTGGCACCAAACCTGCTGCCAGCCTTGGCTTTCTCACCAGTCCTGCTCTGATGAGTTGACAGGCTGTGTTTGGAATTGAGCATGGCGGTATTACAAAGGCAAGTGGGTACCACATAACCTGCCTGCAGTGTTGCTTTGTTCTGATGAATTATACCGAGTGCCTGGATTCACATTTGGCTGGATTGTCAGGAAAAATATGTGTTCTGGGTGCCAGCTGATCTTTTCATCTAGCTTCTGTCCTCAGGTAAACATTCCCTGTTAAAATTCTAAATTTCCATCTGCTTCCTCTAAAGAGATTGGTAAAAAGGCATAAAACACCTAAGAATCAGTGTTACTTGTAATGAGCCCAGGGCTGCTGCAGGGGGCACCATATACATAGAATACCAGGTGAGTGGGGTCCCCAGGGCTGAAGTATTATGCTCTAGGCCAGAAAAAGGATATTTTTTTTTATTCCTGGGATACAGATAATGTATTTTCACATAACATCCACATGTTTCATGAATTAAGCCAACAAATATTTACCAAGTATCCTTTAAATCCTTTAGTATTTAAAGTATCATTTTTTGCAAAAAAAAATGTATATATATATGAGGGCCAACTTATTTTTGCCTGTCATGAAATCAAAGGCCAATTAAATAATCACTGCCAAATTTATATTTCTGTTTTATAGGTTTTCTTTATTCAAGGCATTCTTGTACAGTAAAGGGCAGGAAAAGGAGAGGGAGAGGGAGAGGGAGAAGAGGAAGAAGGAGGAAGGTGTGTGTGTTGGGAGTAGGGGGAAGCTTTGCAAATGGTAAACCTGGGTTATTATTTGACTTTTGGTTAAAAAAAAAAAAGTTGCATCAAATTAAGCAGTAAGCAATCATGAAGCAGGCAGTGACATGCATAGAGCAGATTTTCCTAAATCATCTTCCCCAGAACGCCAATTCGCTAAGATGTTAATAAGCATTTTCCAAATAAAGATTTTCATTTTTCAGATAAATTCAGGATCGGCTGCATCTCCACTCCTGGTGAGTGACAATTCGTTTTAGCATGTTAAAGGCTCTGGAAAATGCTAGGGTAAAAGCAAAATGAAACACAAAACAAGAAGCTTGATTGACTTCCTTTAGCCTGGCACCCCCCAGATGCTGAACCTCTGTTATTGAAGTCGCTGAGGAACAGAGCCCATGGCACATGTGGAAAATCCTCTGCTGGATGAGGTGACTGTGCGATGGTCTCTGCTAGCTCCCTGCTAGGTCAGAGTGGAGCACTGGAGAAACACCAAACTCTTACCCAGGAGGGAAAAGGTCTGTTTCTCTGGCATCCTGCCTTTTGGTAGGGAGAAAAACTTCCAGTTTGAGTCTGAGGTGAAAATCGCTTTCCCGTTGCATCAAAGTCATGGAAACCCTGATGTGCCGTTATACCATTCAACATTCCCATCCCTGCAGTGCCTCAGGCTTTTGCAGTTTGCCCTCCTCATGCCCTTTCCTGGATCATGACCTTCTTCCAGCTGCTGTTCCATTTTCACAGTCATTTCCATGCCCCATTTGGCTAACTCACCACTCCCTCAAAATGAGATGCCCAGGTCAAAAAGCAGAGCTTTGCCCCATGTCCTTCCTGGAGCCTGGAGACTCCTGCTGAGTCCAGAGGCAGCAGCGAGCATGCCAGAGAAGGGCCCCTGCTAGGGACTGCTTCTGCTGTGAACATTTGGGTCCTGTTCCTGTGCTTTCCCACACCTCTCCCAGATGCTGCCGCAACCTTTACATGAATGCTCAGCCTCAGTTTCCTCCTGTCTCAAATGTCCTTATTTCAGGGTTGGGATAAAGAGTAAAAAAATACATTTAGAGTATTAAGCCTAGTGCCTGCCTGCAGTAGGTGCTCAACAAATAGATGCTATTACTGATCATCACTATTCTTGCCTTATCTTCCCAAAGCGTCTTCATACTGAGGATACAAATGAGGTCAGGTTAACAGGACCAATTTAAATCTCACTGACTGCTTGGCCTCATTTGCATCTGCAGACCTTCACACCTCCTCCACCTGTAAGCTCCAGGCCAGTATTTCTGGGACTCTCCGGAGGGTGTCTCATGGGTATGTAAGAACAAGCCCGCTCTCTGTGTCACGCAAGCCTGCTCGTGGCTCACTTGTCACCAGAATGCCCACCACCAGCTGTCACAGCTGCATGGGGTGCAGGAGTGAGGCCCTGGCTCCACCTGGCACAGCAACTCCATGTTGGTGGTTATGGCCTGTGTGCCACCCATCTGCTCTTCTGTCCTAAGAACAGACTGTGCTGTGGTCTCTGAGCAGCCAGCTTTTTGTGTTACTGGCTGTTGGACGGGGGCCGAGTAGGGCTCCTTGAGACCTCCCATGTTAGAATTTACTGACAGAGTTTTTCTTTTTGGAATTCTCACCTTTTTCCTCCTTAGGAAAGGAGCTGGCCTAGGGAAGGGATGAGTCACTTCCTTCACAGGGAGCTTGGAGTCTCTGCTGTGTTCACCACTGAAGGCTTTGTTGTCAGGTCCAGCGTCTTGCTCTGGCACCACCTCATGTGGGAAGTGTTCTCCCCTGGTGGTCTATTCCGTTCCTTACAAGCAGTCAGCCCCCATAGTGGGCCCAGACTGAGTCCTCTTCCAGGAGGCTCTTCTGCCTGTGCAAAGGGGCCACCGCCAGCCCAGCCCTCAGTGTGCTGGTCTCAGTCTCAGTGGCCCCACCATGGTGCTGCCCTATGGGAGCAAACTCTCCCGCATCTCCATCCTCCTCACAGCACTAGCCACTGTGGTGACCATGGGTCCTACCCGATCCTGCTGGTGACTCCCTGCCACCATTGCCAGGACACAGCTCTTTCTGGCCCAGAGTGACAATTCTGGCAAATTTAACTTGATATTGGCTATCCAAGGACAAGTATATGGTGAGCACTAAGCACCAGGCATCGTGTCTAGCTTCTGGCTCTCATAGATTTGCTAGGATTCCCCTGTAATGGCGGTGGTGGTGACAGGAGCTTACTCTACCCTGGGCAGGAGCCAGGCTGCAAACCCAAGTCTGGCTAAATCAAAAGTCCAGGCTTCCTAGAGACTCACTGTCTCTTTGTTCCTTACTGGAATCTTTGCTCTTATCCTCACACCTGTGCCACACAAAGCCCCTCAGGTGCTAGGCTGATCATGACTGGACCCCGCACAGTCGCCCAGCATGCTCCTCACCATTGCCTCTAAGCTGGCCAGGACCCCGGGGGGCTTTCCCCAGGCACTACCCTGACACCTTTCTGGGGCACCATAGTAACTATCCACAGCCCCTCCTGGAGTGTATCTCTTCATCCTGAGGTCTAAAGTCCTGATAATCTCCCCCAGTGAACCTGCAGTTTCTCCGAGGGGCCAGGTCCTCTGAGGACATGGGTCTCCTGGTGACTGCCTTGCCATTATTGGACCTTCTCAGATGAGTTTGCAGACCACATCCCATGATCCCCAAGAAGCATTAGCCCAGAGGAAACACCTGATCAATCCTTGCCAATTTACGCTAAAAGCCACCATTTAAAAACAAAAACAAAAAACCCTCATCCGGATGACCTCCTATACCACAAAACCTTGCCCTCAGCAGAACTCTCTATAGGTCTCAAAGGTGACAGTACAAAGCACTGCTGGAAATTCCCATTCTCCTAGCACCCTATTTGTTGATCACATAGCTGCCTCCCGGGGGTGGAACCACTGGGAAATGTGTATGAACAGCACTCATCAACCATCACATTTTTATTTGGCATTAGCTCCATGCCCAGTGAAGTGCCAGGTACAGACTGAGATTCATTTAAAAAATAGAAAGCATGGTCCTGTAAATAATTTGCAATTAACCAGGGAGATACACTTATACTGGAGAATTGAAGAACAGCTACAAGTACGCACCGTAAGTAGGAAAGTCCTACAGCTTCCCTGGCTTCCTCCCACTCTCAGCCCTGCAAGCTCACCCAAGCCGAGCAGCCCACTGGCTGTACCTCAAACGTGCCAAGCGACTCCTGCCTCAGGGGCTTCTCCTGGTTATTCCTGTGCCCTGGAAAAACCTTCTGCCAGACCTTCCCAATACTCCCTGCCTCACTTCCATCCATTCTCTGCTTCAATTCCCCTTCGCAGAGAGGCCTCCCTGGTCACTGTCTCTAAAACAGTTCCTCCTCTTACTCACTCTTCTTACTTTGCTTTAGTGTTTCTTCATAGCACTTGTCACTACCAGATATCCCACTTGTTATTTACTTGTTTTTTTGTGTGTATTAACTACATATATATTTCGGTTGAAAGGTCTGTTCAAAACTTTGATCCTTTTCGAAATTTCCTTGTTTTTATTGTTGCATTTTAGAGTTTTTGAGTTTATTCTGTTTTGTTTACTGTAGTATCTCCAGAGTCTGGAATAGCACCTGCCACAAAGGAAGCTATTTCCTGAGGAAATGAGGGAATAAATGAAGGGATGGATAAATGAATGAATGAATGAGACAGACTATGCCTCGTGGTAGGATTTATATAAAATAAGAATAATATAAAAATAATGCAATTTTATATTTGCATATCACTCATTCCATATGTGTGATTGTGAGATGTATCCCATCTGTGTGGTGTGTGTCTGTGGGTATGTATGTGTGAGTGGTGAGTTTGTGCATGCTGTTTATGTGGATCTAGCCAGTTGACCACTGTGCAGGAGGAAGAACTCAGACCTTGGAGTCAGAGGAATCTGGCTTCACATCCCTGCTCAGTCACTTGCTAACTATATGACAGTAAGTATGTTTCTCGACTTTTCCAAACGTGGGTTTATTCAGGTTAACATGGGGATAAAAGTACCTCTTTCATAGATTTGTTATGGGGGTGAAATGAGACAACATACAACATACTTAAAACACTTTACAAATGAGAAATGCTTAGAAAAAACTATTTCTTATATGTATGCTTTTCTTTTGATTTCCTAATTTTTAATTTACATGAGGTAATATTCACTGATTTTAGTGTATAGTTGTATGATTTTGGATCCCAATCAAGTTTTGTTTTTTTTTTTTTGGAGATGGAGTCTTCCTCTGTCGCCCAGGCTGGAGTGCAGTGGCACAATCTTGGCTCACTGCAAGCTCCGCCTCCCGGGTTCACGCCATTCTCCTGCCTCAGCCTCCCAAGTAGCTGGGACTACAGGTGCCTGCCACCACGCCTGGCTAATTTTTTTGTATTTTTAGTAGAGACGGGGTTTCACTGTGTTAGCCAGGATGTTCTCGATCTCCTGACCTCGTGATCTGCCTGCCTCAGCCTCCCAAAGTGCTGGGATTACAGGCGTGAGCCACCACGCCTGGGCCCCAATCAAGTTTTATGACCCCAAGGTGTTCCTTCTAACTGTCCCCCATTTGGGGCAACTTCTCTCACTCCAAACTCTTGGCAACCACTGATTTGTTCTTCTTTCCTGTAGTTTTGCCTTTTCCAGGGTAGTGTGTAAATGGATTACCATATGTAGCTTTTTGAGCCTAGCTTCTTAAATTTAGCATAATGAATTTGAGAATCTTCCATGTTGCATGTATCAATAGTTTGTTCCTTTTTATGGTTGAATTTGCTTATTCATTGTGTATCCATTCACTAAAGGACATTTAAGTTGTTTCCAGCTTTGGGTGATTATGGATAAAGCTGCTATATTACATTTGCATAATGGTTTTATATGAACATAAGTTTTCATTTTTTTGGATAAGTACCTTAAAATGAGATTGCTGGATCAGATCGTAAGTGTGTATTTAAGTTTCTTATAAGAAACTACCAAACTGTTGTTCAAATGTTCCAGTGGCCTGAATCCTCACTAATACATTGTACTGTCATATTGTGTTTAAACTTTAGCCTCCTAATTGGCAGGTAGTGGTTTCAGTTTGTATTTCCCTGATGACTATTGATGTTGACTGTCTTTTCATGTGCTTACTTGCCATACATATGTATTTTAGTTGAAGTGTCTGTTCAAAATTTTGATTCTTTAAAAGATTTCCTTGTGTTTTTATTGTTGCATTTTAGAGTTCTTTTCATATTCTGGATACAAGTCTTTTGTCATATATGTAATTCACAGATGGTTTTTTCCTAGTCTGTGGCTTTTCTTTGCATTATTTTGACAATGTCATTTGCAAAGCAAATTCTTAATGTTTAATGAATTCTAATTTACCAATTTTTTTCCTTGAAAGTATTGTTTTGGTGTTATTAATATAAGAATTTTTGCCTAATTTAGGGATGTAATAATTTTCTCCTATATTTTCCTTTAAAAGTTTATAGTTTTACATTTTATACTTAGCTCTATGATTCATTTTGCGTTAATTTTGTTAAAAAGACTATCCTTTCTCCACTGAATTACCTTTGTATGTTTTTAGAAATTCAGTTGACTATATTTATATAGGTCTATTTCTGGACTTTATTTTATTTGATTGACTTAGGTGTTCATCCTTTTGCCAATATCACGCTTGATTACACTAACTTGAAATAAAGTGGTATGAGTTTTCCAACTTTGCTCTTTTTCAAATTTGTTTTGCTATTCTCATTCTTTTGCTTTACCCTATATACTTTAGAATCAGCTTGCCGATATATATAAATAATTTTGTGGAGATTTTGATTATGATTGCATTGAACCTATAGATAAATTTGGGGAGAATTGACATCTTATGAATATCCCATAAACACAGTATATCTTCCCATTTATTTGGCCTTTCTTTGGGATTTTTTTTAAAATCAGGGTTTATAACATATAGATCCTGCTGATATTACATTTACTCTCAATATTTTATTTTATGGCACTATTATAAATGGCATAATGTAAAATTTCAATAAAATTATTTATTGGTAGTATATAGAAATACATTTGTTTTTTTTGTTTTTTTTTTTTTTTGAGATGGAGTCTTGCTCTGTTGCCCAGGCTGGAGTGCAGTGGCATGATCTTGGCTCACTGCAACCTCTGCCTCCTGGGTTCAAGTGATTATCGTGCCTCAGCCTCCCGAGTATCTGGGATTACAGGTGTGTGCCAGCACGCTTGGCTAAGTTTTTCTATTTTTAGTAGAGATGGGGTTTCACAATGTTAGCCTGGCTGGTCTCGAACTCCTGACCTCAAGTGATCTGCCTGCCTCAGCCTCCCAAAGTGGTGGGATTATAGGTGTGAGCCACCATGCCTGGCCAAAATTAATTTTTATATATTGATCTTTTTAGTCAATTATGATATGAGCTCTAGAGCTTTCTTAGAGATTCCTTGGAATTTTCTCCATAATGCCTTTTATTTCTTTTTCTGGCCTTATTGCACTGGCTAGGCCTTCCAGAACAATGTTGTAAAAAAGTGGTAAGAGCAAAAGTCTTTCTCTTGTTTCCTATTTTAGGGGAATGCGGTCTTTTTCCATTAAGTGTGAAATCAACTATACAGTTTTTTCTACATGCCCTTTATCAGTTTAAAAAAAATTTCCTTCCATTATTAGTTTGCTGAGAATTTGTATCATGAATAGATATTGAAAATTTCAAATGTGTTTTCTGTATCTACTGAAGCAATCGTGGTTTTCCTTCTTAACCTATTAATATAGTTAATTATATTGATTGACTTTCAAGTGTTGAACCAGCCTTACATTCCCAAGACAAATCCTGCTTAGTCATGGTACATTATCCTTTGTAAATATTGCTGGAATAGATTCACTAAAATTTTGTTCAGAATTACTTCACCTATGTTCATAAGGGATATTGGTCTGGTTTTAATGCTGGTCTAATTCTAGCCTAATAAAATGGGTTGTTAAAGTATTTCCTTCTTTTTCTGTTTTTGAGAAAAGATTATATAGATTTGTTACTTCTTCCTTAAATGTTTGGGAGAATTACTCAGTAAAACCATCTGGACATGGAGTTTTCTTTTTTGAAGTATTCTAACTACAAATTCAATTTCTCTAATAGATATGAGACAAATCAAGTTATCTAATTTCTTCACCAAGCTTTGGTAGTTTGTATGTTTCAAGGAATTAGTCCATTTAATTCCTGATTTAACCCTGATTTAAACACAAATTTGTGGTAATACAGTCATTTGTTTTTCTGTAGTGATATCCACTCTTCCATTCCTGATATTGATAGCTTTTGTCTTCTCTCTCTCTCTCCTTCTTGCTTAGTATAACTAGAGATTTATGCATTTTATTGATATTTTCATTGGCTTTGTCTACTGTTTTTCTGCTTTCATTTTCATTGACTTTTGTTTTTATTTTTGTTAATTCATTTTCTCTGCTTGCTTTGGGTTTAGTTTGTTCTTTTTTCTTTTTTTTTTTTGTTGTTTGTTTGTTTGTTTGTTTTATGGAGTTTCATTCTTAGCGTCTAGGCTGGAGTGCAATAGCACAATCTTGGCTCAACTGCAATCTCCGCCTCCTAGGTTCAATAGATTCTTCTGCCTCAGCCTCCCCAGTAGCTGGGATTACAGGCGCCTGCTATCACACCCAGCTAATTTTTTGTATTTTTAGTAGAGAAGGTGTTTCACCATGTTGGCCTGGCTGGTCTCAAATTCCTGACTTCAGGGGATCCACCCACCTTGGCCTCCCAAAGTTCTGGGATTACAGGGGTGAACCACTGTGCTCAGCTGTTTGTTCTTTTTTTCTAATGTCTCACTGTGGAAGCTTAAGTTATTGATTTGAGACTTTCTTTTCTAATATGAGCATTTAGTGCTATAATTTTCTTCTCTCTAAGCACTTCCACAATTTTTTATAAATTGTATTTTTATTAATTATTTTAAAATATTTTATTATTTCCCTTGAAACTTACTTGACCAATGGGTTATTTAGAACTGTCTTGTTTAACTTCCAAATGTTTAGGTATTTTCTAGATATCCTTGATTTTTTATTTTTTTCTTTAACCATTTATGGTCATACATATTATTGTCAACATATTTGGTATGATTTCAATTATTTTAAAATTGTTAAGGTTTATTTAATGGTTCAGAATGTGTCCTCTATAGGTACTTGAAAAGAATGTGTTTTGCTGTTTTGGAGTGGGTTGGCACCTGTTAGTGGTTTTTCCCTTGACTACTGGTCACATTTTCCTGGTTCTTTGTATGTTAAGTAGTTTCAGATTGTATTTTAGACAATCTGATATTATGTTGTGAGACTCTGAGTCCTGTTAAAATCCTCTAGAGAATATTGATTTTCCATAATGACCACCCTGTTATGCAGTTCCACACAACTGGAGAGACAAAGAGAACAAAAACAAAAACTTTCCCCCATCCACTTGGGATGATAGGGAACTCTTTTGAAGATCCTCTGACCAGAGAGACAGTGGTTTGTTTGTTTGCTTTCTCAGTGTTTCAGGTGCTCATGCCACAACTGCTGCAGAGAAGCTCTAGACTGTGGCCACTCCTCGCTTAGAGATAGGAGGAAAAAAGAGGGGAAAAACAGAAAGAAAAAAAGCCTTGGAATATATTCTACACTTTTCAGCTTACAGAGGTCTCTGTATCTGTTTGGTTCAACAAAGGAGATTTCTCTGAGTTTTGATGTCTGCTCCTACTGCTCAGTTCCATAATTAGGGCCATTTTCATTTCAAAGCAGTGAGATACAAAAGCAAAAATAACTCAGGATTCTCATCCTAATACTGGTTTTTCTTCAAATTTTGACTTTCAAACTATCTTCTGGTGTTTACTTTTCAGAGTCCTTAAATAGTTGCTTTCTGTATTCATTTTTAGCTGTAATCTGTGAGAGAGACAGGCTATAGAGGGCTGACTTTATCTTGGCCAGCAATGGCAGTCTCAGTAATATTTAACATCTAATAATTATTGAATTCCATGTACAACTCGCATCTCCTATCCTACCCT
The DNA here is from genome assembly GCF_028858775.2 of Pan troglodytes. Taxonomy (NCBI): domain Eukaryota; kingdom Metazoa; phylum Chordata; class Mammalia; order Primates; family Hominidae; genus Pan; species Pan troglodytes. The sequence goes on from NC_072404.2 coordinate 40,840,928, forward strand.
CTTTAGGAGGGCTTTTAAGAATGCTGGATAGTGGGAATTTTAGAGACATTGTGGGATGACTTCTGTTTTCACTGGGAGAGGTGGGAACAGCTTTGTTAGGTAAACATTTTCTGGCATCTACTTGGGACTCATTTGCATATTGGTAGCTTCAACCTCACACAAATCATATTGATCCGGTATCCCATTTTTATGTTCACACTCTGGAAACATGTACTACTACTGCCACCTATATCTACAATACTTAGTGTAATTGCTGGTTTATATGTCTGTCTCCTCCTTGAGGTTCCTTAAGGACAGAGAATGTTCTCTGCCTTCTGAGCTCCTAGCACAAATTCTGGCACATAGAAGGAACATAATAATTTTTTTTAAATGTGTGACCTTGCTTTAAAATTGACTTTCATATTCTTGGAATGAGGGATAACATTTTTCTTATCTTAAACAAGTATGATAAAAATACCCAACACATCTCTGAGAACCATCTTGTAATTGCAGCCTTCTCATGCCTGAGAAAGGTAAACACTACACACACGAGTATCATGGAGTGGCCACACTGTGTCTTCTCTGCTTCAGAGACAGGTAAATCAAGGCATGGGAAAGTCAGGTGTCTTTGTATTCAACCTCAGATTATTAAGCACCTCAGAGAAACTGAAATGGAGAATCTGTGTCAACTCTTTCTTAGAATGGCAGTTCTGATCTCAATTTCCTTCAACTGCATGATAGAATACACAACTCAGTATCTATTTACACATCACTGCTTTTTCTTTTTGCATTAAGACATCATTTTAGAATAGGTTTTCTGACTTCCTCTGTGTCTCTGAGTGCATTAACTACCAAAAGCGTGGCTGAGCCACACTTCACTGACATCATCGTGCTCCCAGCTCAAATCATTTTCATCCTATTGTGAAGCAAAAGCCTTAAAAATGCTCTTTAGTTTTTTTTTTTTAATTTTTAAAGGGCATTTACATCCAGCCATTTTATGAGTGCAGTCAAGGCAATTTCATGTTATTTTCCAAGACTTTTACACACTTGGAGAGCCTGGCAAAATGCATTCGAGATGTTTGAGCAAGAGGTCCCATCAGTCATTCACCTGCACGTTTTAAATTGAGTGCTGCCCTGTCCGGCTGAACGCTCCATTCATCGAATTGCCTGGAACAGCTCCATGGCCCTCAGGAGCCTCATGCACATCTCACACTGTTGCAAAATTGCCTTCAGACAGGATTCTGATTTCCGTCAGAGAATTTTAAATTCCAGCTAATGGAATGCTTTGAAGGCATGTGCCACAGACTTCTGCCCAGTGCAAGTCCTGTGTGTGAGCAAATCTAGCAGGGACTCCAGAGCCTGGACAGCAGAAAGCTGCACTTCCTCAAGAGGATGCAGGATCCTCTCACTTTCCCAGTTATCCTACAGCTGACTAGTCAGCTGAGGGATTCACCTGGCGTCTGTATCTCCCCACTAGCTTCTTACTGTGGGAAGAGAAAGAATAGGATCCTGCTGGGAGCCAGGAGTCCCTGGGTTTAATTAATGGCCTTTTGGCTTTCTTCCCTTCCCCTCTCCACTGTGTGCACTGGTGGACACTGGTCCCCATCCCTGAGGTTCAGTCCTGCCCTGGATTCCAGGTCTACACCAAGCCCGAGAAGGTTCTGAATGAGAAGAGCTGAGTAATTTGCTTGGTCAACAATTTTTGAAACAATGCTTGAGATAACCTTTGGAATCTGGGTTCTTCAACTACACGGTTTCTGTCTTACTTTTCTCTTGCAGGAGGGTCAGTGCTTTCATTCCCAGCCAGCTATTCCTTGTTCTTCATGTCCTCTACCACCTAGTCCCAAATATACAATGAGAACTCCTGGATCTCTTAGTTTCTAGGTGTCCAGTTCTACTTCCCCTTAAATTAATGACTTCCATCCAGGGCACAGTGGTTTTGTTTCATTGTATCAATGGATCAGACAGGCCCAAATCTAATTGCAAACTTTGCCCCTGTCTAGTTGGAGGGCCTTAAGAAAGGCACTTGACATCTCTGAGACCCAATTTTCTCATCTGCAAAACAGTTTTACTAAGATGTCCTAAAGATTAAATTATATAATATATAAAGAGTCTAGCAAAGAGTAAGCCTGTAAATGATGGCTATTATTATTATTTTTACTAGTGTTTGACTATCCATTTCCTCCATGACTGTTGCCCGGGTTTCCAGTGCTCTTCAGACTTATTTTTCTTTGATCACACATCAGTGAGTCCATGGCTAAATGAGTCTATCTTTGGCTCAACTCTCACATTCAGATATATTCTATGCTTTCACCTGAACTTGGGGATCCTCCATGGATTACTGGTCCTACCTCAATTATTTTTCCTGCTTGTTCTCTGCCTTATTTGTCTTTCTACTTCCTGAGCCCCTAATTTATTCATGTGAAAAAGCAAAATTGCACAATGTAAATTCTATGAGAACAGCTTCACTCTAAGGTAAATTATAATGTCTTGTCTTATTCAGGAAATGACTGGATGTTGATGTTCATATACATCATCTACTAAAATGATAGAATGAATGCTTTAGACACTCTAGAAATAGTTTGTTCTGTTTTTCTCTACTTGACTGATGATCTCGGGATCAGAACAGATATTCACAATATTAAAACTATAGTAAATGGTTTTGTGGTTGTAACCAATGACAAATAATTTTTTTCTCTTTGAATCTGACATCCTCCACATCTACTCTCTGGGATGCAAATGTCTTTAGTGATACTGCCAAAAGAAGCGTCAGAGAGAGATTAGATAGAGATGACCTTTCCATGAATTTTGAGAGGAAGACTCTGATATGGTTTGACTTTGTGTCCCCACTGAAATCTCATCTTGAATTGTAATCCTCAGGTGCCAAGGGAAGAACCTGGTGGGAGGTGATTGGATCTTGGGGGTGGTTTCCCCCATCCTATTCTCATGATAGTTGTCACAAGAGCTGATGGTTTTAAAGTGTGGTACTTCCTGACACTTGCTCTTGCTCACTTGCTTTCTGTCTCTCTCTCTCTGTCTCTCTCTCGTAGTCTCTCTCTCTCTCTGTTGCCTGCCGCATGTAAGAGGTGCCTTGCTTCCCCTTCCCTTTCTACCATGATTGTAAGTTTCCTGAGGCCTCCCCAGCCATGCAGAACTATGAGTCAATTAAACCTCCTTTCTTTATAAATACTCAGTCTCTGGTGGTATTCTTCATAGCAATGTGAAAACGGACTAATACAGAGAATTGGTACCAAGGTAGTGTGGTACTGCTATAAAGATAACTTGAGAATGTGGAAGCAACTTTGGAACTGGATAACAGGCAGAGGTTGGAACAGTTTGGAAGGCTCAGATGAAGACAAGAGGATGACTGAAAGTTTGGAACTTCCTAGAGACTTGTTGAATTGTTTTGACCAAAATGCTAATAGTGATATAGACAATGAAGTCCAGGCTGAGGTGGTCTCAGATGGAAATGAGGAACCTATTGGGAGCTGGAGTAAAGGTCACTCTTACTATGCTTTAGCAAAGAGACTGGCAGCATTTTGCACCTGCTCTGGAGATCTATGGAACTTTGAACTTAAGAGAGATGATTTAGGGTGTCTGGCGGAAGACATTTCTAAGCAGCAAAGCATTCAAGAGGTAATCTGGTTGATTCTGAAAGCGTTCAGTTACATGCGCTCACAAAGAGATGGTTTGAAATTGGAACTTACATTTAAAAGGGAAGCAGAGCATAAAGATTTGGAAAATGTACAGCCTGACTATGTGGTAGAAATTTTTCTGGGAAGAAATTCAAGCCAGCTGCAGAAATTTGCGTAAGTAACAAGGAGCCAAATGTTAATCACCAAGACAATGGGGGAAATGTCTCCAGGGCATTTCAGAGATCTTCAAAGTAGCCCCTCCCATCACAGGCCCAAAAACCTAAGAGGGAAAATGTCCTCAGGGCCCTGGGCCCTGCTGCTCTGTGCAGCCTTGGGACATGGTGTCCTGCATCCCAGCCACTCCAGCTCCAGCTGTGGCTAAGAGGGGCCAAGGTACAGCTTAGGCCATTGCTTCAGAGAATGCAAGCCCCAAAACCTTGGCAGCTTCCACATGATGTTGGGCCTGTGAGTATTCAGAAGACAAGAGTTGAGCTTTCAGAACCTCCATCTGGATTTCAGAGGATGTGTGGAAAAGCAGGCAGAAGTCTGCTAGAGGGGTGGAGCCCTTATAGAGAACCTCTGTTAGGCAGTGCAGAAGGGAAATGTGGGGTTGGAGTGCCCATACAGAGTCTCCACTGAGGTACTGCCTTGTGGAGCTGTGAGAAAAGGGCTACCATCCTCCAGACCCCAGAAAGGTAGATCCACCAACAGCTTGCACCTTGCACCTGAAAAAGCCACAGGCATTCAATGCCATCCCATGAAAGCAGCTGGAGGGGCTGTACCCTGCTAAGCCACAGGGGTGGAGCTGCCCAAGGCCATGGGAACCCACCCCTTGCATTAGCGTGCCCTGGGTGTGAGACATGGAGTCAAAGGAGATCATTTTGGAGCTTTAAGATTTAATGACTGGGTTTTAGCCCAGCTGGGTTTTAGATTTTCATGTGGCCTGTGGGCCCTTTATTTTGGCCAATTTCTCCCATTTGATGGGAATACTTACCCAGTGGCTGTACCGCTACTGTATCTTTTTTTTTCTTTTTGAGATGGAGTCTCCCTCTGTCACCCAGGCTGGAGTGCACTGGTGCGATCTCGGTTCACTGCAAACTCTAACTCCCACATTCAAGCAGTTCTCCTGCCTCAGCCTCCTAAGTAGCTGGGACTATAAGCGCCGGCCATCACACCCAGCTAATTTTTGTATCTTTAGTAGAGATGGGGTTTCACCATGTTGGGTAGGCTGGTCTTGAACTCCTGACCTCAGGTGATCCACCTGCCTCGGCCTCCCAAAGTGCTGGGATTACAGGTGTGAGCCACTGCACCTGGCCCCCTATTGTATCTTGGAAGTAACTAACTTGCTTTTGATTTTGCAGACTCATAGGTAGAAGGAACTTGCCTTGTCTTAGATGAGACTCTGGACTTGGACTTTCAGGTTAATACTGGAATGAGTTAAGACTTTAAGACTCTTGGGAAGGAATGGTTGGTTTTGAAACTTGAAAGGGACATGAAATTTTGGAGGGGCCAGGGGTGAAATAATATGGTTTGTCTTTGTGTCCCCACCAAAATCTCATTTCAAATTGTAATCCTCAGATGTCAAGGGAGGAACCTGGTGGGAAGTGATTGGATCATGGAGGTGGCTTCCCCCATGCTGTTCTCATGATAGTGAGTGAGTTCTCATGAGAGCTGATGGTTTTAAAGTGTGGCACTTCCTGGTTCGTTCTCTCTCTCTCTCTCTCTCTCTCTGTCTCACCTGCTGCTGTGTAAGATGTGCCTTGTCTTCCACCATGATTGTGAATTTCCTGAGGGCCCCCCAGCCATGCAGAACTGTGAGTCAATTAAACCTCCTTTCTTTATAAATTACCCAGTCTCTGGTGGTATTCTTTATATCAGTGTGAAAGCAGACTAATACAGACTCCTTCCCTGGACACTAGAACCATGATGGCATTAGGGATGGAGTTATTAATGCATAATAGCAGAAAGCTCTTTACCTCAACATTATAAAGATAATAAAGGTATAGTTAACAATGATTGTACACACATTGTAGATTCCATTACAGTATTAAATTGAGCAATAGTGTTTGCAACAAACTATGGGCATTATTCTTTAATTTCCCCTCCCATTAAATTATTCTTCAATTTCCCCTCCCATTAAAGGAGAGGGTGGACTCTTTTCAGGTAAGGATTGCTCATCTCTTTCTTCTACATTCCTCATGCCATGCATGCCCCATGCAGGTGTAAGCTAGATGGCATTCTGTGTGTCAGGACCATTTTTCATTACTGCAAAATACTCAAACTAAGTTTTAAAGAAAAGAATTTCTATCCTATGCATTGCTATAAGGCTTTTTATTCCAACATATGGTATTAAATAGGAGTTATGTGCTCAATTGTGAATTTATATGAAAAGGAGATTAGGACACAACAGGCATAGAGGAAAGATCATGTGAAGACACAGGGAGAAAACACTTATCTGCAAATCAAGAGGAAAGATCCCAAAAGAAACTAACCCTCCTGATAGATACCTTGATCTCCGACACCTGTCTGTGGTACTTGATGATGGCGCCCTAGCAAACTAATATAATTGTGATGAAACACAGAGGCCCAAGAGTGGCCTTTGTGTTTCATTTCAGTGCTCTATGTTCTGGCCAATTGTCTGTCATCTTCCTTTGTGCGTGAATGAGTCCCCTGTGGGCAAAAGCAGAGGCCACCCGTGGAGGCATACCTAGATGGGTGGCAGGCAGACAACCACTATCTGTCATCTACCCAACCACCACTTATGTCCTTTTCCCTCCACATCCCTCCTCTTTCACCATCCCTCCCCTCCTACTCACCTTCTTCAGGTAGCAGGAGTGGGAGGTAGGAAAAAGCAATAGACGTATTAATGTTAAAGATTCAAGCTGCAAACCTTTGCTTCTGATTAGCTTTTTGGTTTCAGACTCTTTCTCTAGGCAAAATTTTCTCAAAATTATCTGCTACAGGAATTCAGAGAAACATTTAAAACTCTAAAAGTAGACCGATACCACCACCTTCCCCATCCTCCACCCAACCAGGCTGTGACAGTACGTAAAATCTGTATACCCAACACCAATTCCCTTGATGGTATTTGGATCCATTTCCAATTGAGAAGCAGTCATCTTCTTTTTCATTAGCTTCGCCTTCACTGGTGAGAAGTTAGTGGGAAGTAAAGACTCTGGAGGCCTGGAGTTGTTGGGTTTTAAAATTTTATGCCTGGAGGGTAAGTCCACTCTAGTAAATGCGAAGTTATTTTTAAACTTAAAGCCATGGAATACCACTACATTATAGTAACCAGCTATTTTGCAGTATAACCTACATTCATTCATGTATTGTTTGTATGAATGTTCTGTTTCCAGCATAATGGCTTTTAAAAATTAAAGATATAAATTAGCTATTATTAGAGAAACAGCACAATAGTAAACCTCCCATAAATTGGCATAAGAAAATATTAATAATAGACTCTAGAGGGGACAGACAGTCTCTAAACAATAAACAAACCATTGAGTAGAGAACAGAAATCCCACCCAACCAGTTAGTGCTCTATGCTGATCTTCAAACAATGGGTTCCTGGGTCTTAGCAATAACAACAAAAACAACTCACCACTAACCCAGTGCTTACTGAATCTCATATGCTTTATATGTATTACTTTATTTTTTTTTCCAAATGTCACTTTTGAAGAAGATACCTTTAATATTTCCACTTTACAGATGATGAAATTTTAAAGTGTTATATAAATTGCCCAGCTAGTAAATGGTAGAGCAGGGATTCAAACCCAGCCTTAATATATATACTATTATTTTGATCCCCAGAGCACTCAATATAGTGTTGAGTACTTTTAAAAGAACTAAGAAAATGTTGAGCCATATGGGGGATGATTCAGCCATATTGTAGGGACAGAAAGCAGTAAAAGTGACCCAAATACCCTATCTTTAAAATTTTTCTATGTTTTAACCATTTATTTTCCACATTATTCTTTTGTGCAATGTTTGCTGAGCATCTACTATGTTCCAGGTACTGTGTCGGGTGGAAAACAGGAATAAATAATATACAAACCCTTTTATTAAGTAATTCAGAGTTCAATGAAAGACTTCAAAGGAAAACAGATCATTTTTAAATGATCGAACTATGTGACAGGTGGAGTGGCATTAGCAGAGCACAGAGGGGATGGTCAGGACTGGCTGCTGGCAGGAGGGGACATCTGAGCAGGTGACAGGCAGGGGTGTGGGAGGAAGACATGTAAGACCTTAACAGGCAAGGGTACAGTGTGAGCACTGGCAGGAAAAAGAGTTGCTGGAAATTTCCAGCAGTTCATTGTTGCTGAAGCAGAACGTGTGATGCCGGGCGGGTCCCTGATCGTGGAGTGGAGGAGGGATGCAAAGCACGGAGACCCTTTTAAGGCACCAGAAGAGGGAGAGAGATTGAACAAATAGGAGAGGTGGGTGGGTGAGGGAGAGAAGAGCCACTGAGATCATCACAACTCAAACAAAACTAAAATGTAGTGCATGTCCTTGAGTTCTCTTGCTTTCTCCCATTTTCCATGAAAACATGCAAACTAGCACCTTAACACTTTTTGTAATTTCATGACAAATGCTATCATATTTCATAGCCAGCAGATGGCACTAAGTATATATAAAATGAACATTTTGCACACTCACTTTTTTTTTTTTTCTCTTGAGACAGTCTCACTCTGTTGCCCACGCTGCAGTGCAGTGGCGCAATCGTGTCTCTCTGCATCCTGGGCTCCAGCGATCCTCCTGCCTCAGCTTCCCGAGTAGCTGGGACCACAGGCGCCTACCTCCTACTTATTTTATAAGAGTTCAATCCAGGCTCTACTGTTCCCAAGGGACTTTTCTCCATACTAGGAACTCTAAAATCTGACAATGGTTTGGATCCGTGAGATAGGAAAGGCATCTTATAGGTACAGGGTCCTGTCTTCTGCCAGGGTCTACTGTGCTGTAGTCTCAGAGGGATATCATCAGGGGATCCCAGTAAGGTTGTAAAATGAATAAGATCTTGGTGGCACCATCTCTGTGTAGTGAGGAAAACTTATATAAAACTGGAATGGGTGAAGGGGTGAAACTAGGAAGGTGTCATAGCTGTTAGAGGAGGGGGAGCAGGACTGGGTGGGTAAAGCCTTCAGCTGTGAGGCCTGTTGACATCTATGAAAGAGGAAGAAAGCAGGAGAGCCTCCAGCTGCAAAGGACGGCTGACCAGGGCTTGGCTTGCTCAGTGAGCAGCTTCAGAGCAAAGATTGCCTGATGAAGCAGTTCAGCATTGGGCCAAAACAGCCAGGCCCTACAGTACCCTTCTCATCTGGTTTGGCTCTGTCCCCACCCAAAATCTCATCTTGAATTGTAATCCCCATAATCCCCACATGTCAAGGGAGAGACCAGGTGGATGTAATTGAATCATGGGGGTGTTTTCTCCCATGCTGTTCTCGTGGTAGTGAGTTCTCACGAGAGCTGATGATTTTGTAAGTGTTTGGTAGTTTCTCCTGCGCTCATTTCTCCTTCCTGCCACCTTGTGAAGAAGGTGGCTTGCTTCCCCTTCACCTTCTGCCATGATTGTAAGTTTCCTCAGGCCTCCCCAGCCATGCTGAACTGTGAGTCAATTAAACCTCTTACCTTTATAAATTACCCAGTCTTGGGTATTTCCTTATAGCAATGTGAGAACAGACTAGTATATCTTCCTTGCTCGGTCACTGACTGGGGGTTACCCAGGAAGAATGTGACCCAGAGTGAATGCCATGCAGATGCTGATGGCGCTACAGTTGAAGGCTGTCAGTTACCTCTGCTCCCTGCAGCTGGACAGCAGGTTCTCAGAGGAATACCCTAAAGGTGGTGTACTTTTGTGGCTGCCACACCATCCTTGTTAAAGAAATAACTCTCGTGTATGATCTCCATTGCATTTCTTAGGTCTGTATGAAGCTGTGTAAACAGTCTTGCTCTTTTCAATAGCTGAGGTGCTTTTTAAATAAAATTCATAGGTTCTTGGATATGATTCAATCCAGTACAGTCTGTAAACTGGCTTTGCAGCTTCATCTGAATAATTTCAATATTTACATGTGAGTTATATGTATCTCTTGGAAGAAAATTTTAAAAGTAAAAGCCATTATCTATATGTGCTCAAAGGATATGAAAGAATTTTAATCTCAGAAAAGCACAATAAGGAAGTCAATATCTATTTTAATCTCAGGCAAGCATACTAAAGAAGTCAGTAGCTGCAAAAGCTCCTCAAAAAATTATTCTAAGTCAAATATAAATAATCTTGTTTGCTCTTTTGGATTATGAATAAATACATCATAGCTTTTTTATTAACATCCAATTCAAAGTTGGCCTATTGTCTGGTGGTATTAAAGTGGATCACATGTGTAGCCCTTAATAATGCACATTGACATGGAACACTTGGCTTGATCCTCATAATTCTATGAGGTAGGTATTATCACCTATGTACAGATGAAGAAACACATCCTGAGAGATGTGAATTTTAATGCAATTTCTATGAATGACATCTTTTTTTCAAAATCCTATGAAACACAATCTGGTAATTTTTAAGACACCGTACCACTCTTTCCTTACACCATATACAAAAATCAACTCAAGATGGATGAAAGATTTGAATGTAAAACTTAAAACTATCAAAACCCTAGAAGAAAACAAGAAAGGCCATGGACATATGCCTCGGCAAAGACTTCATGATGAAGATGCCAAGAGCAATTGCGGCAAAAACGAAAATTGACAAATGGGATCTAATAAAACTAAAGAGCTTCTGCACAGTAAAAGAAACTATCAACAGAGTAAACATACAACCTACAGAATGGGGGAAAACACCTGCAAGCTATGCATCTGACAAAGGTCTAATATCCAGCACCTATAAGGAACTTAAATCAACAAGCAAAAACAAACAACCTCATTAAAAATGGGCAAAAAGTGTGAACGGACACTTCTCAAAAGAAGACGTGCATGTAGGCAACAAGCATATGAAAAAATGTTCACCATCACTAATCATTAGAGAAATGCAAATCAAGACCACAGTAAGATACCATCTCACACCAGTCAGAATAGCTATGATGAAAAAGTAAAAAAAAAAAAAAAAAAAAAAAAAAAAAAAAAAGATGCTGGTGAAGTTGTGGAGAAAAGAGAACACTTATACACTGCTGGTTGAAATGTAAACCAGTTTGTCCACTGTGGAAAGCAGTTTGGAGCTTTTTCAAAGAATTCAAAATAGAGCTATCATTCAACCCAGCAATCCCGTTACTGGATATATACCCAAAGGAATATAAATTGATCTACCATAAAAACACATATACACGTATGTTCATTGCAGCATTATTCACAATAGCAAAGACATGGAATCAACCTAAATGCTCATCAATGGCGGAATGGATAAAGAAAATGTGGTACATATATACCATGGAATACTATACAGCCATATAAAAAAATGAGATCACGTCCTCTGCAGCAACATGGATGGAGCTGGAGGCCAGTATCCTAAGTGAACTAACACAGAACAGAAAACCAAATACTGTATGTGCTCCCTATAAGTAGGAGCTAAACATTGAGCACACATGGACAAAAAGAAGGGAATAATAGGCACCAGGGCCTACTTGAGGGTGGAGGGTTGGAGGAGAGCGAGGACTGAGAAAATACCTATCAGGTACTATGCTTATTACCTGGGTGACAAAATAATCTGTACACCAAACCCCATGACATGCAATTTACCTATATAACAAACCTGCAAATGTACTCCTGCACCTAAAATAGAAGTTGGAAGGAAAAAAATACATTACACAAATGGCAACAATAAAATCTACAATTTGAACATTTATTTGAATAGCTGGACGTGTCATCAGAACAACTCTTGATGCTTATTTAAGCTCCCAGAGTTACCTAAAGAGAACATGAGGTTTAAGAACCACTGATGAGGAATCAAAGCCCACTTTGAAGAGTATAAATATATATTAAGCATTATATACATATATACACACACATTTTAAAGAATTATAAAATGAACACTTGTATACTTAACACCAAGAAATTGAATATTAACATTGAAGCACCCAGGGCTTCTCCTGTATTGCATTCTTTCCTAGAAGTGATCACCAGCCTATGTTTTGAATTAATTATGCCTATGCTTTCGCTGTTTTGCCACACTATATCTTCTATAATATTGTCTTGTTTGCTTTTAGGCCCTATGTAAATGGCATATATATTGACATGCACACACATCCCCTTTGATGACTTAGTTTTTTTAACAGTCTATTTGACATTGGTTCCCACTGATGCTTGTGACTGTAGATCACATTCATTCCTTTACAATATTACGTTGTATGGAAATATCCATTTTATCCATTCTGTTGGTGGGCCTTTGAGTTGTTTTCAGCTTTTTTTTCTCGGGTACAAATAATGCTTCCATGAAGATTCTTGTAATTGGTTTCCTTGGTATATTTGTAACAACATTTCTTTAGGGTGAAACTATAAATTGCAGAGACTACATACTTTAAAACTTATTAGGAATTAACAGCTTATTTTCTAAGGTGGCTGTACCAATTTACACTCCTACTATAATTTCATAAGAGTTCTTGTGGCACCCTGTCCTCACCAATTCTTATCTGAATGTAAATATTACCATGTGGTTTTAATCTGTATTTCCCTATTTTCTTCTAAGACTTTTAACATTTTACTTTCATTTAAGTCCTTGACCCATTTAAATTTGACTTTTGTGCATGAAGTTATATATATACCTGTCCTTTTGAAAATGTCCTTATATTTCTCTTATTAAGAATTTTCAAAGATTTTCTTTCCCCTTATCTCAATCCCCATCCTTTATGAACAGACTCAATGAATTAAAGAATATGAACCCATACAGAGCTTCAGAGACATACACTTTCTAAAGAATATGGTGAGTTTTTCTGGACATAGAACAAATACAAATGAGAATAATAACAAATACTATTTTGGGCCTCACAAATTAGCAAAATATATTCTTAATAAGGCTAATTAATCCCAGTGAGAGTGTTGTAAAATGAGCATTGTTATACACACTAACGTTTGGTGGTGCATACAATCCAAAAGGTGCACACATACCTTTGCAAAGGTAATTTGAGGCTAACTGCATTGAAGGCTTTAAGGGTGTCTGCAGTTTTTTTAAGGAAATTTAACTTTATGAAATCTATCCTATGGAAATAACTTTAAAATCATAAAGTATGCACTAAGATGTTCATTGCAGTGTCTGTATGTATATCTTAACCACTTTTGAGCTATTGCCATTTTTGCTGCTATGTGTATGTATATATATAATTGTCCCCTTCTTTAAAATGTCCTTTTTTCAAAACTAATTTTTCTATGAGTTTGTCCTTCGTGTATAATAGGAACATGTAAAAAAATATAAACATAATTTTATTATTAAAGTACTCAGATTTTTGGTGTCTATCAGCAGCAAAGTGGTAGAACACAGATACTGTTGAAGCTGTGCATTTGCTTCTGACAACTGGATGAAGCAGATGAAGGAATTGTTGCAGCTTGTGTGCACCTCACTTCTAGCCATAGTTTCAGATTAGTGTGCAAACATAGGATCCTAGAAACTATGGAAAAAGCTTCATTGAATTAAGTGAAAATCTTCTCATGTTTCAAAAGAATAAAAAATAAAATTTATACAGGCAAGAATTCAGTAGAACAATTTGTGTAAGAACAAGCTGCAGCCCAGTACTCCTATTTGTTGACATCAAATAAAGGTGAGACTATTTGGAATTCTGAAATGAGCTAACCTCACTCTGTAACTTGATATTACTGAAATGGTTATTAGTGAGTTGTAGGGGGTAGTGCAGAAGAAACTAGTGTTTGTTGAGTGCCTTTATGTGCCAGGTACTTCAAAACTTTGTTTCACTAATCCTCATAATGACCCTGCCAAGTAGGTATTGTGAGTTCTACTTTACAGGTGAAGAAAGCTCATGGAGTTAAGTAACATGACCAACCATAGCATGGTGCCTGACATACAGTAAGTGTTTAATGAATATCTTTTGAATACATGGTAGGTACCTAACTAATGGAAGAAGCAGTATTCAAACTTCGATACATCTCGTTGCACAGCTAACACTATTTCCATCATAGTATATTGCCTTCTGTGTAAGACTATACAGAATCATTTCTAATGGCTAAGAAAGCACTGCCAGTGTAAACATGGCTAGTAAGCCCAGCAACCTGATTTCTCCCTTTATATGAGAACAATTTCAATTTCAAAATGTATGCATTGTGAAGGATGAGAAAAGACAGAAAACAGGATCTTCAAGGGCTTTACAGTTACTTAACACAGATAGTACATGAAAATAACATAAATATATATGAAAACATCGTATGTGTATGGAACATTTTATTAGTACAGCTCATCCATTTTTTGTTGAGTTCTACTGACTTTTTAAAATTTATTTTACTTTAAGTTCTGGGATACATGTGCAAAACATGCAGGTTTGTTACATAGGTATACATGTGCCATGGTGGTTTGCTGCACCTATCGACCCGTCATTTAGGGTTTAAGTCCTGCATGCATTAGGTATTTGTCCTAATGCTCTCCCTCCCCTTGCCCCCCACCCCCACCCCCCACCAACAGGCCCCTGTATGATGTTCCCCTCTCTGTGTCCATGTGTTCTCATTGTTCAACTCCCACTTATGAGTGAGAACATATGGTGTTTGGTTTTCTGATCTTGTGTTAGTTTGCTGAGAACGATGGCTTCCAGCTTCATCCACGTCCCTGCAAAGGACATGAACTCATCCTTTTTTATGGCTGCATAGTATTCCATGGTGTGTATGTGACACATTTTCTTTATCCAATCTATCATTGATGGGTATTTGGGTTAGTTACAAGTCTTTGCTACTGTAACATCATCTGAAATGTGTTACTTTAATTTTATGTTAGGTGTTATGTCTCTTTTCCTTTTTTGTCCCACACATCACTGAAACAGATTATTTGAAAATGCTAAAATAAGTAAAATGTGCGGCATGCTTTCTTAGATGCTTTGTCTCCTGTACCAAAATAATTTATAAATACAAAAGTTGGAAATAATTTTATTAGTTTTTTAATGCATAAATCCAAACATATATATGTACTGAATATTTTATTAGCTAATACAGTACCATTTTAAAAATTCTACCAACTTATTTAAACTATTATTTCCTGTAAAAACATCCAAAATATACTTTACTTTGTTAATTTTTATGAATGTTAGGTGTTATGTCTCTTTTCTTTGACGCTCTCCTTTTTTATCCTGTGCTTACACCAACAACAAATTATTTGAAAATGCTAAAATAAAATGTGGCATGTTTTCTTAGCTGTTATGTATTCTGTTATAAAATATTTTACAACTATTAAAGTTGAAAAATAACTTTATTGGTTTTGCTGCATATAGCTGCCTGTCTGCTATAAGAGAACTAATCTATAAAATTAAGGCATTTTGTTATTTCAAGTGTAGAGGGGCAAGAATATAAGGGAATTATAAAAACCCCAAGATGACTCATTTAAAGTAGATGCACATTAAAATACTATAGATCTGGCATATTTCATGTTTATAAAGCAGACAAAAAGAATGTTTATCTATCTTTGCATTTGGCAAGAGTATCTATCTTCAAGATAACTACCACTTTTCAAAGCACTATTGTTGGGTAGGTTTTATTAGGGGAGAGGACTTAGAAAACATGACTTTCCTCATCCAAAACCAAAAATAAATGAGGGCTTAAAAATATATTATTTAAGAAGATGATAGTGGCCAGAAATAAAGACCATGACCAACAAGCTTTGGGGCCATCAAGATGAAAAGACGTTTGCTTTATTCAAGATCTAGGATCTGAAAATCTCACTTCATAAATTTAACTGGATTTTCTTTTCTGATTATGTTTAACCCCAAAATTTGGTTGTATACCATAGCAGTTTCTATTTTACCTGGATGTTAAAAGAAAAACCATTGGAATCTAAAGAGAGATGAATAACCTCTTGAGCTTAGACGGAGAACTAACCAGTGGCAAATATGTATCTAGTGGGGTAAATACATCTCAAGAGATTCAAAACGTTACAAAACAAGGTGTTTTTAAAAACACTTCAACTTGAAATTATAAAAAAAAAGTATTAAAAGGTATTAGAGATCTTTCTTAAGGGCTGGTAAAATAAAAACACCTTAAAAGACACACTGTTACAATTTGCTCACAGAGGTAAAGAGGTTGTGATCAGTATCAGCATTTTAAGGATGTCATTTCAGAGCTTGCATTCTTCTGCCTTAAGTGGTTCAAAGAGTTTGAGCAGGTACACTCTGGTACTAGGGAAAATCTGAAGCAATTCACCTAGTTGGATGAAAAAGGACTTACGTACCCTTGATTTATTAAAATTCATTGTTCTTTTATATACATTTTTCTTTAAAATTCTGAAATGAACACTTGTTTATGCAGTATGACATGAATGATTTAATAACTTATATGACAAGCTTAATAAGGCTGACATTCAATGAACAGAAAAGTAATTTACCTTTTAGTAATCAGAGAAACTTTCAATCCATTTTTATCTTATTTTTAAGTGTCTGTTATTAAAGCTTGTGATTTTTATTAATGTAAATAAGCCAAAGGGTGATTGTTTTTGACACACCACATTGTGCCATAGTGTAATGGGTAGTTTCCTTCTCAGTTAACCCTCAATACTCTGTACACACTATTCTGAAATACTGTGGTGAAGTAAGGCTTGGCATCTTTGAGCAGGACGCTACATAAGGGAGGGTTAGCTGCATTCGAAGGGTCTTCCACATCCCAGATTTCAGGCATACTGCAACCAGGCCTGAAAAAAGACAGACATATATATCCATATTAGAAATGTATTCCTGTCTAGAGAAAATAGATACATAACACAACATCTAGATTTTCAGAGACAAATTTATTTCATAAGTTAAATATTTTAAAGCGTCATTTCAAAAAACAATTTCAATGTTTAGAAATTTAAAAAATAGAATGAAATTAAGCATGTTGCATTTTCACATCTCATTTAACCAAATGAAAGACATATCCTAATAATAAAGCTTCAATATACATTCATAAATATATATGTAAAAGCACACTTTCAAGATGAAACAAACATAAATATAATTTCCAAGTGCCATCACCATCTAAACATAAGGCCCATTTGTAGTAAAATAAGACAAATTAAAACCTAATCGAATTCCTGATGAATTTCACATTTTTTAGCATAAACTGCCTTGGATTAGCGTGAAATCATCCAAGGCAGGGACAGGAGACTCTTATGGCAATTTGTTTTCTTCAATGCTTTCCCATTTTGGGTGGCTCTACGACTGGGCTAAATGAGACACTTTCCTCCCTAGAGAGTAATCCTGGATGGCAGTCATTAAAGGGAAGGAGTCAGACAAAATTGATTTCTAATTTTTTAACATCTATATTGAAGTATAAGTTATACACAATAAAACTTCACCTATTTTATGTGTAAAGTTTGCCAGGTATGGGCAAATGTGTATAGATGTGTAAGCACTACCACAATCGTAATACAGAAAATGTCCATCACCCCCACAAGTTCCCTGTGCCCTTTTGCAATCTACCATCTTCCCCAAACATGGCCTCAGGCAACTACTGTACTTTCTGCACTATAGTTTTGCTTTTTCTAGAATTTCATATAAATATATTATGTAGTCTTTTCATTTTTGGCTTCTTTACCATAGCATGTTTTTGATACTCATATCTGAGCTGTAGTTCCTACAACTTCTGTTGTGGTTCAGTAGTTCCTTCCTTTTTGTTGCTAAACAATATTTCATTGTACATAGAGAACACAATTTGTTTATCCATTTGCAAGTTAATGAACATTTGAGATGTTTTGAGTTTTTGGTTACCATGAACAATGCCACTATAAACATTCATGGACAAGGCTTTTTGTGTACATATGTTATCATTTCTCTTAGGGAAACACCTAGGAGTGGAATTGCTGGGTTGCATGGTTATGTATGATTAAGTGTGGATTTATCTTTATAAGCAAGTTCAAAACTGTTTTCCAGAGTAGATGCACCATTTTCCATTTCCACCAACAATGCATGAGAGTTTAAGTTGTATCAGTTTTTGTAATTTTAATCATTATAGTATGGTTATGGATGATTCAAAATATCTTCTTTGGTGAAATTTCTATT
Organism: Pan troglodytes; assembly: GCF_028858775.2. Lineage (NCBI taxonomy): Eukaryota > Metazoa > Chordata > Mammalia > Primates > Hominidae > Pan > Pan troglodytes. Next base: position 40,858,701 of record NC_072404.2, read on the forward strand.
CAAATATTTTGCCAAATTTTGTGTTGGTTCTTATTGAGGTGTGAGAGTTCTTTGTATATTCTGGGTAAAAGTCTGCCAGATTTTTTTAGCAGATGTATTAAGGCGTAATTGCTCAATAATTACTCAATAAGCTGCACATATTTAGTATCCACTTGGATACATATTAACATAGGTATATACTTGTAAAACAGCAGCCACAATAAAAATCATGAACATATCCATCTCTCCCAAAAGTTTACTTCTGCCCTTTTGTAATCCTAATTATTGTATGCTTTCTTTTTTGTCTGGCTTCTTGTCCTCAGTAGAATTATTTTGAGATCCATCCATATTGCTGTATCAATAGTTCGTTCATTTTTATTAGTAATATTTACATTGTTTGGATATTCTAATAGTGTGTTTATACATTCATCTGCTGATAAATAAGCGGATTGTTTCCAGTTTGGGGCTAATACAGAAAATAAAGTGCTATGAACATTTGTGTACAATTACTGGGATGGATATATGCTTTCTTTTATTTTAATAAATACAGTAGTTGTATGTTTAACTTTTTCTAAAATTGCTAAACTGTCTTGCAGAGTGGTTGTACCATAGTACTTTTGCACCACTGGTGTATGAGAGTTCTAAGTCCTCCATAGTGTCAGCAACACTTGGCAGTTTTTTTTTCAATTATAGCTATTTTATTAAGTGTTTAGTTACATCTCACTGTAATTTTCATTTGCATTTCACAAATCACTAGTAACATCAAGCATCTTTTTGTGTGATTATTTGCCATCTGTCCTTTTGTCCTTTTTTTTTTTTTTTTTCTGAGACAAGGTCTTGCTCTGTGGCCGAGTGGAGTGCAACGGCACAATCTCGGCTCACTGCAACCTCCGTCTCCTGGGTTCAAGTAATTATCCTGCTTCAGCCTCCCGAGTAGCTGGGATTATATGCGCCCACCATCACGCCTGGCTAACTTTTTGTATTTTTAGTAGAGATGGGGTTTAGCCATGTTGGCCAGGCTGATCTCGAACTCCTGACCTCAGGTGATCCACCCGCCTCAGCCTCCCAAAATCCTGGGATTACAGGCATGAGCCAACCACTGCACCCGGCCTGTTTTGTCCATTTTTAATTGGGTTGTTTTCTTATTATTGGGTTTTGAGAGTTTTTAATACATCTAGAGAAAGTCCTTTATCAGACATAGGCTTTGAAAATATTTTCTCCCAGACTGTGGTTTATCTTTTAATTCTTCCTAACAGTTTATAAAAAAGCAGAGGTTTACAGTTTTAATGAAGTCCTATTTATCAATGTGTTCTCTTGTGGATCATGATTATGTTACTGTATCTGAGAAATCTTAGCCTAATCCAAGGTTACAATAATTTTCTTCCATATTTTCTCCTAGAAATTTTATATTCTTAGATTCTTAGTAGCAAGTTACCTTCTACTCCTAGTTTGCTGAGAGTTTTTAATCAGTTATGGATACTGAATTGTGTCAAATACTTTTTCCTGAACGTACTGAGAGGATGATGCGCGATGATGCGGTCTTTCTTTTTCAGTTTGTTACTATGGTGAATTCACTTGATTGGTTTTCAAATAGTGAGACAACTTTGCATTCCTGGGATAAACTCCACTTGCACATTATATATTGTCTTTCTTTAATATATTGCTGGATTCATTTGTTGCAATTTTACTTAAAAATTTCACATATGTGTTCATGATAAATTTTGATTGGTTGTTTCCTTTTATTGTAATGTTTCTCTCATGTTGGTATCAGGATAATGCTGACCTCACAGAACCAGTTGGGAAGTAATCCCTCCTTTTGAATTTTCTGGACTAGTTGGTAGAATTGGAATTATTTCCAGTGGAGATATCTGTCTTAAAGTTTTCTTTGTGACAATTCTTTTTACTACAAATATAATTTTATTAATAGATACAAGGTCATTCATAATAAGGTAATAGATATAAGATTTTCTATTTCTTAAGTGAGCTTTGATTTTGCATCTTTCAAGGAACTTGTCCATTTTATCTATTTTGTCCTACTTAGTGGAATAAAGTTGTTCCTAAAACTCCCTCATTATCCTTTTCATTTCTTCAGATCCTGTAGTGATAAAATCTTTCTTATTTCTGATACTAGTAATTTCTGTCTTCAATCTTTTAGTTTGGGTAGGAGTTTATCAATTTTATTAATCTTCTCAAGAATCAGTGTTTGGTTTTACTGACTTTTCCCTGTTTTGGGAGGAAATACACACTGATTTTGATTCTGATCTTTATGCTTTCTTTTGGAGTTTACTTATTCTTTTTTTTCTAGTTCCTTAAGGCGAAGCTGAGTGACTGGTATGAGGCCTTTCTTCTTTTTCTATTATGGGCATTCAACATAAAAACAAATCTCTCTACTGCTGTATCTGCATCCCACAAATAGCGGGATGGTGTTCTCATTTTCCCTTAGGTCAACATACATTGAAACTAACCCTCCTTTTGTTTCTTCTTGACCATGGATTATCTGGAAGTGTATTACTTAGTTTCTAAACATTTGAGGGAATTTCCATATAGAATTATGTTACTGATTTCTAATTTAATTTCAGTGTAGTCAGAGATTGTACTTTACATGATCTAAAGTATTTTAAATGTGTCAATACTTGCTTTGTGGCCTAGAAAATGGTCTTTTTTGATAAATAGTCTGCGTGTGCTTGAATGTCTATTTTGCTGTTCTAGGGTGGTGTGTACTATAAATGTCAATTAGGTCATATTGGTTGATGGCATCATTCAAGTCTTCCATATTCTTGCCAAATTTCTTTTTATTTGTTCTACAAATTATTTAGACATGGCTATTAAAATTTCTAACTATACTGTAGATTTGTCTATTTTTTCCTAAAGTTCTATCAGTTGTGTTTCATATTTTTGATGCTCTCTTATCTAAGTGCATAAATGTTCAGAGTTGCTACATCCTCTTGAAATATAGATCCCTTCTTCATTTAAAAATCCTTGTTTAACCTTGATAATATTCTTAGCATTCAAATGTACTTTGATGTTATTACAGCCACACCAGCTTTCACTGACTAGTAGTAGCATCACATGTCCTTTTCCTATCTGTTAACTTTTAACCTCTTCGTTTCTTTATATTTAAGTAAATTTCTTGAAAGTAGCCTATAGTAGGGTCTTGCTTTCCTATGCAATCTGACAATTCTTGCTTTTCATTTGTGGTGTTTAGAGCTATATTCGTTTCCTATTGCTGCTATAACAAATTACCAAAAACAGTTGCTTAAAGCAACATGTATTTATTCTCTTTCAAATTCTGGAGCTCATAAATCTAAAATCACGGTATTGGCAGGGCTCCAATCCTTCAGGAGGCTCTAGAAGAAAATCCACTTCCTTGCCTTTTCCAGCCCTAGAAGCTGGCCTCCTTCCTTGGCTTGTGGCCTTATATCACTCCAACTTCTGCTTCTACCATCATATCGCCTTTTTGATCTCTTACTCTTTTGCCTCCTCCTTATAAAGACTTTGTGATTACATTTGTCCTACCTGGATAATAAGGATAATCTCCACATCTCATGAGCATTAATTTAATCACATTTGCAAATTTCCTTTTTCCATGTGAGTAACGTAATTCACAATTTCTGGGAATTAGGACATGGCCATCGTGGGTGGCTCATTATTCAGCCTACCACAAGTCCATTTACACTTAATGTGATAATTAATATGGTTAGATTTAAGTCTGTCTTCTCGGTGTTTTCTCTTTGTTCCATCTGATCTTCATCTCCCTTTTCCACTTCTTCTGCCTTATTTTGGATTGAGTGATTTTTATAATTCCATTTTAATCTTGTTTGTTGCCTTTTGGGTTCTGTCAATTTTTGCTTCATATATTTTGAAGTTCTCTTTTAAGTTCATATGCACTCAACTTATTGTATCTTTCTGCTGTACTGAACTATTTTGCATTATAAAACATAGTCATTTCTAGTAATATTCTTTGTCTTAACATCTATCTTCTCTGATATTTATACATTTTTCACTTCAGCTTTTCTAATGTTTACTCACATGATATCTTTTCCATTCTTTTTCCTTCAGCCAATATACATATCTATCTGTATTTAAAATGCACCTCTTGCAGGCAGTCCATAGATAGGTTTTGCTCTTGTATTCAGTTTGCCAATCTCCACCTTTTGTTTGGAAGAATTTAGTCCTCTTTCACTTTGAAATTACTGATATGGTTTGATATAGGCTTGCTATTGTGCTCTTTTGTTTTTTTTAAAAAACTTTTTATTTCAAGACATTTGGAGATCCACATTAAGTGAGAGATAATACAAGTAGCTCTTGTACAGTCTTTAGACAGTGTCCTCCGCCATGGTAACATCTTGAACATTTGTATAATATCACAGCCAGATAATTCACATTGATAGAATGGTGATAGAGAGCATTTCCATCACCACAGAGATCCCTTGTACAGCCACACATACTATACTCCCCCCATATTCCTACCCCACCCTAACCCTTCCCAACCACAGATCATCCATATCTATAATTTTGTCATTTGAAGACAGTTATACAAATGGAATCATACAGTATGTAACCTTTGGGGATTGCCTTTTCTTCATTCAAACAATTCTCTGGAGATTCATCCAGGATCTTGAGTGTATCAATAGTTTGATCCTGTTGCTGAGCAGTATTCCATGGTATGAATAGATCACTATTATTTAATCATTCACCTTGCGAAAAACATCTGGGTTGTTTCAGGTTTAGGCTATTACAAATAAAGCTGCTATAGACATTTTTCTATAGAATTTTGTGTGAATATAACTTTCCACCTTTCTGGGAAAAAATGCCCAATACAATTGCTGGGTCTTAAGTTAGTTATATGTTTAGGTTTTATCCCCTTTTAGTTTTAGTTGACAAGTAATACTTGTACATATTTATGGAGTATAGAGTGATATTTCAATGCATAATTACAATGTGTAATGATCAAATAAGGGTAATTAGGATATCCATCACCACAAATGTTTACCATCTGTGCTGGGAACATTCAAAATCCTCTGTTCTGGCTTTCTTGACATATAAAGATAAATTACTGTTAACTAATATTCACTCTACAGTGCCAGAGAGCACTATAACTTATTCCTTCTATTTATCTGTAGTTTTGTATCTCTTAACCAACCTCTCTGTATCTTCTTCTCCTCCCTACCCTTCCCACTCAGCCTTTAATTACCACAATTCTACTCTACTTCTATGAGCTACTTCTTTGAGCTTCCACATGAGTGACAACATGCACTATTCATCTTTCTGTGGCTGACTTATTTCACTTAATGTATCCAGGCTCATCCATGTCTATTGCCATTATGCTCTTTTTTTCCCCACTGTTTTATTTATTTTTTTGAGTGGTTTTGATAGGGATGACAACAAGCATCTTTAACATATCATGATTTACTTACCATTTAAATTGGGTTATTTCTAGTAAATCGTACATTTCCAAGGTTTACTCAATTTTTGTGCTATTGTCATGTATATTTAATTTCTGTCATAAACTAAAAAATATAATGGTATCACCTTTGCCTTAAATAATGTCTTTTAAAGATTTTCAGAGAAGAAAAATGTATAGTGATTAATATCCACATATTTACCATTTCCAGCGCATCACAGTATTTCTTGTATACCTGAGTTACCATCTGGCATCATTTCTCATCAGCTGATAGAACTTCTTGTCCATCTTGAAGTATAAATCTGTTACCAACAAATTATCTTAGATTTTGTTGATCTGAAAAATGTATTTTTGGCCTCCATTTTAAAAAGATACTTTCATTAAATATAGAATTGTTGATTTTTATTCTTCAGCACTTTGAACTATCATTCCAGTGTCTGATAATTTCCACTATTTATGTTGGGAAGTCAGATGTTTATATAGCATATCATTTTTTTCTCTTTTCAAGATTTTCTCTTAATCTTTGATTTTACCGTTTTGACTATAATGTTCCTTGCTTTGGTTTTCTTTGGGCTTCACCCAGTTGGATTTGTTGAGCTTAGCGGATCTCTCAGTTAGTAGCTTTTATCAAACTTGAGAAATTTTTGGCCAACATTTCTTCAGTATTTTTTCTGTCATGTTCTTTTTTTCATTACATCTAATACTAAAATTATGCATGTGTTGAACTACTTAATGTTACATAGGTCTGTGACTTTGGTTATTTTTCAATCTTTTTGGCTCCTGTTCTTTTGATTAACTATTCTCTCTTGATCTATCTTCAAATTCACTGCATTTTCTGTTCAAATGTTCTGTTTTCATCTCAGAATTGTTGAGTACATGTAAATGATTTTCATTTCATTTATTATACTTTTCAGCTCTAGAATTTCCGTGGGGGCTGGAGTGTTTCTATTTCTCTGCTGAGATTCCATAGCTCTTCACTAATGGATACCACGTTTTCTTTTAATTCATTGAATACATTTTTCTTAAGCCTTTGAATGTATTTGTAATAGTGGCTTTGCAGTCTTTGGCTGCTAAATCCAACATCTGGACCTACTTGAATCGGTTTCTATTAACTTATTTTTTTCAGAGTATTGGTCATACTTTCTCATTTCAGTTTGCATCTCTGAAACCTTTTGCACATTGTAAATGATATACTGAAGTGACTGTAGAACCTGTTTTGTTCTTCTGATTGCCAATGTGTCGTTCTAGGAGACAATTAATGTGCCTGAATTTCCTGTCATGTGCAGCAGCTAATATCTGTGCTTAGGAGTCTAAACAAAGGCCTCATAAGATCAATTACACATCTTAGAATTTTATGATTCTTAGAGATTCAAAATTCAGAAATTAAAAAATTTTAATTAGGAATGTTTTCCTTATGTCATTTTGGGTTTTGTCACTTTTAAGTCTTACAAATCCAATATAATTCAGCTATAATACAGAATGCCAGTATCTCACCTTGCTGTAAAGTCAAATCCATATTTCAGATATCTAATAAAAATTTTCATAAATATTTCAAAAATTATGAAAAAAGCTAAGTAGAAGATGTTAAATGGAAAAATCAGGATATTAAATATACTATAATGTTTGGAATTAAATTCTACTTCATTGGTAGTATAGTTTTACGTCCTTAGATGAAATAATTTAAACTAAGGTACCAGGATAATATTTTAATAAATTTAAAATAAAAATTCTTAAAGAATCAGGACTACTGTAATAAAGTGAAACATTTGTTGCTCAAAAATATACCATATCAGATAGCATAGGGTTAATACTCACTTAGTTCTCACAACACACCATGCCTCTTCTAAAACACAATAATTCACATGTAACTCCAACAATTTCTCTCCTACTTCTTTGGCAGATTTTCGACTATATGTAGAATAAACTATTTTTGTCCGAGCCCTTTAAATTTAAACAATAGTTTAAAAGATTTTAAAATAAATGATAATAGAATAGACTAAAAAAATCTTACTAGCAAATTGAAATCTCAATACTCACTGGATGGAACACTGATATACATGACTCAAAACAGCATCAACTATTTTGGGGATGGCAGTTTCCACATTCCTACTTATATTTTGAATGTAATAAAACTTACAGCAATTTAATTTTGCATATACTGCTCATTACTGTATAAGATAGTCTAAAGCTGTACTGGGAGCAGAGAGCAGCTTAGGATATACAATTTTCTTCTCATAATTCACACAGTTTTCAGAGAATATATTCTGACAGAGACTGAATGTAGTGAAAACACATCTTTCAATGCTTAATTTCATCTAAAGAAGCTCTGACAAATACATGAATTGAAATTTAGTGTATCAAGTAGAACACTTAGACAATGGACATCCATGGTATCAGAAGAGGTAGGAAAAGCACCTTCACAGAATCTTGAGAAATGGGGATGGTCACTAAAATATGGTACAATAGGTGATTCGACCGTAGTGGGAGTTCTTACAAAATCCTGACAAACTATCACTTATGCATTGGATGTTGCTTAGAATTTCAAGCATATGGGATGCTCAGTCACCACAGTGGTTTCCATGCCAGTTCACCGCAGTAGAACAGAGAGAGCATCAGGTACATTTCTAAGGTGTCTGACTCCAAGCCCTGGCTCCTAGACAGCAGACCCAAAACTTTTAAATAATTTAAACATTTGCCTCTAACAATAGGCCAAAAATCCACTTTTAAAAATGATTACCCTGACAACTACTAGAATAACCAAAATAATTTTTTAAACCAGCCATTTAAGGAAAGCAAAACTTTTAGACATCAATGGAAACTAGAGTTCTCATAATCGACTAGCAAAAATACTCTAAATTTTCATTAAAGCACGTACTATATAATAGCAACTTTCATGTACTTTTTCTACCTGTCACAAAAAGCTAGTCATTGGCCACCAGTAAGATCTAGAAATCATTTCTTAAATCAGAGTGGGGCTTGTGGTGTAGAGCAGGGGTTGGCAAACCATGGCTGTGAGTAAAATCCATCCTACCTACTCTTCCAACTACCTAGTAGTTTTACTGGAATACACACACACATCATAAATATGTGACACATTTGTCACTTTGGGAAAAACTGGCTTTTGCATTTTTCAGTTTTCAGAGGTCTGCTTGCTCCAGAGGCAACAGGTACGTATTGTCATTTCTGGATGGTTATTGTCATTTTTTTTAACTTCCAGCATGAAAATGAGGACGAGTTTGTGTGTGTGTATGTGTGTCTATGCGTGTGTGTGTGTAAAAATTTTCCCAATTCCTAAGAATTGGGAGTCGCCAAGTGAGTCTTGAAGAAATACTCATCAGCTGCCAACCTCAAGTCTGCATCTTCGTAAAGTGGATGATTCACAATGGGAAGAAGTGTAGACAGCTTGACGCTTGCCATTGTAGGCATGGCACCTGCGAAGACAGCATCTGAAAAAAAAAGGATATATTCTTCAATTAAATGTATTAAAGAAACTCAGAAGTTAAACTCACCTCTAATATGTGAACCCAAATTAAGAAGGATGATGCCTATTTACATGACCATGGACCTCATTCTTTTTATTAACTCAATAGTTATTCATTATCTACTATAATAATAGCTGACTTTTGTTAAATGCTATCTTGGTGATAGAAATTGTGCTCCATATTTTAACAAGAAATAACTTACTTTTCACAATTCTAAGGGGTAGGTCCTCTGTTCTTACTTTGTAGAATCTACAAACTGAGCATGTGAGGGGTCTGGGTTGTACACTCGTTAGAATCTAATGCCTGATGGTCTGAGGTGGAACAATTTCATCCAGAAACCACCCCCTACCCCCCAGTTCTGTGGAAAAAAATGGTCTTCCACGAAACTAGTCCCTGGTGCCAAAAAGGCTGCAGACTGCTGTTGTAGATGATGAAGAGACACAGCCAAGTTAAGTGACTTGCCCAAGACTGCACAGCTAGGAAGTTCCAGAGCCTGCCCTCTTAGCTGCTTCACTGAAGCTTCCTGCTATGCTAGAGCACCATGCTAACAGCAGGACTACAGACACACATGAAACAAAAAGAATGTAAAATGTCACATCTGTTCCAAGACTGTGAAATGCCAGGACCTGAGAGACTGCTATGAAGGGCAAGTCTCATGGGACATTTTTTCCAATGACTTTTGTGGCTGGTGAACTGTGGTCCTGTGGATGTGCCATAAAAAAAGGAAAACACTGTTTTCTTCCCGCAGATCATCTTTAATTAAGTTCTCAGAGTTACCATTTGACTTGACACCATTTATACATGCCATGAAATCATTTCACTACTTGCTAGTAGTACTTTTTGGAGTAATAACATGTATAAATTTGGTCATAACTAGAGATACATCAAAATCTATCTGGCTTCCATTTCCTCTCTTGAAATATCAGAAGACCAAATGCTTACTTCCTGGTACTTTTGTATAAAAAACAATTACAGTGGGAGGAGCCAAGATGGCCGAATAGGAACAGCTCCGGTCTACAGCTCCCAGCCTGAGCGACGCAGAACACCGGTGATTTCTGCATTTCCATCTGAGGTACCCGGTTCATCTCACTAGGGAGTGCCAGACAGTGGGCGCAGCTCAGTGGGTGCGCACACCGTGTGTGAGCTGAAGCAGGGCAAGGCATTGCCTCACTTGGGAAGCACAAGGGGTCAGGGAGTTCCCTTTCCCAGTCAAAGAAAGGGGTGACTGACGCACCTGGAAAATCGGGTCACTCCCACCGGAATATTGCACTTTTCGGACCGGCTTAAAAAACGGCGCACCACGAGATTATATCCCGCACCTGGCTCGGAGGGTCCTATGCCCACGGAGTCTCGCTGATTGCTAGCACAGCAGTCTGAGATCAAACTGCCAGGCGGCAGCTAGGCTGGGAGAGGGGCGCCCACCATTGCCCAGGCTTGCTTAGGTAAACAAAGCAGCCTGGAAGCTCGAACTGGGTGGAGCCCACCACAGCTCAAGGAGGCCTGCCTGCCTCTGTAGGCTCCACCTCTGGGGGCAGGGCACAGACAAACAAAAAGACAGCAGTAACCTCTGCAGACTTAAATGTCCCTGTCTGACAGCTTTGAAGAGAACAGTGGTTCTCCCAGTACTCAGCTGGAGATCTGAGAACGGGCAGACTGCCTCCTCAAGTGGGTCCCTGACCCCTGACCCCCGAGCAGCCGAACTGGGAGGCACCCCCCAGCAGGGGCACACTGACACCTCACACGGCAGGGTACTCCAACAGACCTGCAGCTGAGGGTCCTGTCTGTTAGAAGGAAAACTAACAAACAGAAAGGACATCCACACCAAAAACCCATCTGTACATCACCATCATCAAAGACCAAAAGTAGATAAAACCACAAAGATGGGGAAAAAACAGAGCAGAAAAACTGGAAACTCTAAAACGCAGAGCGCCTCTCCTCCTTCAATGGAACGCAGTTCCTCACCAGCAACTGAACAAACCTGGATGGAGAATGACTTTGACGAGCTGAGAGAAGAAGGCTTCAGACGATCAAATTACTCTGAGCTACGGGAGGACATTCAAACCAAAGGGAAAGAAGTTGAAAACTTTGAAAAAAATTTAGAAGAATGTATAACTAGAATAACCAATACAGAGAAGTGCTTAAAGGAGCTGATGGAGCTGAAAACCAAGGCTCGAGAACTACGTGAAGAATGCAGAAGCCTCAGGAGCCGATGGGATCAACTGGAAAAAAGGGTATCAGCAATGGAAGATGAAATGAATGAAATGAAGCGAGAAGGGAAGTTTAGAGTAAAAAGAATAAAAAGAAATGAGCAAAGCCTCCAAGAAATATGGGACTATGTGAAAAGACCAAATCTACGTCTGACTGGTGTACCTGAAAGTGATGGGGAGAATGGAACCAAGTTGGAAAACACTCTGCAGGATATTATCCAGGAGAACTTCCCCAATCTAGCAAGGCAGGCCAACGTTCAGATTCAGGAAATACAGAGAACGCCACAAAGATACTCCTCGAGAAGAGCAACTCCAAGACACATAATTGTCAGATTCACCAAAGTTGAAATGAAGGAAAAAATGTTAAGGGCAGCCAGAGAGAAAGGTCGGGTTACCCTCAAAGGGAAGCCCATCAGACTAACAGCGGATCTCTTGGCAGAAACCCTACAAGCCAGAAGAGAGTGGGGGCCAATATTCAACATTCTTAAAGAAAAGAATTTTCAACCCAGAATTTCATATCCAGCCAAACTAAGCTTCATAAGTGAAGGAGAAATAAAATACTTTACAGACAAGCAAATGCTGAGAGATTTTGTCACCACCAGGCCTGCCCTAAAAGAGTTCCTGAAGGAAGTGCTAACCACGGAAAGGAACAACCGGTACCAGCCGCTGCAAAATCATGCCAAAATGTAAAGACCATCGAGACTAGGAAGAAACTGCATCAACTAACGAGCAAAATCACCAGCTAACATCATAATGACAAGATCAAATTCACACATAACACTATTAACTTTAAATGTAAATGGACTAAATGCTCCAATTAAAAGACACAGACTGGCAAATTGGATAAAGAGTCAAGACCCATCAGTGTGCTGTATTCAGGAAACCCATCTCACGTGCAGAGACACACATAGGCTCAAAATAAAAGGATGGAGGAAGATCTACCAAGCAAATGGAAAACAAAAAGGCAGGGGTTGCAATCCTAGTCTCTGATAAAACAGACTTTAAACCAACAAAGATCAAAAGAGACAAAGAAGGCCATTACGTAATGGTAAAGGGATCAATTCAACAAGAAGAGCTAACTATCCTAAATGTATATGCACCCAATACAGGAGCACCCAGATTCATAAAGCAAGTCTTGAGTGACCTACAAAGAGACTTAGACTCCCACACATTAATAATGGGAGACTTTAACACCCCACTGTCAACATTAGACAGATCAACGAGACAGAAAGTCAACAAGGATACCCAGGAATTGAACTCAGCTCTGCACCAAGCAGACCTAATAGACATCTACAGAACTCTCCACCCCAAATCAACAGAATATACATTTTTTTCAGCACCACACCACACCTATTCCAAAATTGACCACATACTTGGAAGTAAGGCTCTCCTCAGCAAATGTAAAAGAACAGAGATTATAACAAACTATCTCTCAGACCACAGTGCAATCAAACTAGAACTCAGGATTAAGAATCTCACTCAAAACCGCTCAACTACATGGAAACTGAACAACCTGCTCCTGAATGACTACTGGATACATAACGAAATGAAGGCAGAAATAAAGATGTTCTTTGAAACCAACGAGAACAAAGACACAACATACCAGAGTCTCTGGGACGCATTCAAAGCAGTGTGTAGAGGGAAATTTATAGCACTAAATGCCCACAAGAGAAAGCAGGAAAGATCCAAAATTGACACCCTAACATCACAATTAAAAGAACTAGAAAAGAAAGAGCAAACACATTCAAAAGCTAGCAGAAGGCAAGAAATAACTAAAATCAGAGCAGAACTGAAGGAGATAGAGACACAGAAAACCCTTCAAAAAATTAATGAATCCAGGAGCTGGTTTTTTGAAAGGATCAACAAAATTGATAGACTGCTAGCAAGACTAATAAAGAAAAAATGAGAGAAGAATCAAATAGACACAATAAAAAATCATACAGGGGATATCACCACTGATCCCACAGAAATACAAACTACCATCAGACAATACTACAAACACCTCTACGCAAATAAACTAGAAAATCCAGAAGAAATGGATAAATTCCTCGACACATACATTCTCCCAAGACTAAACCAGGAAGAAGTTGAATCTCTGAATAGACCAATAACAGGAGCTGAAATTGTGGCAATAATCAATAGTTTACCAACCAAAAAGAGTCCAGGACCAGATGGATTCACAGCCGAATTCTACCAGAGGTACAAGGAGGAACTGGTACCATTCCCTCTGAAACTATTCCAATCAATAGAAAAAGAGGGAATCCTCCCTAACTCATTTTATGAGGCCAGCATCATTCTGATACCAAAGCCGGGCAGAGACACAACCAAAAAAGAGAATTTTAGACCAATATCCCTGATGAACATTGATGCAAAAATCCTCAATAAAATACTGGCAAACCGAATCCAGCAGCACATCAAAAAGCTTATCCACCATGATCAAGTGGGCTTCATCCCTGGGATGCAAGGCTGGTTCAATATATGCAAATCAATAAATGTAATCCAGCATATAAACAGAGCCAAAGACAAAAACCACATGATTATCTCAATAGATGCAGAAAAGGCCTTTGACAAAATTCAACAACCCTTCATGCTAAAAACTCTCAATAAATTAGGTAGTGATGGGATGTATTTCAAAATAATAAGAGCTATCTATGACATCATACTGAATGGGCAAAAACTGGAAGCATTCCCTTTGAAAACTGGCACAAGACAGGGATGCCCTCTCTCACCACTCCTATTCAACATAGTGTTGGAAGTTCTGGCCAGGGCAATCAGGCAGGAGAAGGAAATAAAGGGTATTCAATTAGGAAAAGAGGAAGTCAAATTGTCCCTGTTTGCAGACGACATGATTGTATATCTAGAAAACCCCATTGTCTCAGCCCAAAATCTCCTTAAGCTGATAAGCAACTTCAGCAAAGTCTCAGGATACAAAATCAATGTACAAAAATCACAAGCATTCTTATACACCAACAACAGACAAACAGAGAGCCAAATCATGAGTGAACTCCCATTCACAATTGCTTCAAAAAGAATAAAATACCTAGGAATCCAACTGACACGGGATGTGAAGGACCTCTTCAAGGAGAACTACAAACCACTACTCAAGGAAATAAAAGAGGATACAAACAAATGGAAGAACATTCCATGCTCATGGGTAGGAAGAATCAATATCGTGAAAATGGCCATACTGCCCAAGCTAATTTATAGATCAATGCCATCCCCGTCAAGCTACCAATGCCTTTCTTCACAGAATTGGAAAAAACTACTTTAAAGTTCATATGGAACCAAAAAAGGGCCCGCATTGCCAAGTCAATCCTAAGCCAAAAGAACAAAGCTGGAGGCATCACACTACCTGACTTCAAACTATACTACAAGGCTACAGTAACCAAAACAGCATGGTACTGGTACCAAAACAGAGATATAGATCAATGGAACAGAACAGAGCCCTCAGAAAAATCGCCACATATCTACAACTATCTGATCTTTGACAAACCTGAGAAAAACAAGCAATGGGGAAAGGATTCCCTATTTAATAAATGGTGCTGGGAAAACTGGCTAGCCATATGTAGAAAGCTGAAACTGGATCCCTTCCTTACACCTTATACAAAAATCAATTCAAGATGGATTAAAGACTTAAACGTTAGACCTAAAACCATAAAAACCCTAGAAGAAAACCTAGGCATTACCATTCAGGACATAGGCATGGGCAAGGACTTCATGTCCAAAACACCAAAAGCAATGGCAACAAAAGCCAAAATTGACAAATAGGATCTAATTAAACTAAAGAGCTTCTGCACAGCAAAAGAAACTACCATCAGAGTGAACAGGCAACCTACAAAATGGGAGACAATTTTTGCAACCTACTCATCTGACAAAGGGCTAATATCCAGAATCTACAATGAACTCAAACAAATTTACAAGAAAAAAACAAACAACCCCATCAAAAAGTGGGCGAAGGTCATGAACAGACACTTCTCAAAAGAAGACATTTATGCAGCCAAAAAACACATGAAAAAATGCTCATCATCACTGGCCATCAGAGAAATGCAAATCAAAACCACAATGAGATACCATCTCACACCAGTTAGAATGGCAATCATTAAAAAGTCAGGAAACAACAGGTGCTGGAGAGGATGTGGAGAAATAGGAACACTTTTACACTGTTGGTGGGACTGTAAACTAGTTCAACCATTGTGGAAGTCAGTGTGGCGATTCCTCAGGGATCTAGAACTAGAAATACCATTTGACCCAGCCATCCCATTACTGGGTATATACCCAAAGGACTATAAATCATGCTGCTATAAAGACACATGCACACGTATGTTTATTGCGGCATTATTCACAATAGCAAAGACTTGGAACCAACCCAAATGTCCAACAATGATAGACTGGATTAAGAAAATTTGGCATGTATACACCAGGGAATACTGTGCAGCCATAAAAAATGATGAGTTCATGTCCTTTGTAGGGACATGGATGAAATTGGAAATCATCATTCTCAGTAAACTATTGCAAGAACAAAAAACCGAACACCGCACATTCTCACTCATAGGTGGGAATTGAACAATGAGATCACATGGACACAGGAAGGGGAACATCACACTCTGGGGACTGTTGTGGGGTGGGGGGAGTGGGGAGGGATAGCATTGGGAGATATACCTAATGCTAGATGATGAGTTAGCGGGTGCAGCGCACCAGCATGGCACATGTATACGTATGTAACTAACCTGCACAATGTGCACATGTACCCTAAAACTTAAAGTATAATAAAAAAAAGTAAAAAAAAAAAACTTACATTCCTGCTCATGTTAATAGTTATTATTTTTTAAATATGATGCTATTAGCAAATTTTAGATTGGCATCCTTAATATATTAGTTAGATGTTAGTAATTCCACTTTTCCCTATAACTGTATTTTTCTTTTTAATCAGAAATCAATCTTGAGTTTTGTTCAATAATTTTATGATATTTATTCTGATTTTTATATTACTTTCTATTAATATATTGGTAAGTTTTTCTAAGATTTTCCATATGTTTATCTGAAAGAAGTTCTGTAATTTTCTTCACTGTCGCCATTATCAGATTATATATCAGATTTACAAAAGTTTTTTTAAAAATTTCGTTCCCCCCCATTTTTCTATGTCATTGAACATTTTTTGTTGACATTTCACATTTCTTGATTATTGAAGGAAATCTATAAGTCCATTGCCTGTAAAGGTTTTTTTGGAGGGAAGTTACTCTTTTTTAGTATATACTACATTGTTATTGCTATATTCACCTATTAAAGTTAAATTATCTACTTTATTAAGACTTAAAATATTAATTAAAAAAAACCTTAAATCTAAGACCTCAAACTCTGAAATTACTACAAGAAAACTTTGGGGAAACTCTCCAGGACTTTGGTTTGGACAAGGAGTTCTTGAGTAAATACCTGGGAAGCACAGGCAACCAAAGCAAAAATGAACAAATGGGATCACATCAAGTGTAAAAGCTTCTACACAGCAAAGGAAACAATCAGCAAAGTGAAGAGACAACCCAAAGAATGGGTGAAAATATTTGCAAACTACCAATCTGACAAGGAATTAATAACCAGAATATATAAGGAGCTCAAACAACTCTGTAGGAAAAGAAAATCTAAAAATCTACTTTAAAAATGGGCAAAAGATCTGAATAGACATTTCTCGAAAGAAAACATACAAGTGGCAAACAGGTACATGAAAAGGTGCTCAACATCACTGATCATCAGAGAAATGCAAATCAATACTACAGTGAAATAGCGTCTCACTCCAGTTAAAATGGCTATTACTCAAAAGACAGGCAATAACAAATGGCTGTTATCCAAAAGACAGGAAAACATGTGGAGAAAAGGGAACTCGCATACACTTTTGGTGAAAATGTAAATGAGTACAACCACTATGTAGAAGAGTTTGGAGGTTCCTCAAAAAACTAAAAATAGACTTACCAAATGATCCAGCAATCCTACTCTTAGATATATACCCCAAAGAAAGGAAATAAATATTTAGAAGAGGTATCTGCACTCCCATGTTTATTGCAGCACTTCTCACAATAGCCTAGATTTGGAAGCAACCTAAGTGTCCATCAACAGGTTAATGGATAAAGAAAATGTTGTACATAGACACAACGCAGTGCTGTTCAGCCATAAAAACGAGTGAGATCCCGTCATAAAAAAAAGAATGAGATCCTATCCATTAACATGAATGGAACTGGAGGTCATTACATTAATTGAAATAAGCCAGGTACAGAAAGACAAACTTTGCAGGTTCTTACTTATTTGTGGGAGCTAAAAATTAGAAGAGTTGAACTCATGGAGATCAAGAATAGAATGATGGTTACCAGAAGCTGGGAAGGATAGTGAGGCGGGGTGGAGGGGAAGTGAGGATGGTTAATGTGCACCAACAAAATAGAATGGATAAGATGTAGTGTTTGGTAACACAGAAGGGTGACTGTAGTCAACAAAATTTTACTGTACATTTAAAAATAACTGAGAAAGTATAACTGGATTGTTTGTAACACAAAGGATCAATGCTTCAGGTGATGGATACTCCATTTACCCTGATGTGATTATTACACATTGTATGTCTGTATCAAAATATCCCATCTACCCCATAAATATATACACCTGCTCTGTACCCACATAAATTAAAAACTTTAAGAACCCTGAGTGTTTACTTTCCAGTGTAACTAAGCATTCTAAATGCAACTTTGAATGAAAATTTCTTTATATGCCTCAAATTTGAAAATATGTAAGCTAGTCAAAGAATGTGTATTTATTATTGGAGACTCAATAATTAATGATGACAAGCTGTTAAGCTAGAGAAGTGGTTCTCAGGCAGGCATGATTTTGCTCCCTAGGGAGCACTATCAACTTCTGGAGACATTTTTCGATGTCATGCTATGGGGAGGAGGGAGGAGATGCTGTTGGCATCTTGTAGATAGAAGCCAAGGATTTCTTGTAATACATAGGACAGCCTCAATGTCAACTGTGCTAAGGTTGGGAAATGCTGAGTAAGAAGAATTGAAAGCCCAGGGCCAGGGTCTTCCAAAAAAAACTAGGCACAGCTGTCCAGCAAGAGCTGGACCCACTGAGTTGTCACCTATGGCAGACAGAGAGGAAGAAATACCCTCCCACTCCACCTTCTATCTTTTTGGCTGTGAAGTAAATGAGCATAACAAGGAAAAATCAGATATTTTCCTATCACTGTATGGAAGTCTCCATTTAGCCTACTACACAGATTAGAAAAAGGTATTCCCCTGACTTGACAGAGCCCCATTATACATGGCTTGATGAGTGGACCACAAGCTGGATTTAAGCTTTCACTTATCCTCTCAATTGTTCACCTTTGTGCAGTACACAAACTATACAACCGTATATGGCAGACCTCAATATAAGCACTAGTTCCACTAATACTACAAAACTTCATACAGCTTTTAATATGTGGTAACCATGAGATAACTCATAATAAGAGTAATTAAAAGGAGAATAAGACAGATTGAAAAGAAGATCAAAGAAGTGGCATCTAAAAGTGAGACAGGGGTTTGTGGCAGTTATCTTAGAAGGATAAGTTGCCAAATGTAGGCTCTCTGTCAGGAACCCAATACAAACACCGGAACAAAGAAAGACACAAGAAAAGATTAAAAGGGCAGCTATTTTTAAAAGCTTGGGAAAAATAGCTATAACTGGGGAGGGGCAGGCAAGGGAGAGTAAAGAAAGGGAGTGATTACCTTGAGCTCCTATGTGGAAAAAGTCAGTTGGGGATTACTTTTAAAATTCTAATTAAACTGGCTTGGCAGTTTAATGAGGCACTGTCACCTACACCCTTTGAAAGCTATAGACCAAATATCTTACTTATAGCTTATAAAGATTTACCTTAATGAAGGTTAATTAGCAAAAAAGTGGCTATCAAATAAGAAATAAAAGGAAACAAGCTCAGGAGTCATAAGAAAATTTAAATAAATCATAGTGAAGAACTTGTGCCAGAGTAAGTTTCTAAATATCAAAAATAATTTTTGATTTACAAATTTAGTTACAGAAAATGTTATAGACTTATTCTCTGGAAAGGTATTTAAAAATATCTATCTGCTTGAGGTAGTTCTGAATAAAGACAGGAAGAAAAGAAGGTAAGCTAAAAAGAAAATTTTGGAGTATTGAAAAGTAGGATGTATAGTATCTCTGTGAGATGATTTAGTGAAGAAAATAGAATATCCAAGATTTTAACTCTTCTGCCAATGACCTGTTTTACAGAATTAGAGGAGACAGCACTGATGGGAGTGACAGAAGCGGTGCCGGTTAACTCCCCACCATCAAAAGTATCTTCTGCTGTAGCCTGGCACAAGGTGTGAAATTTCATTTTTAAAGATTTACTTCTTTGATTTGTCATTGTTATGGTTAAAATGCTATAATGCTGTCTGAGAGTTAAAGGACATAACTTGTGAAAAATCATTAATTTCCTGGTGCTAATTTAAATTCTTTGATAATTATCTGGGAGGGGCTTAAAGGGGGTGCAAAATTGCCTTTTGGAAGGGTTTAATTGATTGACATTGGAATAGTCTGCTCAAAGTCTGTGAGAGTATGAATGCCTATCTGTAAATCTGTCATACACACATATATCAGAAATGACAATAATTATATGTAGTATACACAAATGTGTCTGTGAGTATGTTTGTATAAAACTAGCATATAACCAAATACCTACACACCTGATGTGGTATTGTATTTGATCCACTGTAAAAGTTCTTCCTGAGGCAAATTATTAAATTCTCCTATTATGCTCCATTGATTACGGAGGTTTGCATAACCTTGTACTGACATCACTGTTAGAATGCCAAAGATAACATTATCAAAACGAACTCTGCGAAAAAGCCAGCCAAAGAGCTGAAACGAAAGAAACCATTTATTTCTAGTTCTTATATGAAGAGTACTATAGGATCAACAATAAATTCTCACCTTGTTACTCAAACCAACGTGAATTACCCTTTGATATCAGCACACATGTATACAGAATTATCATCTCCGATTGTTTCTAAAGCAACGGATATATTGGCATTACAGGGCCCAGGTGAAAAATGGGACTTTCTCTCCCCTGGGAAGAATTAAGGAAGATATACCTGATCCTTCTAGTACTAATTTACTACTAAGGATTAAAATAAACAAATCACAACTGTGAAACATCTTAGAACTAAATCCTTTCATCCTTGGCTGCCTTTTGTGGACATGGTTAGTAGACAGGGAAGCCCTATTAGCATGATATATATAGATTCTTCTCAGGAAAACAGGCATTATGATATTTTAAGGCTATACACTCATAATGAAAACTAAGTGAGGTGTTTGTAGAAGTACCTTAGGCCCAATATTCTAGCAATTTATCTAGTTCTTTTGTATGTTAGATAACACTGATAGAACCCCAGAATTTCTTATAGATTCTTCAAGCCAAACAGGACCATATTAGGGCAATTACTCTGCATCTACTCTGGTATTGGATGAGTATTTCAGGGTACTTTTGGTGAACCAGGACTCTTTTTTTTTTGAGACAGAGTCTCACTCTGTGTCCCAGGCTGTAATGCAGTGGTGCAACCTCAGCTCACTTCGACCTCCACTTCCCGGATTCAAGCAATATTCCTGCCTCAGCCTCCTGAGTAGCTGGGATTACAGGCACACACCACCATGCCCAGCTAATTTTTGTATATAGAGACAGGGTTTCACCGTGTTGGCCAGGCTGGTCTTGAACTCCTGACCTCAAATGATCTGCCCACCTAGGCCTTCCAAAGTGCTGGGATTTCAGGTGTGAGCCACTGTGCCTGGCCACCAGGAAACTCTTTTTTTTTCTTTTTCTTTTTTTGAGACAGAGTCTCACTCTGTCACCCAGGTTAGAGTGCTGTGGTGCGATCTTGGCTGACTGCAGCCTCTGCCTCCCAGGTTCAAGCGATTCTCCTGCCTCAGCCTCCCAAGTAGCTGGAATTACAGGTACTCGCCACCACACCCGGCTAATTTTTGTATTTTTAGTAGAGATGGAGTTTCACCATGTTGGCCGGGCTGGTCTCAAACTCCTGGCCTCAAGTGATTTGCCCATCTCGGCCTCCCAAAGTGCTGGGATTGCAGGTGTGAGCCACTGTGCCAGGCACTCTTACACAAACCTGAACTCTAAAAGGTTATGTTCATGGACAGGATATTAACAGAAGGGAAATGTTTGCCTAATCACTTGTTATAGAAATATCAATTAAAATCCAGAAATACTTTTCAAAGCCATTTGAAATTGCTTTTCTTGCTTATAGTGAATCATGAAGTAATATTTTAAATCATTTAACTTAGTTAAGTTAAAAACACTTAGTGTGTTTATATTTTGAATTAGTCAGCAAAGCCACGGTAACTACTAAGTATAGCTGCTATAGTTTTTATAGTATTGTTATACAAGAATGAATCCCTTACCTGTCGAGAGCATATCAAGGAAGCCACAACACACATGTGTGGCGTCAAAAACATCTTTAGCCTCATAATTAAAATGGCAAGGGCAGTAAACGCTAACAACTGCAATATGTGAAAAGCCAGCTATAAAAACACAAATAAGACAAAATCACATTTTTACTTTTCATATTTTTAAATTAATGAAGTATATTAAAACTATATTATTCATTAAGACAAGGATCTTCTAAGTAATAAGCCTATCAGTATTCATTCAACAATAATTTATCGAATGTCTACTATGTTCCAGGTACTCTTCTGGGTGCTTCGGATATAGCAGTGAGCAATTTCTGTCCTTGTATTACATTTAACTACATTTAGTAATGAAAGACAGACAATACATAGAAATAACAAATAAATAAATCCATTACATAGTCTACTGTAAGGCAATAAGTGCGGTTGGCAAGAAAATGGAGCAGGCAGAGGAGCTAGGGAGAGCAGGAGGTGGTGTGAGGAGGTGGAGGACCAACACAGTGGGCCTCACTGTAAAGTGACAAAGTTACTAATGCATCCCTGACCCAAAAATCTGAAATCTACAATGCTCCAAAATCTGAAACTTTTGAGTACCAATATGATGTTCAAAGGTTATGCTAAAACAAATGCTCATTGAAGCATTTTGGATTTTGGATTTTCAGGTTAGGGATGCTCAACTAGTAACTACATTGTAAATATTCCAAAATTCAATAAAATCTGAAATCTGAAACGCCTCTAGTCCTAAGCATTTTGGATAAGGGATACTCAACATGTGTCATAAACTATCTCTATTAAGTTCAAATTCAGTTACCCACTCCTGTAAATTTGACCTTTACCTCAAGACCCACTTAAAGTTCTATCAAATAGGAAATATTTCCAGCCCACACTGATCTTTTCCTTTGTATGCCACAAAATAATTTTACACGATATAAAATGTTGTCTTATTTGTCTCCTTTGTAAAATTATACATACTGAAGGGCAGGAACATGACTTTAGTGTCTTTTATATCCTTCAACACTTCTGAGGTTGTCACTGACTGACCAGCAAATCTACGTGGTGGCAGATGGCCACCAGTCACAGGGCCCAGGGTGCCTGCCCTAATGGACTGTAGCTGATTAGCTCAGCAGGCTAGAAACCAAATGCTTGTTATTGTTAAATGAATGCAATTTAATTTAATTCTGTACTATAGTCATAAATCAGCCTTCTAGCTTTTAAATCCTTATTACTATTCAAAAGTAACAGCAGATGAAAGAGTGAGAAGGATCAGCAGAAATTTATCACCAATGCTGAACAACTCACTACTGATGGTGCATCAGCAGCAAGGTTATACCTTTGTCAGTTACCCTCAAACTAGAATTTAATACACAAGTCTACCAGAGATTAAAATGAAAGCTTTACCTCACTGTGTTCAAGGAGCTGTTTTCTAGAATAAAACAAAAATATTATCTATTTACTGAAGGTCTTTTATACTATGAATACATAAAAATAAGCTTCATTTGTTTGATCTTAGATTTTTAAAATGTGACTATCTCTAAACTACTTAGGAACATACATAAAAATAAAAATATCAGATAATAGTACAAAAATTATAACAATTTAAAAGTCATAATTTATAGTCATCCTATTCAAGATATGTCAAAAATTTGTTCTTCGG